>NC_138152.1:28104743-28482243 GCF_964199315.1 Orbicella franksi | reverse complement strand
CATACAAAAAAGCGAACTTGTTTAAAAAGATCTTTAGGCTACATGGCAAATGGTAACATATAAACCATTTTTGGTTTGTTTTTAGTAACAAAATCGTTGCAACAGCGCTTTTAGCGTCTCTGAGAGCCTTCCTCTGGTTCAGCTAAAATACAGTCTTAATACCTTTTGCTCACAAGCAGAAACTAATCCCGTGTTGAATAGGCTTGCTACTTCCATTTCATAACATAAAATGTAGGGGTAACCACGCGTTTTTAAAGTTATTCATCTTTTTTGGAAACTCTTACGGTGCCCGTTACATTTTTTCCTGTCACCTCCCCAGCAAGTAAGGCATTTGCGTATCTCGCACTTGTTTTGCGCGCGCGCTACGCCATCTGCAGGTATATGTTTACAATTGGATTTCAGTATAATTTTCGTCAGACAACAGCTAGGTTTTCAGCCGGAAGACGTAAACAATTAGTGGTTAGCGATATGCTGCTATTCTGGTGTTCCTGGTTTAAGTACAGCTTCATTAAACTTGATCTGGTCACGGTTGCTTTCATTTTAGTCGTGTACTTGGTAGCGTAGTTGATTGCGTCAATGTCAACCCCAGCGCACGCGTGGCACTTAAACCATGGCTTGCGTGATGCGCAGAACGTGTGCGCACTAACAAAAGTAGGCACCGTCCTTAAGGGCCCATTAACCGATCTTTTCGAGTCGTTGCTAAGGAAAATTTAGTGTCATATAACCTCATTATTTTTAGTTAGTTCAGAGGTATTTCATCTGTTTCATGATCAGTAACTCTAGTGATGACGTCATCAGACCATGCCCATGGTCATGTGACTAATACAGAAAAAATGCAAAGGCTCCCAGGCAAATTACTTTATCGGGATTTTTTTCATTGATTTAATATTTTAATTTAAATCCTCATTACGCTACGCATCGATTTTGTTTCATTTCTAAGAGTGATTTTCTGAGAGTGTCGAGAATCGGAAGACAGTCACGAAAAATCGATTTTTCTTTTATTTCGCCAAAACATACCTTTGGGTGAACTTATTCAAGGAAAAATAGTTTAAAGTTCCAACGATTTATTTTACGGCCAAAATTTAAGAAAGTTCGAAATTTGCATATAATGGCGGTTTTCGCGGCTTAAAATGTTCAGAATTTCAAGCATCTTTACGAAAACAGTGGGGGCGTAAAAACAATCCTATGAAAACAAAACTTGGCACAAATATTATTTCATTCTTATACTTTAAAATCGTGTAATAAGTTTCTTGAAGTTCTGTTTGTAGCTTTTTAACGAAGGGTATTTGCATAGACGCCATTTGTGTCTCTTGGCAAGAAACAAATAAAGGCCAACTTTGACTAGTATAAATGGCCTCTGGCATATATCATTTGGTCAAAATATCTACATTTTAGGAAACCTTGGTTATTGTTTTTTTCACCCGAAAAGTTATAGCTCTGGGAATTAAAACGTTCTCCGTCAGTAAAACAAAATGTTACGGCATGTAAGGGAGTTCAATTTTATGAAAATCACAAAGTTATTCCTTGGAAGTCAACGGTTTAAAACAGGAAACAACAATTCACCGTTACTTACGTTCCTTCTGGTGCTATAGAAACGATTTTAACTTCCCAGTGTCCTTGTGAGCTGTTCTGTAAAATATTTCTAGTAAAACACCGAGCATAAACGGCCATAAAATTCGACAAGGTCGTAATGTTTATATTTGAGATGAGACACTGAGTGGCACAAACAATCTTGGCTGTTTTCATCGTCTTCTTCAGTCGAGAATGTAGTGAATTGAGCCAGCGGTTGACATTATGAGCATGCGCACTTATGCGCATTCTGTTCCATGTGCTTCGATTGCAATAAACCAAATACATGACAGTGGCGACGAGGATGAAGCCGTAGGAAAACGTCGAAAATATGACTGCTATCGGGAAGATAGAGAGTTTTGATGAGACACAAGAGAAATGGGAAACTTATGCGGAACGTGTAGAACAGTTTTTCTTAGCAAACAACATCGATGAGGACCGCCAAGTGCCAACCTTGTTAAGCTTGATCGGCAGCAAAACGTACACATTGTTGAGGGACCTTCTTTCACCGGATAAACCAGCCACGAAGAGCTTCCAAGAGATCGTCACGTCCCTTCAGCAACACTTAAGTCCTAAACCATTGGAAATAGCAGAACGGTTTCGTTTTTACAAACGAAATCAGCGAGAAGGAGAAACCGTGTTGGCCTACGTAGCAGAACTGAAGAAACTAGCGAGTCACTGCAATTTTGGCGTAAACCTTAACGAAGCTTTACGAGATAAATTGGTATGTGACCTTCAAAATATGCAGATACAAAGGCGTTTGCTTTCAGAAGCAAAACTGAAATATTCCAAGGCTTTGGAGATAGCCGTAGCGATGGAAACTGCCGTTCGTGATGCTTCGGAATTGCACAGTGAGCTGCACGCAGAACCTCGAGTTGACAAGATCTCAGATAACAGCAAACCACCGCCACCGCCGCCGTCGAACCTCACGCCTAAAGGTTGCTATCGATGCGGAAGAGACTCGCACGCATCACACAATTGCAGATTCAAGGACCAGACATGTTATCATTGTGGGAAGGTTGGCCATATTTCCAGAGTTTGTAGCTCGAGACGACAAGGTAAGCCGAAGCAACCACCTAAAACACCACAAAACAATCAAGTCCATACTGTTCAGTACAGTGAAAGTGATGAATTTGAATATGTGTTAGGAAGCATGAAGATACACAATTTGAGGAAACCGAGCAGTAATGTAATCTGGGTAGATCTGAAAGTAGAAGGGAAATCGTTGAAAATGGAACTGGACACAGGCTCGGCTGTGTCGATCATTCCACATGATTTGTTCAAGGAGAAATTTAACGACAAACCCTTGCATAAAACGGAACTAATGTTGAAAACCTACACGGGGGAAAGCATTGTTCCACTGGGAGTGCTTAAGGCAAATGTTGAGTACAAAGGTCAGCAACCCTTACTGTTGGATCTGTATGTGGTTACGTATAAGGGCCCGGTGTTGATGGGAAGGGATTGGCTCTACAAGATACGCCTGGATTGGTATGCTATTAAATCTCTGAAAGCTTCACAAACCCCACCAATTGCTAACGAGCGTCTGCAGACCATGCTAGACAAATACTCTGATGTTTTTGAAGATAAACTGGGAACATTCAAATCAGCTAAGGCAAGGCTAACCCTCAAATAAGATAGCCAAGCTCATTTCTGCAAAGCTCGTGCCGTACCTTACGCCTTGAGGCCCAAGGTTGAAGAAGAACTGAGAAGACTTCAGAATGAAGGTATTCTCACGAAAGTTGAGTGGAGCGACTGGGCAACGCCCATTGTACCTGTCCCAAAGAAAGATGGGTCTGTCAGAATTTGTGGTGATTACCAAGGCACAGTGAACCCAGAACTACAAGCTGAGCAGTATCCTTTACCCCGAATTGAAGATATCTTTGCAAAGCTTAGTGGTGGGCAGAAATTCTCAAAGATTGCCTTTCGTCAGGCATACCACCAACTAGAGATGGAAGAAGATTCCAAGAAATACCTCACCATCAACACACACATGGGTCTGTTTCAGTACAACAGACTGGTGTTTGGCATCACATCAGCACCTGCAATCTGGCAGCGCACCATTGATCAAGTGCTGAAAGGAACATCTGGCACAAGCTGTATCCTTGATGATATGATCATTACTGGCAAGGATGATGCAGAACACTTGGCTAACTTGGAAGAAGTTCTACGACGGCTTCAGCTTCATGGGTTGAGAGCAAACAAGGCAAAATGTGAGTTTTTCAAGGAGAAGATAACTTATTGTTGACATGACATCGACAAAGATGGCCTACACAAGTCAGCAGAGAAGGTAGAAGCAGTATTGAATGCGCCACGTCCAAACGATGTACTTGAAGTGAGATCTTTTCTCGGGCTAATCAATTACTATCACAGGTTCTTGCCTAACCTATCGACAGTAGTACATCCCCTGACACAACGTTTGGAGAAGAATCATCAGTGGAAATGGACAGAACAGTGCGAGATAGCATTCCGCAAAGTGAAAGAAATGATCACGTCAGAGCAAGTTTTAACGCATCATGATCCCAGCCTACTACTAAGGCTTGCTTGTGATGCATCCCCTGTCGGTATTGGAGCGGTGCTGTCTCACGTGATGCACGAAGGTACCGAGCGACCCATAGCTTTTGTTTCAAGGACACTCACCAAAACTGAGCAAAAGTATGCACAGATTGACAAAGAAGCCCTGTCAATAATCTGGGGGGTAAAGAAGTTCCATACGTATTTGTTTGGCCGCTCTTTCACATTGTACACAGATCATCAGCCCTTAACGTCAATCTTTCATCCGCAGAAAAGCATCCCTGTAGTCACTGCAGCTCGACTGCAACGTTATGCCTTGTTCCTGGCGGGCTATGATTACACCATTGAATACAAGAACACTAAAGTTCACAGTAATGCCGATGGTCTTTCCCGCCTTTCACTGGTAAAGGAATCCAGAGATGAAGAAGTTGTCGACCCTGTGGGTGTATTTAATTTGATGCAGTTTGATCCACTGCCAGTCACAGTGGATAACGTTAGGCGAGAAACACAGAGAGATCCTGATTTGGCTCAAGTGTATGAGATGACCAGTAAAGGTTGGCCACACAACACTGCTCCTGCACTCAACCCCTATTTTGTTCGCAAAGATGAGATCACATTACAATCAGGCTTTCTGATGTGGGGAATAAGAGTCGTAGTACCTCCAAAGTTGTGCCCTCAAGTTCTCGAAGAACTGCATCAGGGACATATGGGGGTCGAGAAGATGAAGGCCCTCGCCCGAAGTTACATCTGGTGGCCTGGAATCGACAAGGAAATTGAACTGACAGTTAAGTCCTGCTCAGGTTGCCAACTAACACAGAGAGAGCCCAGTACAGTACCGGTACACGCATGGGAGTGGCCTCCGTCCCCCTGGCAACGAATTCACATTGATTTTGCAGGTCCGTTCCTCAACAGCATGTTCTTGGTGGTAGTGGATGCACATTCAAGATGGCTACAGGTAGAGAGAATGACTAGTACAACCTCAGAGAAGACCATTGAAGTTCTTCAGAAGTCATTTGCCAGATATGGAATACCAGCCCAGTTGGTAAGCGATAACGGGTCGCAATTCACATCAGAAGAGTTTCAGCAATTCCTGAAGAGAAACGGAATCAAACACATCACGTCAGCACCTTACCACCCTGCCACCAACGGGCTGGCGGAACGCTGTGTGGGGAGCTTCAAAAGTGCGATGAAGAGTGAAACTGAAGTGAAATCCTTGAATCTTAAGTTGGCAAGATTTTTGCTGGCTTATCGGAACACTCCCCACTCAACCACTGGAGAGCCACCATCCCAGTTGTTCTTGGCAAGACGATTGCGCACTCGACTGGACCTTTTGAAACCAGATCTCAGCGTCCAGATAAACAACCGTCAGATAGATCAGTCTGTCGCCAAGGGTGGTTCTGTAACGCGGCATTTTACCACTGGCCAGAGAGTAATAGCACGAAATTACAATGGAAAATCAAAGTGGGTACCAGGTACTGTGCGTGCACAACTAGGACCCCTGTCTTATGAAGTGGAGATTGGGCCTAACTTAGTTTGGCCTCGACACACAGACCAAATCAAAGATTCCACTGTTCCTGTTGCAGACAACCGTACACCAGTTATCCAGCCGTTGCTGTTCCCGCCCCCAGTCGAGTACCATGGTGAACAAGTAGCTGAGCCGCCTGAGCAGACAGAAGCCGTCCCACAGGAAACGGGCTTTCAGCCATCCAATCCAGGTGCTAAACCTTCAGTTAGCAGCCCGCCGAGCCAGATTGAACATGTTCCTGTTGGAAGATATCCTACCAGAGAGAGGAAGCCCCCAGCCCGACTGGACCTTTGAACATTGAACTGCCCATTTCTAGGGCTCTGACTTTATTTTTAAGAATAGCATGTTGTGTTGAACTTTTGGGGTATGAGACATGCTTAAGGGGGAGGAGTTGTAGTGTATTGAGCCAGCGGTTGACATTATGAGCATGCGCACTTATGCGCATTCTGTTCCATGTGCTTCGATTGCAATAAACCAAATACATGACAGAGAATCCTTTAAAAATATGATAGAATATACGCTTCAAACCGTAGTAAATTAGTTTCTCATATCCATATGCCTCATGTCGACTCATGAGTAAATAACTCACTCCCCGTACACTGAATAAACAACTCGAATGACCTCTGAGGTCAAGAGGTCACCTGATATGTCGTTATGGTTTGAAGCGTATATTCTATCATATTTTTAAAGGACCCTCGACTTTGCAAGACGATAAAAACGGCCAAGACTGTTTGTGCCACTCAGTGTCTCATCTCAAATATAAACATTACGACCTTGTCGAATTTTATGGCCGTTTATGCTCGGTGTTTTACTGGAAATATTTTACAGAACAGCTCACAAGGACACTGGGAAGTTAAAATCGTTTCTATAGCACCAGAAGGAACGTAAGTAACGGTGAATTGTTGTTTCCTGTTTTAAACCGTTGACTTCCAAGGAATAACCTTGTGATTTTCATAAAATTGAACTCCCTTACATGCCGTAACATTTTGTTTTACTGACGGAGAACGTTTTAATTCCCAGAGCTATAACTTTTCGGGTGAAAAAAACAATAACCAAGGTTTCCTAAAATGTAGATATTTTGACCAAATGATATATACCAGAGGCCATTTATACTAGTCAAAGTTGGCCTTTATTTGTTCCTTGCCAAGAGACACAAATGGCGTTTATACAAATACCCTTCGTTAAAAAGCTACAAACAAAACTTCAAGAAACTTATTACACGATTTTAAAGTATAAGAATGAAATAATATTTGTGCCAAGTTTTGTTTTCATAGGATTGTTTTTACTTCCCCACTGTTTTCGTAAAGAAGCGTGAAATTCTGAACATTTTAAGCCGCGAAAACCGCCATTATATGCAAATTTCGAACTTTCTTAAATTTTGGCCGTAAAATAAATCGTTGGAACTTTAAACTATTTTTCCTTGAATAAGTTCACCCAAAGGTATGTTTTGGCGAAATAAAAGAAAAATCGATTTTTCGTGACTGTCTTCCGATTCTCGACACTCAGAAAAACACTCCTAAAAGGTCAGATTTTGAGACCATTTCAAAATATTGAAAAATTCGTAATTTTCTGAAAAAAAGCATGATTTCGAAAAAGGAATGCATAGCTATGTTTCCAACGTTGACTTTAATCGAAATTGATCGAGAAAGGCTGGATTTAATGAAAAACTGCGTTTCCTCTAGCATTTAAAGAAACCGGAAGTGCGCCCGATATCTATTGGAAGTTAAAAACGATTGAAGCGATACTGGATGTAAAATAAATATCGGAAAGTGTCAAAAATGTTCATGAAAACACAGACGTTTCGGGTATATGACCCTTCTTCAGTGTTAAAAAACCGTTAAAATACGCAGTAGATTTGTAACTACGTTAGATGGGTGCGCGCACGTAGAAAAATTGCGCGTGCATTGTTTAAATGTAGCTGAAGTTTATGTTTAGTCCATGTGGCTGCACTGTTCCTAGCCGAAAAATCAGCCTCATCTCCTGTTGTTTTCGCTGGATGTTGGTGCCACTACACAAACGCATACCACGCACCTGGACATCCGTGATACTGTGGCCCGTAGAGTTGAAATGTTGGGCCACAGGAAATCCAGGAGTGTTCTTGCGTATCTTTCGCAAAGGCTCACCAAATCGACTTCTGAGGCTTCGCCCGGTTTCACCGATGTAGAGATGGGAGCATCTGCGGCAGGATATGCAATACACGAGATTTTCTGACATACATGTAAAATGTTCTCGGATGGTAAAGGTGCATTTAGGACCTGGTATCACGGTGAGAGGATTGATGTACTCACAGGTGTTGATACCACCCCTTTAACACCCAAATTAAACGGTATCTAATTCAGAACTTTCGCATTCTATCAACGGATCTGCAAACGCGTGACATCTTCCCACGAGCACCTTTTGTGGCATACAAACGCGACCTCAGCCTACGAACCATGCTGGTACACTCCACCAACAACTCCTCGACTGAGCAGCCTGGGTCATGTGCATGTCAACGCTCTCGTTGCAACACCTGTGAGTACATCAATCCTCTAACCGTGATACCAGGTCCTAAATGCACCTTTACCATCCGAGAACATTTTACATGTATGTCGGAAAATCTCGTGTATTGTGCACATCCTGTCGCAGATGCTCCCATCTGTACATCGGTGAAACCGGGCGAAGCCTCAGAAGTCGATTTGGTGAGCATTTGCGAAAGATACGCAAGAACACTCCTGGATTCCTGTGGCCCAACATTTCAACTCTACGGGCCACAGTATCACAGATGTCCAGGTGCGTGGTATGCGTTTGTGTAGTGGCACCAACATCCAGCGAAAATAACAGGAGATGAGGCTGATTTTTTGTCTAGGAACAGTGCAGCCACATGGACTAAACATAAACTTCAGCTACATTTAAACAATGCACGCGCAATTTTTCTACGTGCGCGCACCCATCTAACGTAGTTACAAATCTAATCCGTATTTTAACGGTTTTTTAACACTAAAGAAGGGTCATATACCCGAATCGTCTGTGTTTTCATGAACATTTTTGACACTTTCCGATATTTATTTTACATCCATTATCGCTTCAATCGTTTTTAACCAAGTGTCACGCATCAGCAACGACTTTTTAGTCTACCAATATACTTCTACTGGAAGTTACCCTATCAGCGCGTGCGCAATTTACACTATCAGCGCACTTCGGTAAGATCAAACAAAGCCACACGGAGTTAGTTTTTCTCTTTCTATTGCTCTTGTTTTTCTGTCTTTCTCTTATTTTGTCTTTGCCTGTACTTTTTTTACTTTGCACTTTGCGAAACACAAAGAAAAACATCTAAAATGTATACGAATTTGCAAGTTTTTGAGTTGTTTTTATTTTCCGTGCTCAGGCTGACGTAAGTGACCGGAAGTAAAATTTCACCTCCTTAGCAACGCGCGCGAGCGCGCGCATGAATCGGTTAATGGGCCCTAAGTCTTGAACTTGTTTTGTTGTATACATACACCATGATTACCTGCTGGCGCGATTTATTGAAGAAATTTAAAATTCCACCCACACGAACGTTTTTCTTTGCAGTCAGAAATTTAGCTGATAGGAAAGGGAAAAAAAAAAAATATTATTTGGGATATATAAGTATTTTAATTTTACTTGAAAAACATTTTTAGCATATTGATGATAACTTACCACAGATTCAAGTTGCTTAACCTGACTTAGCCTATGCGCATGCGTCATATATGTCGTACGTAATCAAGACAAAAATAAATGTCCAAGGATGTCTGCTAATAGACCAATTTCGATATATTAAAATTCAGCCTAACACAATAGACCTCAGTACGAGGCTCTGGGGAATAAACCCCACAAACTCTGTATTTATTCCCCGGAGCCTCGTACTAAGGTCTATTGTTTTAGGCTGAATTTCAATATATCGGAATTGGTCTATTATTCACAGCCATGGGTCTTCTAACTTCAGCACTGCAAGATAAAATGTAATTTTAACAATGAATACTGTATTTGAGCACGGCGTTTTCCACAAAAGAATGCAACAATGTATTTTGAGCATTTGAAAATCGGCTAAATGAAGAGCTCTAGTTTAGCTGTCTTGTGTCATTAGCTTTCAAATTACGTAAAATATTTGATTTCTTATCAAATTGCAATCTATTTAGCTCTAAATATACAAGTAAGGAAGTTCAAATACGACTTACGATTAATAGTTTATAACGACCATCTTTACTTTCGAATTTTCGAGCCTCTGACTTTGCTGCTCATTTTTGATCGATTTTGCCCGAGAAGAAAGAAAAAACAATTAAAACCCTAGTGTGTGACCATTGAAAGGTATTGAGCAGTACTTTCATGCGATACTGTGTATTACGCCGTGTAAAAGTTTTTCATGCTCGTCAACTTGTCAGCCAGCCAGTTAAAGGCCGTGATTGTGATAAAACAACCAATTTTGGATGCTGTAAAACTACAAGCTGTTCCACTGACTTCTGTAACACAGGCTCACCTGTCACCTTCGACGGTTTCCTGTTAACCGTGAGCTCTGTCCTGGGACTGGCACCACTGAAGTAAAACGCTGACCAAACCACAGTTCTTTTTTCTCAGTTAATGTAATATTTCTCGAGTGGTACTGCCGTGGCAGTAAGTACCTCACAAAGGCCATCTCGATCTCTACACTGAAATTTTCTATTGATGATGATAAGCTAAGAGAAGGGTTAATGAGAATCAGACGCCTTTACTATGAGTTGATCCATGGGAAAAGAAAATCTCACCACTCCACTCGCACAAACGCGAGAAAATTCACTGTCAGTTTTGCTTTTTGTGCTCATTTTGACGTCATAAAATATCGAAAGACACTGACGTTTTCCTTTGATCGCGTGCAGATTACTTGAGCTTTCGCCATAAGCGCGCGTGCGATCGTAAAACTATAGGGAGCCACCTTAAATTTCTTCTTGAAGCAACCGTGAACCACCATTAACCATAACACCTTTCGACATCGTCTCGGACGCTTTTACGTTTTGGTAAGACAATCTTTCTCGAAACAGCTGTGTGTTTCTATTTTTATATAGTAAGAACCCGCTATACACATAACAACGACTCCTCTTAGGGTAAAAAATATGAATCTAAAGCAAACATGGTTTTGACATTTCTCTTTTACTATGAAATTGTTATGGGTTAGAAATAATGCTCAAAAGGCTCTAAAATTGTCAAATTTTCTCTGCTAGTCTAAACGTTTCGGGCTTAGCCCGTCTTCAGTAGGTGGAATGATTGCCGTGAGCCACGCCATACAAAAACTGTACGCGTAGGCACGCGCGGTTAGCGCGCGCATGAAGTACACAGTAAACAAATAGGAAAACCATTGTTTTCGCGCGCGTATGTGTAATACGCGCGAGACCCACAGTCACAAAAAATGAAAGTTAATGTTCAGTCCGTTCAGTCGAAGCGTGTCCAGCTTGAAGATTAATTTCATTTCATGCTGCTTGTGGCTGATGTTACTGCCAGAGCACCGTTTCAAGCCACAGACCATGATGTCATCCAGAGAGTGGGAGGCGGAGTTGAAATGTTCAGTTACGGGAAACCCGCGCGATCGGTTTCGAATGCTGCAGAGGTGCTCGCTGAAACGTTCCCGTAGTCGCCTTTCAGTCTCTCCGATGTACAGGCAATTGCGACGACAAGAAATGCAACACACAACATTCTCAGACTGACAGGTGAAATGGGTTACTTAAACTTAAACATGGTGCCCTTGAAGGAAACTGTAGCTTAATGTGTAACACCTGCAGTCACTTCTTTACCATGGATGGGAAATGCTGCAAGCAGTACAGTACAAAGTGAAGAAAGCCTGTTAAAGGGGCAGTCTCACCAAGATTTAGTGCTACTTGAAAATCCAATGAAGGTGTTGGTATTAATTGAAAATCCACTAGTAGTTGCCTAACCTTGCTAAAATCCACCGCACTAGTCACAAAATTTGTTTACAACTGTTGTGGCTACAGACGAGTAGGAAAGAAGTGCTCTAAAACTTGGAAACGTCGGGACAACGATTCAAGTTTGACACTGTTACTTGGAGGAAAATCACTAAAAATCATTTATCTCTTAGAGATTGAATTTACGCCTTTTTTGTCGTTTTAAGGTTATTTTGTTGATCAGTGAGTGCACCTTTATCATTCTAGCAAGACCTCCTGTGATACTGCCCCTTTAATTTCACCATGTACCACACAGTCACATTGAATTTCAGTTAACTTTGTACTGTTTTTACAAACAGCTCATGAAAAAGTGACTTAAACTACACTTTTATACAAGGTGCAAATTTTACATCAAGAAACTCACGTTTCATCAAATCTTGCACAGCAAGTTGGTTTTGATGCAGGGCAGCCAGCTTTCTCGCATGTTCGGAACTGCTTTCCCTTCTCATTAGACAAGTTGCCATTGTCAAAAACTGCTCCCTTTTTAGTGCAGAGTGCACTATTGGGATGGTTATGGGGGTTGCCTGCCGCTAAGGAACTACGGCGCTATGGCCCTATGGCGCTAAGGTGTAAACTTTAATGTTTGTTTAATTAATTAATTTCAATTAATTAATTAGTCTAGAGGCAAGGAAGTAGTGGGAGTAGGGTGGGGAAGGTACATGTGTACTCTACGTAAAACACATTCCATCGCCGTCGCTTAACTTTGAACATCGCAAAGCTATATATTTGTTTCAGGTAACCCCTTGCTCTCCTTGTGGTACCATTCTCCTTAGAACAAAACTAATTTGCCCTAAACGCATGCGTAGATTAGTTAGGGTTCGTGGCTTCTATATTAGGTGAAGGATACATTGCATACGGAATCACGCACAAATGTTGAGTGGTTTTCCTTATGGTAGAGCTCAACATGTAAGACGCATGCGTTCTAGCATTGTTAGTGTTATACACTATCTTTACACGCAGTATTTTATATATCGTGTCATGTGACCAAGGACGGCAGTTATTTTTCAGGTAGCGCCAATTGTCCCTTTTTATTGCAAAAGTGAAACGTTACTGTGGCTGCGTAGCTTTTAGAGTTACAAACAGGTCGGTTCAACAAATATCATCTGCTGTTTTCAATCTACAATAGTGTGCTTGTCAGGGTTCAAATATATTGCTTCTCCTTAGCGACTTGTTTATTTCTTGCCTTAATTGCGTCTGTAAGAGAGACCAAAAAGTTCTCAAGTTAGTGGCTTTAATACTCCGCAAATTGTAAATTTGTAACAAAAGAAACCAGGAAAATACTCAAATATTGCTGCAGACGCCGTGGCACCTAATGAAAGTTCAAATTAATTTAATCAGTCTTTGAGGAGACTCATTCATATCGGCCAAGTAGCGCTGTTTATCTTCAATACTTTTCGTTGAAAAGCTTCTCAGCCATCAATATCGTTGTGTGTTAATTTTGAATTGTTTTATTGTTAACAACAAAGGTGGCAACAGAAAAAGAAAGTGGTATTTCGTGACTATCTGATAATTAAATTAGTTCTTGTTCATCGGTAAAAATCTGCATTTTTAGTAAAACATCGTCTCTGTTCCGTTTCTTCATCACTACATCAGATATTTAACTTTCTTTCATTTATCTCCAAAAAACAAGGACATCTTCCGTATGTTTTGGAGAAAACAGGGGTTTCATATTACATGGCTTTGCGAGGAAAACAAAAGTATCAAGTTACAAAGTTGGCGTGAAGAGCTAAATTGTCACGTTTGCTGCTTCAGCGTATTGTTGAATTTAAAATGAACGAAAATCAACTTAAAGCACCAGTAGTAATTAATTTGTGCGTAATGTTTGGACCTTGAATGAAAATACAACCTTGAAACATACACACTGCAAAGGGGAAAAGCCGTAGCAAACTACCAAGGTAGACACAAACCGGAAGTGAACCGAGTAGGGGTGAGTACTTATGGGACTACTGTATCAGAGCTATCAATTGCGCTCTGCACTATCTGAGATTGTCTCACTAGTTGTAGTTCTTGGCGATCGCCAAGTAGCTTTACCCTCCATTTTAAATCAGCTGATACTACCTACAATAACCATTCTTTGTAACTACACTGTACACAAAGGAAAAGTTGTGCTTTCTGCCTATCAACGAGTGGCCTTTGAACAGTTTTGTATAGCAGTTGTGAACACCATCAACAGTTTCAAGTGCTTTCTGTTAATAAACAAAAGTCAAAATCAGCATTAGTCAGTAACTCCATTGGACTCAGGATTTCAAGCTCTGGAGGGGATCTTTGTGTTGTATTGCTGGGCAAGACACTTTTATTTACTCTCATAGTGTCTCTCTCCACCAAATGTGGAAGTGAGTATTGGTTTTCTACTAGGATAACCCTATAAAATTTCAGGGATGGGGTCACAGGCATGGATCTAGGATGAATGGTGACAGATTTCCAAATCAGTGAGTGCTGAAGGTACAAGCCCCTAGATAGACAATAACTGACTATTAATTTTTGCCAATAAATGATTTCAAGCACTGTATATAACTGAGTTAATGTGTAAATGTGCATAAATGAAAGACGTAATGTTGCGTACCATTCTTACAGAATTAGCCAATGTACAACAATGGTAATGCACACTGTATGTATGAGGGGCTTAATTTTTTGCCTTCTTATAGATTTATCAATGGAAAAATGACAACAGTACGTTATAGACATTCAATTTGTTGATGTTACTGTTTTGTTTTATATCTTTTGATGTTTTGCTCCAATAAGATGTGTACAGTGCTGTATTTTTGACTTAATTTACACTGAACCCACTTAATAACGACACGCCGTTAATATGGACACTATCCATGGTCCCTTTGGTGTCCGTATTAACGGGGCTCGACTGTAATAACCCTTATTTACCCTTGGAAGTGTTTATGGCACAAAGGCTAGTGGGGCTGAGCAAACAACTGAAACAAATAATTCAAATTAAACATAACATTGTTAAGAATCCCAACTTGCCGATGGCAAACCAGCTGGCTATTTACAAGCCTAGTCAGCAATTTGAACCTGGGCTACCGTAAAAAAAGAATCCTGGTAGTGGTCAGAGCAGAACTTGAACCTGAGACCCCCCTGGATTGTGAGTCTGACCCACTGACCCGTCTATGTCAACTCTCCCAAATTATCCAGGAATCTCCTGGATACAGACCCAGTCTTCCACTCTCCTGTACAGGTCACCAGATCTCCTGGACAATAGGAATAAAACTCGTAAAAAACATTTTCCCGCCATATTTTGGATGATTTTGGGCATTTTGGGAGAGGAAATTTTAGACATTTGATGCATTTTGAGATTAAATTGGCATATCTCTACTTAGAGCAAGTTTTTTAGGGTCAAAAAAGGTAAAATTGGTGATCTCCCGGATTTTGATTTTTTTAGGTTGGCATCTCTGTGACCACTCGACCATGCTGCGTAAATCTCAACTGAGAAAGAATGGCTTCCATAGGGAAACAACGAAAATTTTGCATCTATACCTGAGTTAACTGTATTTTATCGATTTTTTTATCGATTGACTTGTCTTTTTCAAACGACATACATCATCAACAATTGCCAACAAGGCTTACCAGGGAGAGCAATGTGATTCCACAGGTATTGGAAGGCAAGTGACAACGAGTGTTACACGAACATCACTGGTCTGGCCTTGTTGCTTTCTTGTAATTCACACATCACTCTAACAGATCAGATCATATACACTCAATTTTAAGGTTGCGCTTAACTTCTTTTGATTTTGATCTACCATATGGTATAAAGAGGAGGGGCAAGGGTAATTTCGTGACGCCGTGATACGGTTTTTTTGTGCTCTGTGAATCGTGATTTGATAAAAAAAACTGTTCCGTGAATCGTGATTGAAGTGTATTCCGTGAGGCGTGAAATTTACAAGTCCTTGGCTGTGAATCGTGAATAGATAAGAAATAAATTGTAAATGTCTAAAGTTGAGTTCGTAGCTGAATTTCACTGCATTGTGATCAGATTTTTTGCGTGACCTTAGTGAATTTAACGCTTGAGCCAAGCCGACTGAGAGTAGCGACAAACGAAACATGTTGACAGGTTCAAATAAACCCGTTGATTTCCTGATGGATGTGGACTGTATCCTATATCTCACAAAAGGTACAGTCCTGGAGCAGTTGCAGAAAGTTGGTAGAATGGTACATCCAGTTGTACCAGACAGATACAAAGTTACCGAAACGAACAGAAGTGGCCTCTACTCACATCCAATGGCGGTGACCTTGGGGGACCACGGGAGGCTGCTAGTGTCGGACTACAAGCCTATGAACAAGACAACAAGACTTCTGCAAGTGCGACTCCATTCTCCGGCGGAGGTAAAGATAATCAAGGAACTTGGGGATGTAAGAAACATTGTGTACCTTAAAGGCATTGGGTACGTTTCGGAGCCAACGAGCGTCAATGTCATTTCAATCTGATATCGGGCAATGTAACGCCTCCTGTGGACAAACTGAAGAAAGAACATCTTCAGAATGTTCTAGAAGGGTGGCAAGTATCCACAGAAGGTACAGTACGGCAGTTACGGGACCGAATGAAAGATATCATTAAGAAGCGTACCAGTGAACACCAGAAAGCAAAACACGACACCAAAAAGGTCTTTCTTTCTCAAGAGCACATCCAGTATATGCAGCATGACAGAATCTATCATCGTAAGTGCCAGCGACACCGAGCGACATTTTTGCACAATTGAGTTCACGTATGATGGAGTTGCAATGCATGGACTAGTAAAGGAGTTGTGTTCTTACCCAGCTGAATGTCTCCAAGTGCTATCCATGTGTGTGAATAATGAAACACTGTTTGTGTCATTCAAAGGCAAGAATGAAGCCGAGAAGCAAGGTGAGCTTCTATCAATCGATCTCACATCAAGACAAAGTTCTTTTATCTTACACAATGACACTGCGTTATGCTCTGAATGTAGAGGAGTAGCAAGTTATTTGGACGGTGTCTTGTTCTGTGATGCGGGAGCTTTCCAGGTCAAGTATCTTCATCAGGGTGGCAGTGTTGATGTGATTGCTGGAAACGGCTAAGAGGGTAACACAGAGGGAAGAGCAGAAAACTCTTCGTTTGGTCGGCCGATGGGAGTTTGCACTGAAAATTGCAATGTCTTGTCACTGACCCTCAGACAGGATGCCTCAAAACTCTGACTACAATTACCGGTACAGTCACCTATCTGAAAAACCTAGTTGGCAAATTTTTCCGCGCATTTTCAGTTTATCTGATATATCAGACGGTTCCACGCCTATCAATAGCTGAAGCTCTGCAGGAAGTCGGTGATCTCAAACGATTGACTCCCAGAAAGCCACAAACGGCGCTGACGGTACTATCTCGAACCTGTCGCTTAAGTCCGTACAAATGATCTACAATCAACTTAATCGGCTGGATGATAAATTGAAGTCTACCAACAAAGACATCCACGTTGATTTTCACGCTTGTCTGACAACCCAAGTGGAAAATCTGCACGCTGTTGGTCATTTCAAGGATCAATGCCCCACATCTCTTAACTACTCCCGTAATCTGGGAAACACTGTTTACGAAAGCATCAAAAGGATCACAAGCTGGGCAGCCTATTATTTCACTCACCCAACATCCTACTATCCAATTCCAGACAGTTCAACTCCACATTTCCAAACTTTCGCATCTTGGCAAAACAAGGCACTTAAATTCTACCCAAGAGCAGATCATGAGAGAATGGGCAGTTCAGTATGGCAAGTGCGTTCGACAGAGAACTGTGAGGCAAGAAACAACGAAGTTCTAGGCTGGCACTTTACCTCTGAATATGTAATAAACGACGGACGAAGGCTACAACTACGAAGGCACTTTACTAAAACTGGATACAAAACGGATAATCGTGGCTTTTTCTACTCCTGGGCTACCGCGCCTAGCTTGTTAACCATCACTTGGCACTAGGTACCAGTCCTACACTATCCCCTTCTTGGAAAGGACCATGTCCCCAAACAAAATGTCAGCAAAAATCTACATTGAAATTTAAGGATCATCCGACAGGTCCTAATTCGATGACAGACTAGAAGTCTAAATGATAGTCCTGCACCCAAGCGGGTGCACGCCTTTCCCTTTGTGACCTTCGGGGTCCGGGCTCCTCAGAGGGGGCTTCGACATCAGCATTCATCGGGAAAACGTCATCTTCCAGGATGATTACTCCAAGACCATTGGCAACCTTTGTCGTAGAAGGAAGCGAGACTCCAGTAGGTACTGGATCACCCACAATCCAGCTTTCATCCCTGTCACAAGTCCCGTTGAAGGGTTTCAGCTGGTTGAAATGTACTACCCTCCTCTTGACCCTGGCGTAGCTTCCAGCGGCCCCACAGTACTTGATCCTGTAAACTACGTCATTCAGCCGCTTGATAACCTTCCAAGGGCCCGTCCATGGTCTATTCAGCTTCATACACCTGCCCCTACGTGTTTGCTTGTCCAACCACAGGACACGGTCTCCCACTTGGTAGGCTTTAGCTGTTGCCCAGCGGTCGTAGTAAGCCTTCTGAGAGCGCTGCGAAACTTTCAGAGTTTCCCTAGCAGACTGGAAGGCTTGCGTCAGCCTTGACTTGAGCTGGGAAGCATAATCAGAATGATGCTGTGGCGGAGGCAGGGAGGAGTCCGGCTGATGCAAGTCACTTGGCAGGCGAAGCTCCCTACCGAAACTGGGAGTAAAACCAGTACTACTGTCAACAGAAGTGTTGTAAGCCAGACATGTAGACGGGATGTGCAAGTCCCAGTTCCTTTGGTCCTCCTTAACAATCTTTGCCAGCATACTATTCACTGTACGAATACTTCGCTCCGACGCTCCATCTGACTGAGGGTGAAACGGCGTCGTTTGTGTATTCCAGATCTCAAAGAAAGAGCATATCTCCTGTATCATTTCAGCTGTCAGGTTCTTTCCCTGATCATGGTGTATTTGTTCTGGAGTAGTCCCCTGGTCATTGTGAGGAAACCTTCGGGGGATCTGAGAATATGTGTTGATTACAGGAAATTAAACGAAGCTACAAGGGTGGCCAGTTATCCTCTTCCCAACATGACTGAAACACTGGAGCGGCTAGCCGCGCCGATGCCAAGTTTTTCACTACAATTGACATGGTCTCTGGCTACCATCAGATTGAGGTGGCTCCTGAGGACAGGTACAAGACTGCTTTTGTTTCACCCTTTGGATTGTTACAAGACTAACGAGGATGGCCACTTTCGTATATTACGAGTTTAATAAACATCTCACAGCAGAAACGTACATTTTGAGAAATTGCAGAATACTTGAAGCTGAACCTCTAAAGGACTCAAGGCTCCAGCGCGCCTTCCATCCGTACAGACTCTGGGGGAAGAGGGAGGGTAGTCTCAGCGGGTAACCCGAACGGGGCAGGGACCGGGGAGCCCGAGAATGCCGTCTTTTCTTGGCGGGAAATGGGACGGCCCGCGTTTTTCTGGCAGGAAAAAAATTTGAAAGAGCGAGGTTTTTTATTCCGTGAAACAGAATTTCTCCAGAAGAGAAAACTCATTTCTTTTCTGTAATACCGAACAATGTCGTGAAGCAGAGCTAGCCAGAAATAGAGAAATGATGGCGAAAAGATTAGTTTGGTTCAGTCTTCAACGACTTTCAGGTTATGCTGGAAGTTTCTGCCAGGAAGATTCACACTGAATTGAATTGCCAAACTGAGGTAAGAGACTGTTGTAGAAACTTTCGTCGCGTTTTCCATAAAAATTTTCCGAGTTGCTTCGGCGAGATAAGTTTATCTTCAATAGGAGATGCATAATTGTAAGGTCTTCCTGATTTGAAACCATGCTGTGAGACGTTTTATAAATTTCATTGCTTTAATTTCTTGTATCTCTGAGCAATAAGAAGCAATAATATTTGAGTCTCTTTGTCGAAGTTGTTGTAAGCTTAAATTCCGTGTTAAAAAAGACAAATAGGTTTTCTGTCGTTTTTGGCCCATAACTTCATGTCTAAAAGTAATAAAACTGGATAGGTAAATACTGCCAGGCGAGTTTTAACGCTGTTTTTAAAGTTTCCTCAGGGCTAGTAGGGTCAGCTGCTTCGTAGACTGCTAAAATTTGTCTTGATACGGTTGGAAATTTGTAGATACATTTCAGACCTTTTCCAAAAAGTGTTGCGGACGTTGGCGAACTGATATATACGAACTGATCCAGGACATTGGCGAATCGACTTCATGCGTTGGCGAACTGGGCGTTGGCGAACCACTCACACGTTGGCGAAACGACCGGTTACCACCTATACAGGTGTATTGAAGAAGGAAATATAGAAAATGAAACACATTTGAAACTTCGGGCGAATCGACTTTGAGTTGGGGCGAAACGACTCTGAGTTGGGGCCGAACGAGTTTGAGTTGGGGCGAAACGACTTTGAGTTGGGGCCAAACGACTTTGAGTTGGGGCGAAACGACCTCTTTCCGACGTTCTCAATTTATTAACACTGATTTAAATTTTCAGATTTAGATGGCTTTTAAGTTTTAGGGTTTTTCCTATTCTGGTCCCTTGACTGGTCAAATATGGCCATGATGTGAAACTTTTGGAGGACTCTTCAATGGAACAAACCTGTGCAAAAAGCTTATTCTTTGGAGGTCTGGTTTTCAAAATATGACTGTTAGAAACCCTCCTTAGCAACAAATTCGTGACCAATTGGTAGTTAAGTAGGACACCCCATAAGAGAAAAAACGAAGGAGAAAGCATGAAGCCATCAATACACCTGTTTGTACTGTTTCTTTCTGATTCCATCACACTGAAGAACACTGAAACAACTTGAGCTTCAATCAAGCAACCGTGAACCACAATTACCCATATTACCTTTCGACATGTTTGTACGCTTTGATAGGACAACCTTTCTCAAAACAGCTGTATGTTACTACATAAAACCCGCTATACACATAACGCCTTCTCCTAGAGTAAAAAGATATGAATATAAAACAAACATGGTTTGACTCTTTTACTACGAAATTGTCGCGGGCTATAAACTGTTTTCATTTGAGGAGAAACCATTTCAAGAAAGTAACACTGCCGTTGTTTGTAATGACAAAAACACTCCGTCGCAAAATTCCTTCTAGTGAATAATTTAGCTGAAGTATTCTAAGATAAGCATTAGGTTGTTTATTTTACTAAATTCAAAACAAAATATTTCTGACAATTTTCTGACACCGTTTGTTTTACAACCATATATGACGGAATTTCAAGTTTATATCACTATTCGTAAAAATGGTACTTATTTGAATTACACAGTAACTACTTCGAGAATGTGTGGAATTACATACAGTAGTACTTCGGTATTTTTCCGAGTTTTAAATAAAAATTACAGTTAGTTAATTAATTTGGAATTTTCCAGAGGCAGATTCAAGGGGGATGGGGTTAGATTGGGGGGCTAGCGACCTCCCCCCTTTGTTTAGAAAACCAAAAAATGGAAAATGGCAGAAATAAAGACAAACACTTTGGACAGGTACCTCATCGTAACTGCGTTGGTAGTATTTCCGGTGCAACAGTTTTGAATTAGGTTCCAATTCCCTCAAATTGCAACATTTTGGGGACATGCGCCATTGATTATGCAGAGCCAAGATGCAAGCCATCCCTTACCCCCTTGAAAAATCCTAGATCCGCCCCTGTTTTCTCTAGTTTTAATTTCAATATTTTGTTCACTCAAGAGACTTCCAACTGTGAAGGTAGTTATGGTACTGCCCTATCACGCAAACAATGTAAGAACATTTAATGTGATATTTTCAGAGAGCTTAACCACGTTTGCACTTGCAACTATTTTCAAAGAGATGCGAGAGTTTAATTTTCAATTTCTCTCATTGTCGGATTTCGTTAGAAAAAAAATGATGTTTCTCAAGGCAATATTACGAAAGGCATTTAGCGGGGGGAAAATTGTTAAAATTTGGATTATCAACAAATGAAGTGCACTTGTTATCATTTTTTCGGACAGGTGAAAACGTAAAATCAAGCATACGAAAGATTTTAAACAAACTTAGAATGGTGTTGTTAGGCATTCCGAAACCGAAAAATAAAACTTTACAGTTTAATAAGAATAACACATTCTCTTCAGTGAATAATTTGGCTCAAATGAAGCCAAAATAATCATTATATTAGCGGGCGCTCAGACAAGAGACATATTTAAGAGGTTTGTTTATTTTCTAAACAAAAGCAACACAACTCATCTACGAGTAAAATTTCAGCAGGAGTGTGTTTCAACCATGCAAAAGTGAGTTTCAAATCAAGAGGCTCAAACGAATATTAAATTGTAGCAACAGAAATCTGAAAACTATGAAGCTACCTTATGGTTGAAAAACGTTAAAGACACGGACTTCATGTTGCCCCTTGTGTCGTCAACAACGCTTACAAATTATCCACTTTGTTCTTTAAAAAGTTTTAACATGTCCATGCAGGATCCTTTTTGGTCCTGGAAGATTTTAGAACCATATCGTAGCTCGTGAATTTAACAAATCGAATGTGGTTTAGCGTTGTGTGTACTCTTATCGACAAGATTATGCGTCATCACAGTGGTCAAAATGTTGTGGACTCTCCGGGCACAGCCGGGCGTATTACGAAAATTAGCGTGATTTGAAATTCTGAGCAGTGGGTGAGCAGGAAAAATTAGTGGGGGCGAGGGAAAATAACTGCGAAATAAAAAAGTAACGAAGTATAAAAACACCTGATACTCCACTTTGCATGAAAAAACTATCCTGACATACCTGTTTCCACACGTACACATGTTAGTTCATTTTGGGACATATTCGTGCTATGGCACCTGGGAAAAAATCAGTGGGGGCGAGGGAAAATAACGACAAAATAAAAAAAGCAACGAAATATAGAAGTGGCAGAAAGAAACACCTGATATTCCACTTTGCAAAAACAATTATCAATGACCTTGAGCTGTTATTGACAAAACCATTTCTTACGTCTGCATGGGGCAAACGACACTACAATACTTTTAAAGCTTTTCAATCCCATAATAGGAATGAATAACACCAAAATACAAGCATATGTTAAGAACCCACAATTACATTAATCACAAGAAATTTTTCAGCGCATAATATCTGCATGTAAACTATCAATTCCCAGTATGAATCCTGCACTAGACACATGTTCGCATTGCGGACCTATCTTTTTAGACTTGTCTGGAGGCGATTATTTCGATTATTTCGTAGACTGCCAAGTTAAGGGCCGGCATTAACAGATCTCCTCTAACGTCCAGTTTTTCAATGGACATAAAATATTTATCTGTCTAAGGTAAGCAGCCGCAATAGGGAAAGGAAACTTGCGTTTTTTCATGATCTATGACGCAAATAAAGCTGATTAAAGCCAATTATCTCCCCTTAATATACAAAACCAAACTTTGGTGTTTTATTTCAAAATGCGCCGAGTTTGAACGGCGCACTGGCAAAATTGCAGATTCAAGAACAGCTAAATAAGCATAATTGTTTGGCTGAGGAAGCAGATTTTTCGTAGCCAGTCGAGGCCATTGTCGGTAAGAGCTGTAATCTGTATTCATTTGTCGTGCCGCCTTGGTTAACCATTATTTCTATTCTGTGAGTAAAAAAAAAAAGACGAAATGTTTGTATGTTTGTATGTGATGTGATATTGCCAACCCAACTGAAAACCGCCTTCGCGAGTTGGGTTCCCTCGTTAAACATTATTATTACTTTATTTTATCATATGATTTATGGATCCAAACTCAGTGACATCGTCTTACCATAGCATCAACGTCATAGTTAAAACATGATATTTAACTGTTCTCAGAACACTTTTGTTGCTAATAATTTTTATTGTCCTTCTTTCCTTCACTTACATCTTTTCCATTATAGATCGTTATGTGAAAAATTTTGCGCTATTCAAGTTAAAATGATGGTATCTCTCTTACTATCGTTGTTTCTCTTACAAGCTATGGTAAGTGCTTTTCGAAAATTTCTCTTCAACACTACATTAGCAGCTCGAAGATCTGAACTTTACCAAAAGGAAACAGGCTATTGTATGCCCAGGATTTTAACAGCAGAGTGCACGCCTTTTAAAACACTTAAAATGACCATATTTCGCTTCCTTGGACGTGTAACTTTTGAAACAAGGTTAGAAACAACACTGGATGTTGGCGATGTCAAAATAATGACAATTTCTTCCAGTAGCTCTTAAACTCATTATACTATAGGCTCACAGCTGTATTTGTTCCATCAATCGAGGTCTTTTCAAGATTTATGAGCAATTAAAGGAATGTAACTTCTGTTCTACACATTCCATGAACTTAATCGCTGTATTCTGTTTGTTGTAGATATCGCTCTCATTTCTCAAAGAGATGCTAAACAATGTCATCCATTACAAAGAATTGCTCAGTGTTTTTTCTTCAATAAAGTTTTCATTCTCTCTTTAATGAAGACAGCCGAAACTTATTTTAACGCTGATTTTTCTGCTCCCATATTTAGGCTCAATTCGTTGCGCCCCAAGCATTTTGTGTTCCTACAAAAGGAGGAGACCCGAGGCTAGTGGTTTCTGTATCGCTGGCTAATCAGTCTGAACCCATTGTGCAAGGGTATGGTGTAACATAGCATTACCTTCTTCGATTTCAATTTTTTTCGCATGAAGTCTTAAGTGGTAGTCGCAACTGAGCTATGACCCACAATAACAATAATGATCACAACAATCGAAATTCAATTCAAATGGGAACTACTTGAAAACGTTTTAAATTTTTAACTTAAACGATCTTTCTCTTTAATTACCGATATATTGCTGTAATTAATTAGTATTTTAGGTTTGCTGTAATTTTAAATTAAAGGCACTGTCTTTGAAAAGCCCCTTTGGGGAAAGTCATCAAAGGATGTATGCATGTATGTGTTATTACGCTTTCCACAAATGTCCCGATATTTTTTTGGATATTTAGAAGTCTTCGAGATATTTAGAAAATATGAAGATATTTCCGGAAAATCTAGAAATATTGAGACTGAATGTTTACAGCTTTCTTGGCTGAACTCTGCGTTTTCTTCGCTATTTTCTTTAAACAATTAATAGCGATATGGCAGAAACAATCCATTACATTGATCTCCCAATTGAAAAATATATTCCATAGCACTAAAAGCACTAAAGCTAAAGCAGCAATTTTCAAAAATGGCGGATGCTAGTAACATCCATGCACCTGAATCTTCTACTACTGCTGCAAGAAAATTTGGGAGATTTTTAAATATTTGACCTAACTTACCACCAAAATTGGTTTATTTTTAAAACAAAAATAAGACTGATATTTGGAGGGTTTTCCGAGGTATTTAGAAAAACGTTTTGGGGGAAGATGTACATGTACGTCGAAACATACGAAACGTCAAGTTAAATATAATTTCATTTTTGTTTTCTGGAAGGATATTTAGGCGATTTTACATGATATTTGTGGAATGGCCTAATGTATTTATAATATAGCCGATCACAACAAAAGAAAAAAGCAAGTCAGTCAAAGCCTGAAGAAAAAAAGGCTACTCGTGCGCGCCACACGAGAGACACCACACAACCCGTGCCAAGCGCGGGAAACACGCAAACGTCAAACGCGGAGAAACAAGCGGGGATAAAAGCGCCTTAACCGAGTGACGATCGATAGTTGTTCTTATTTAATGGAAAGAAACGATTTGTATTTGAATAAATGTATCTACAGCTGATGTCATAAGCAGCAAGATATAAATGATTCTGTTGTAAGTCAAACTATGCTCTTCTTTTCACAGTGGTTTGGCCACTCAGCACCTTTTCATAGCACACGGCCAAGATTCACAAGGAGTTGCTTCCAACCTGGAGGTAAAGTGGTCTTTTTCTGAACAGCTCGAGTTTGATTCGGCTCAAAACATAACTGGACCAGACTATACCAGCTTGATAAGTCAGGAGTCAACCTTGATCGTTAAGGTAAGATAATGATTGGTTAGAAAATAATTAAGCTTAATCTGTGCGGCGCTATGGAGTAAGTTTACCTATTTCACAAATTGTTCAAACAGAACTTTGAAGTGCAAACAAACTAGGGCCGGCTTTCCACAATTATCAGGATATCTTTTGGGATCTTTAGAAGAAAATTTAGGGGATATTTAGTAATATTTACTAGCTTTTTTTGCCATAGCCCTGTGTTTTCCTCACTATTTTCTTGAAACAATACTCAGTTATATGCCAGAAAGAATCCACTTCAGCAATTTCCCCCTGGAAAAATGTGTTTTTCCATATCGCTAAAAGCTCTAAATTAGCAACTTGCCTCCCCTACTCCTACCGACTACAAGAACGTTTTAAGCAAGTTTTGGCCTAAGTGACTCAAAATCGGCTTATCTTTAAAATAAAAACAAGAAACTATTGAGAACGTTTCTAGAGATATTTAGAAATTTTTTTTGTGATATTTAAAAAATGTTTTGAGAATTTCCGCAAAGCTATTTAGGTGATTTAACGTGATATTCGTGGAAAGGCTTAAAATCGACCAAAATAAACTTAAAATTACTCGGCTAAAGAAAAATCACAGACTGTTCTCCATGCATTTATAAATTTCAGTTTGATAAGTTGGAATCCTGCCAAAATATCACCCTCGCCATAAATCTCAAAGTTGACCATCAGAAGAGAACCTCGCCGGGAAAAACTTCACAAACGTCGACTTTTGTAGCTGTGGAATATTACTGGGAAGATGAAAGCCTGGATGGAGCAGCAAAAACAGAACGAACAAGGTCTTCCTTTGAGTTCTACGCACCAAGTAAGTTAATAATTTATGATGATGGAATATCCTGGTTTTCTTAACATCATGTGATTCGGGTTTTTTTTTTGCGAAGGCCACACAATAACACTTTCTAAAGGTACAGAATTACCAAGGAGGTATTAATAGGCCGAAGATGGACAAGGATGGCCAAGATTTGGGAAGATAAAGACGAATTACAGAACGAACAAATTTGCAAAATTTAGTCTAATTAAAGAATGAGTTATAACGTGACATCATTGCTGTATCTACTCTCTTGAATGGACTTAGCGTTGTTATATGTTTCCATAACAACATTGTTTGATGGCCATGCTGACGCAAATTTTAAAGTTCTTAGTTGAATTTCAGTGAAAATTTAGTAAGTTAATCCGGCCAAAATTTCTTATTTATCATTTTGTTTTTGTAGCATGCTCCCGTTTTCGCCCCTTGGGGATGAAAGATGGCAAAATCAAGGAAAGTCAGCTGTCGAGTTCCTCTTACATGAAGACTGAACGAAACAAAAGTGGGAACTGTCCTCACTTTTCAAGACCAGGCTCTGTTGGTGTGTTTATGGTTGAAGACGGAATGCTTCATTATGACCGCAACAACTTCCTGCAAGTGGATTTCCGCACAAAGACTAAAGTTGAAATGGTAATGAAACTTAAGTTACTTCTGTAACTGTCCCGGGGGGAGGGGGGGGGGGGAGAAATAGGGTATCGATCTCGGCCATTTTGGTCTCAAACAGGGTATCAAATTTTTGGCCTGGTCATAAATAGGGTAGGGAAAATCATAGATTTAGTCTTAAACTGAGGGTAAGGGTTTTGGGAATCGAGTCTCACATCACCACCTGATTTTTCTGGGAGTACCACCCCCCCCCCCCCCCGGGGGTGTAACTGTCAGTTTGTGCATCAAACCTAGACGCCCCAATATATTCCCGCAATATTTTATTTTGTGTTAACTTGATGTGCTTTTGTCCGACTGTCAAGTGTAAATATGCGTGTCGAGGTCTTTATTCTTGGCTATGAAAATATCTGATATTTGTTTGCGCTAACATTCAATTTTAGGTTTCTATCGAGGGATCAAATGGCAGTTACGTGACCTCGTTCTTGGTACATTCTAGTAATGACAACGTAATGTGGATGGTGTACAAGGACAAAACAAGCGGAAAACCAAAAGTAATCGTTAACTTTACTGAGTTTTCACACGCATTCTTTTTTCAACCAATTTTCCCCTGTCCGCCGAATTGATCAAAACAATTTCATAATTAGTTCGATTTGTGTAGTGTGATCGTCCGGGTGAGTGTAGTTCTGAAAAGAACTGTTGTTGGTGACTGACGTTTCGACAACCTGAGCGGAAGTCATCTTCAAAGTCAAGTGAGAACAACTTGACTAACAATAGACGGAACGAAACCGACCAATGACTGATGACAAACTCCACACGAGTCTTTCAGCCAATACGATCATGGCTAAACTGACCAATCACGTTCAACGGACCAGACTAAAAACATCATCGACTGACAAACACTATCCACTTGTCCCTCAAGATGACTTCCGCTCAGGTTGTCGAAACGTCAGTCACCAACAACAGTTCTTTTCAGAACTACCCCGACACCCGGACGATCACACTATACGAACTACTGATACTCCTGGGTTCAAACCATTTACTAAATTTCATAATTATTCCTGGTTCGTTTGGTGTCGTTTTTTCTCCATATAAAATTGTACGCTTTAACTTACATCTTTGAATTTGTCGCCATTGTATAATAATTTATCTTTTTTCGACGCAACCCCACAGCGTTAAAATTGAAAACAAATAAAAGTTCACTCCGTGTTTTACACTCAGGCCACATAAAACCCCAGACATTTTGGGACAAGTTCCAATGAATCACCGTGGCACGAATGCTTTTCCCCTCTGGAAACAAAATATTATGTAGTTGGCTTTTAAAAATTCTCAACACCATATCTCTTAGGAATTTACATGTACAGCTAACAGCAAATTTCCGCCGGTGAAAGTATCCGTCATCAGTCCTCCAATCATCGGCCAGTATTTACGCATTAATCCGCGCTCTTGGAAGACACGCTTGTCGATGGCAATTGAATTCTATGGATGTTATCTTGTGGATAACAGAAATGGTGAGCGACTTATACTTTATACCTGAATTGTTGAAGGTTTTCCGCATAGAATAGAAAAATATGCGACTTATTTTTCACCTAGGAATGTGCCATAAGAACTCACCAAAATTGCTTTACTACTTCATGGAAAAAATGTTACTTTAAAGGATGAAGAAATGTTCACAACAAGACCCAATATTGGGGCAATTTCTTTTGCAGACTTGGTCAAGTATTTGGCGTTTTATTAAATTTAATAGAGATGACTGACTCCATATGAAAATAAGCCTTCAGTTGAAAGGAGCCGGCTCGGAGTGTAATTGTTATTAAATCAGTTACTTTCAAGAGCCTGATTATTTCACGTTTTATCACGTTTTTTTTTCCTTAATACAGTTCCTCGCCCCCTTGGAATGGAGTCTGGTGCCATCAAAGATTCGCAGATAAATACATCGAGTGAAACAGAGAACGGGACTCGGGATCAGTCCCGTCTCAACTCGGGACCAGAAAAAGCATGGTGTGTTCAGGAGTCGGATAGTGTTAGGACATTAACTATCAATCTCACAAAACCGTACTACATTACTCAGGTAAGAGTTTCGACAGAAAAAGAACAACCCCTCTGGGAAAATAATGTAGAGTAAAAGGCAACGTACTAAATACGCTTAGAAAAAGGGGTGGGTGAGGAAGGGGGGGGGGGAAGTGGTGGGTGAAAATGTGACTTGTGATGTGTGATTGAACCGTATTCTACAGGATGAACAATACTTTTTGCTACTCTCGGGCTACAAGTAAGAATTCGGCACCAGATCAAGTAGGTCCAAATGCATGTGGCGATTGTAGTGCTTGCTTATTAGAATAGGGGATCCATAAAAGAGGAGCCGTTTATGATTAAATCTAATGGGATCATTTGAGGATTAAAGAGGCTTAGCCAGCAGAGGGTTTCACCCTCAGCTATTTTACCTAGACACGTTGATTAAGTTTGTTGTTGTTGTAGTTTGCTGTTGAAGCGTTACCCAAAGTTCAATATTCAGCTTTTAACATTTTGTGTTTAATAGATCTCAATGCAGGGAAAACTGTGTCACCCAGAAAATGAATGCGAGCCTCCCCCTGAATTTGTCTTCCTAGCATTTGATGGGAAAATCGTTCAAGAGCATGGAAAAAAAAAGGTATCTGAGAATGATATCTCAGACATTTTTTTTTTTATACCTTAGACCTTAGAGTAGTCTTTAATGTTTGCCACCTTGGCAAACATTACGCTCAATACCCAATTACTGTGCGTCCAAAGTTATGATGCTAATTATGCATGCTTGTAAAAAGGTTGTTCATTAAATTGAAACGGCTTTTTCAATTTTGGTTTTGTAGCGTTTCCAAGGAAACCAGGTAGACCACGTGATTACGCACACCTTGATCGTACCCAAGAAGGCTTCGACAGTGACCTTTGACCTCAGTGGCACGCAAGGAAGAAGATGCATGCGCGTGGAGGTGTATGGGAAGCCAGTCAAAGAAGAAGGTAGACAGTACTTTGTGAAATCTAGCAATAAGCTTTGTGTCCAGTTTTCGATAATATCTATCCCCGTGGTAGGTCATTGGTGATTCAGAGGGGGTGGGGGTCTCAAAAGCCAAAATTTTTAAGGGGAGGTGTGTGAAGCTGAATTAGAGATTTCGGAGGAGTGATAGTGTTCAAACCAAAAACTGTCCAGGAGCTTGAGGTATGCACAGTTTCTGTAACAATACAATTATCAACCAGAAACTACTAAAATGTGTTAAACCAGTGGGTGAGAGGAAGGAAAAAAGAAGGGGTGGGGGTGGGGGTGGGGATAGGTATTTCTATGTATAAGCTATATGAATAAATGTGCCGCGCAGGAGAGTATGGCTTTTAAGCTTTTTTCCAGAAAGATAGAGGACTTAAGACTTTGCTTAAACTGATGGTGCTGTAATGACATAATCAGCAACTTTTTACATGAGCTTTTGCTTTCACCTTTCAGAATTCCCAGCAGTAGTAAAGCGTGGCTTTCTCTGTGCACATGACGACAATGAGGAGCCGATTGTGTTTCTGTGTTTTGGAGAATACAGTGAAGACGACGTGTAAGTGTTCATGTAAACATCTTTAAAAAGATATTCTCTTGTTTCAAGTAAAACCAAAGTAATCATTCCGGCCAATCACAAAGGACACAGGTAATCCAGTGAACCAATCAAAACTCGAAGCATGTTGCTGACGAAAACGAGCGCACGTGAGTCACGATTAGCTTCGTATTATTTCTGATTGGATGAAAAAGTGGCGCGAGTTTTTCAAGCCAATAGGAAAGCGAGGTAATACAAAACCAATTACTTTTCGACACTCAAGTGATAAGAGCTTTATAACTTTTTTTAAAACTTTTCCACACTCAAGTGATAAGCGCTTTATAACCTTTTTAAACTTTTACAAAGGTCTTGCAAATTTTCGCTTCAAACACCTACATTCTTCGAAGCCATGAAAAGTAGAATCTTGGTGTGCAACATTGGAAAGGGCACTTTTAATTATTACGTGATTGTGACTGATTGTAGATTACTACAGTTGCCCTTCGTTCTAATCTTAACAGGTTTCCAAGAAGCACATGTTTGGGGACCCAAAATGAAGGAAAATCTCACTTTGGTAAGATTACAACTAAAAGTGATCTCTAAACTTGTGCAGTTACGAAACCAAGAGTCATCAAAATAAAATTTCTCTATGGCAAGGAGATAAATACTATATCACACTGGTCTTAGGAATTTAGGGAATTATCACCCTTGGCTAATGCTGTTGATCAAAATTTTCTTGATTAAGATCGATCAGACTTCTCTTCGGAAAATTAATTTATACTCCATCGCAAAGGTCAAGAGAATGTGCTAAACGATCACCACTGAAAAATTGTTCTAACAATTTTCCGAACTGTTTTTGCAGTAAATATATAAAGGCAATTAAGGAGAAAATGTATGTTGATGACGAGGCTTTAAGGTTTGAAAAAGCAGTTTTAATTAGAATTCAAACCGTAACAAGTGCGCATACCAGTGGAACTTGATACAATGTTTTCTTTAATTTCGTCTAAGCTCTTGATCCAACCTTATTTACAATTCTGGCGTTTGATCCTGAAAATAAACGTCTATACGGTGTCAGCAAACGCCACCGTCTGTACATGGAAAGTGATGACGTATATGGCCGGCAGTGGCACGTGATATTGCCAGTTAAGTGGGGGAACATACGGGACAAGCCGGGAATGCAGTTTATTAGAGAAGTTCCGTTTGTGCCAGAAACTCGATTTACTCGGCTTCCAGCTTCAGAAGTGACGGATACTGACGTCAAACGCAATACATGGGGAGGTCAGTCGCTAATACGGATAATTACAGGGATATATTTATGAATACTTCCATTGTGCAACTATGTCCCGTGGTACAAAATTGATTGCGGACAACATATATAACCCGTCTGATTTGATAGCTGTTACCTGATTCCACAGAGAAGTAAAAAACAAACAAACAAACAAACGAAGTCACTTTTCCGGGTTCTGCTATTTATTCAAGTCATAGTAAAAGAAAATTAATTCCTAAACCGATCAACTTGCATTTATTTTACTCGCAATTCCACATCGATTTTCATTGGAGCGGTATTCTTTTACCGCAGTGAGCGTGTTCTGGAAGTTGACAAAGGCTAGGAAAACAAATAATTTGTTTATTATATAATAATTATGTTCTATAATTAATGATGACGTAATTATCATAAATGAGAGGGAGAACCCATTCAAGAGCAACTTTTCTTCAACAGCGCGCACAAATGACGCTTGTGGTCCAATAACGCCAGGCACGAGCGTACACTGAGCAATAGGTATTAAAATAGGAGTTACTGATAATCAATCAGACTCGAGAGCCTTGTTACAGTTATAATCATTATCCCCACAGGGTCTTCTCTGGGTCTTCACATCTCTCCTCGTGCTGTAAACAAATGGCTGTTGGTTGGTTTGTGGAGGAATCACGGTGAGTAAAGATGCTAATCTTGTACCTAGTTGTCACTCATCTGACGTCTGACACTGAAAAAATGAGCCTTCCACTCGGCCGTAGGTGATCTGGGTTCCATGAAAAAAATACTATTTAATGTAAAACAATTATATATCAAGTGGTTGGGTTAAAAAAGCGTGCTATAATTTCAGTGTCGAGGAAAAGGTTGTTTCGAGGTGTTTCGAGGTTTCCTTGATTGGAAACAGAAGCAACCTTTTTCTTCCTGAGTGGTCTGAATTTTGCAATGTGAATCAATGAAATGTAGCGCTCACGGATTAGTTCTGGCAAATAATTTTTTTAAGCGTTCCATAAAAAACTTACCCTGGGTGCCAGAGGTTTTTCTTGCGCGGTTTCCGGTGTCGGTCATGTCTCTATTGTGACCCGCGCGAAAAACCCCTGGAACAGAGCGCGATTTCTTTGATAGCGCCGAGCCAATGACAAGGCAGTTTAAATCTATCTTTTCCAGAACCTGGACTAGAAAGCTGATAGGCTCCTAACGACCTCCAAAGAATTTTCTAATCTAACAGATACGGTAATTGGTTTCTAAGAATAGAGAACATGAGCATGTGAAATGTCGCGAGTAAAGGTTGGTTTTCACTTGCACATAAGCACAAACATAAACATAAGCAAAAGCACTCGCAGAAGCAAGTGAGAACACCCACGACATAAACATAAGCATAAGCACAAGAAGAACGAACATGGTTCGTTCTTCTTATGCTTATGTCGCAGTGCGAACGGGAGTGAAATAAGCATAAGTACAAGCTTAAGGCGGTCAACCAATCATCGCTCACTTTGACCCATACCTCCTCGAGAAACTAACCACAAGCAAAATGGCGGATTCCAGTCGATTTGACACCTCAGTAAATGCCGAGCTGTCAGTAGATGAACATCTCTCCAAGGCGGTGAGACAATACCCGGTTTTGTATGAAAAAACAAGTAAAGATTTTCAAGACCGCAACAAAATGGAGCTAGCATGGCTAGACGTCGCACGGAAGACTGGTTTTCCCTCAGGTAATTATTGTTATCTGACATCATTTATAGGCTTTCGTTTACAAATGTAAGCTTAACAAGGTTTACCTCATGAAGCTTTTTCATGGAATTCATAGTCCCCGCGTCCACTTTATTTTGATTTTAACGTAACACAAAACAACGCAAAGAGAAAGATTTCATCCTCATCCGCCATCTTGATTGTAGTTTAGGAAAGCTGGTATCGAGGAATTTTGTTAATACTGCGCCTGCGTGTGCTCTTGTGCTTATGTTCTGGTGTTCTCACTTGTTTCGTAATTTCTTATGCTTGTGCTTATGCCCTAGTGAAAACCAGCCTTAATGTGTTGCCTAGTTCCTAGGCCTCAATATTTCGCCGCGGTCAATCATTTCGGGTCACGTGGTCTGGGGCGAAAAGTGTGGCTTAGACAAACACCCGCAAATTGAGACAATTTGTCTCAATTTATGAGCCGATTTCGTGCCGCGGAAGGACAGTGACTGCTAGAGAAAAGCAATTTAAACTCTTCGCTTTAGTTTTAATCTTAACTGGCCATGGTCAAGTCAAACGGCTCATTTGGATCCAAACGGATATTATCGAGTCAGAAACATCGCGCTTTCCAACCACAGGCAAATACTGACTACTCAAAATATTTAAGTTTCTATTACATGTAACTGTAGCCCTTGATCAAAGAAAACAAAAATATACCAAATTTCTTAAATTTCGGGTTCAAGAGTAAGCTAGAGTAGCTTTCGAAGTTAATTATTTAACAAAAGTTTGACCGCTATGTATTAAACAAGAATTCGCTCGCAGCGCTGTCTTGTAACCAACAAGTTTTGAGGTAAGGAATTACCTTGCGAAATTAAACTTAACCTTGCATGTAATTTCTATACGAACCACTTAGCCACAGGCTTATTTACTAAACAATGACGTACTACAGCAACCTGTTCTGGAATTCTCATTAATATACATGTAAGGAGATGAAAAACAACAAGGCAAGTCGTCCTGGCCTTGGACTTTGCACTCAGATCACAAGGCAGGGGCACAATTATTATTTCATCATGACAAGCGCTACTAGAGCTGAACTCCTTGAAACACAGATATTTCAACAGATTTGTAAAGTCGAATTCGCAGAGGAGCGAAATATTTTTCTAGGTTTCGGTTGAAAAGAATCGGAACTATTAAAACATCCTGCAGTTGAGCAGAATTTATCGATCACAACCTGTTAGCTTTCGAAACTTGATAAAATTGGTCGTTTAGGCTTCCAGTTGAGGTGCATGCCAAATAAAAACGTTTGTATGACAAGCATAATAATAGTTCTAACCATAAATTCTAAGCAAGTTGCTCTTCTGTACCAAACTGCAGCAAACTTGCCAGAAGATACAGTTTCTGATCCCATTCCTGCGAGTTGCAACAATTAGCATCTTCACCGACTGAGAGCTACTGAGTTATTTGGTGAGAATGATAGAAGTTGTCCGGATAGCAAAGTCGATCAAGTAAATGAGCCCCTTGGGTTTCCTGCTGTACATAAAAGTTTACGAAAGACGACGACTATGAATCCCTGAAGTTCAGCCAAAATCAACAACAAGCATCCAAACGCATGCGCATTCTGTTATTGTCTAGGCGTCAGTCTAGGCTACTCCGGGTATTCTTCTGCCATACGTCACTGAAATCAATCTGACCGAAATTTAATAGAATGTCTCTATTCAAATAAAAATAGTCCATTAAAAATTGCGGGCAGCGCTTATTTAAACATTTCTTCACAAGATTTAGCACTTGCAACTCCCGTCTAAGCCCCAGCGTATCATATTTAAGGTGTGCTAGCGCATTATCACTGCTGTCGCGGTTTGCATGAAAATCCTTGCCGCGCGTCTTTGTAACTTCTCTATATTATCAGCATTCGTACGTCCACAAAAGTTCCAAACGGTATCGCAGTAATCAATAACAGGAGGAATAAATGATTTGTAAATCATAGTAGCAGTGTACATACTAATGCTCCTCCTGGTGCTGCCAAGAATTCCTATTCTCTTACTAATGCACGTTCCATGAAAGCGACTCATCCAAAATTTCTCCTAAGTACTTATACTCAGCAACCCGTGTTAGCTCCTTGCCATCGATATTTACAAAACAATCAGCAGTTGCTAACCTAGAACCAGTGCCAATTAAAACACATTCTGTTCTGCCCTGGTGAATAACAAGACTATTGTCTACGAGCCAGACATTAACCTTGGCGAGTTCACTGGTAAGAGTACTACTGAATTCTTGGGCATTACTAGCGGTGAAATACATAGCTGTATCGTCAGCGTACATCAGAATCTGACATCGTTTCAGAACTATAGGCAGATCGTTGACGAACAGGACAAAGAGTAAAGGACCCAGAATTGACCCTTGTGGGACACCGACGTAATAGGACATGGTGCAGAGATTTCCTTACCAAAACTCACGAGTTGTTTACGGTCTGTCAGGCAGTTTCGGAACCAGTCTAACTCAATGTCCTTAAGTCCATATGACATCTAGTTTGCTAATGAGTATTTCGTGATCAACGGGGTCAAATGCCTTTCGCAAGTCAATAAATACTGCCCCAGTGAGCAATCCATGGTGCATGCCACGCCAGATGCAGTCTGAAAAGGTAACAGCGGTAATTTAAAATTTGGTATTAATCGATTATCCTTTTGATCAGCCCTTCTTTTTTCAAAAGCAACACTACCGAGAGCCTGCTTAAGGCGTACAGCGGCTGAAGCGAAAATTTATTGAAACCATTAGCAATTTTCTTTCCATCACTGCAAAGCTCGCCATCAATATGGATATTTTTGAAACCGGCAGAGCTCTTTTCCCCGGGAATGATCTTCATTGTTCTCCAGAAAGCTTTGGTGTCATCTTTATGGTTATCAATTAATTTCTTGTTGTATGTTTGCTTCGGCTTCTTTACTGAGTTCGTCACATGATTTCGCATTGCTTTATAAGCAAACCAGTCTTCGTCACGGGATGATTTCAGTGCTTTTTTTTAAAAAGTAGTTACGCTGACGAACCTACAGTACAAACTATTTTCAACGACTGACTCTGGCAAACTGGTACACTAACCTAGAACAAACGCCTTTTAACAGATGTCAACAACTACCGGCGCCTTACAAACGACTTATCCACGACGGAAACGAAACGTATTAAACCGACAAACGGACTTCTAACAGACCGACTTAATTTGACTAACAATAGAAGGACCAAAAACCGACCGATTTGACTAACAATAGATGGATTGAAACCGACCGATGACTGATGACAAACTTTACACGAGTCTTTCAGTCAATACCATCATGGCTAAACTGACCAATCACGTTTAACGGACCAGACTTATAACAACATCGAATGACAAACACTATTCACCTGACTCTGAAGATGACTTCCGCTCAGGTTGTCGAAACGTCAGTCACCAACAACAATTCTTTTCAGAACTACCCTCGCCCAGACCGTATCACACTATGTGAACTACTGATACTCCTGGCATTACTGACTGACTGACTGACTTACTGACTTACTGACTTACTGACTAACTGACCTACTAACCTACTGACTGACTGACTTACTGACTTACTGACTGACTGACTGACCTACTGACTTCCTTCCTTTATTCCTTCCTCCCTCCCTCTCTCCCATCCTTCCTTACTTACTTCCTTACATGCTAACTCACTCACTCACTCACTCACTCACTCACTCACTCACTCACTCACTCACTCACTCACTCACGCACACACTCACTCACTCACTCACTCACTCACTCACTCACTCACGCACACACTCACTCACTTTCTGACTTACATACCAACTCAGTTAGTTACTTATTAAGTTGCATTTGTAAAGACGTGACTATTATTTTTTTTCACCCTGTTCAGATATTAGCCCTTGTCACAGCAGTCCTTGTCTAAACGGAGGAACTTGCAATGTAGACAGCGATGGATATAGCTGTGACTGTTTGCCATTTCATTATGGTCGCCACTGTGACGGTGAGCTTAAAACCAGACATTGTACCTTGACCTGAGCATGTGTTAATTCGGACGTGTGACATATTACTATATGGCGAGCTCCGTGAGCTGGCCAGATGAACAGAATTCTGCGCTGTGATTGGCTACCTGGGCGGCAAGATGGCGCTCTATTGCCCGCTCGGGATTACCCGCGCGCTGTGTCCTGCAAGAAAATAGTGTTCTTTTTCCCTATAATAAATCCTTTATTGACCAAGTTTGTTTGGTCAAGATGGCTGGATATTGGCCAATATCCAGCATCTTACCCTCACGCATGGTCAATAACCTATATATATTCAGGATACTTTCTTAGGGACTGAACGTAAAAGATACCCTTACTGATCGAGTAGAAAATTTAAATGTCACTTGTGATATTGATTCTCTTTGATAAAAACTATTCCTGTTTTTCCAGAACCTTTAGATATGTTCTCATTAGATTAAGTTGAATTATTTTTTTCATTTACCACAGCTAGTTTATGGGCTTCAAAAATATTGAACAAGAACATCAGCCACTTGACCAATTTAAGTAAGTGGTTAAATCCCGTCAGGCAAAGTAAGTCTCTTTGGAAGCGTTGCTGGCTTGCATCAGTGGATGGCTGGGCTAGCACTACTTTTCATTCATTATGCGACAACAAAGGACCAACAGTGACAATTATCCGTGTAGGGAAGTACATCTTTGGGGGATATACGGGTGCATCGTGGGGTGAGTAGCATTCAATTTAATTCAGATTTAGATTCCCTCTCTAATTATGATTTATTAGCTCTCCGAGCCCATCACCTCGCATCTTCTTAATCGGTAATTCAAAAAAAATTCAAGTATTATAAGATGAACTTAATTGCCCTCATTTGCATTTAAGTGTGGACACGTCACAAGCGAAAGCTTGATATAAATTGATATCAAACGTACATGATTCGCCATCAATCGTCGAACGTTTGGCAGACCATGCAAGTTACGCGATCATTCCGGCGGGAAGTCAGTCCTTTAAACCAGACGAAGTGGAAGTCTTCTATGAAACAAACTACAAATAAAAAGTTTTAACATCTGCAGCAGGAGCGTAACCAGCTTTTGAAGAGTTGTAAGCCTAGCATGGGGCTCGCATCCAGAAATATGTAAAAACGCAGCTTGTTGACTTGAAGTATTTTGTACAGACATGTATCTCGGCTCTCATGGAAATCGAAAGTGTGGCAACTCTTGCTTTCTCAAAGGGTATCGAGCCACGTGAAAATAAGTTAAGTTGAGGCAGGAGCCATAATCGAGGACGGAGACCGTAAATCTTGGGATCCGCGCGCGCCTATGATATGGGACAATTTTTCTATTTTTAGAACAAATGGCGCATCCTGACGTCATATATCCGCGCGGATCCACGCACGTGTCTGGGGCTCTCGCGTGAATGTTGTCATGTTGAGTGATTAAATGGTGAGAGCTGCGAGATTCTCATGCAGATTTTTCACAGCGATGGCAGGGAATAAGGAAGGGAATAAGAACCAGGACTCTTATATGTAGTTTTATGCTCTAAGCTAATGGAAAAGGTGACTTGTTTTTCGCGCTGTGAATGAATAATATCTGCTCGCGCTAGTTGTACGCGTAAGTTTTTGCGTTTGTTCTGTGAAGAAAAGTTATGTAAGAAAATTCTTTACTCTGGTATCGAGTTGATTTATGAGTTTCCCAAAAAATGCTTAATCATAATCCAACCCTGTTTTAGATAGTTTCTTATGGTTTCTGTTTCTTTGGTGAGTTTGCAAAAGTTTTTGAAAGGAAAGTCTGACACGTACATTCAGTAGCTCATTTGCATAGTGCAGCGCGTGCTCTTTCAAGTCCGAGTCGGTGTTTTCAATTGTCAACAAACCTTGACAAAGATTTATTTCGAGGTCTTTTGTGCTGAGTTGCTGCAGCAATTTTCACCAAAGCCAAAAGGCTACTAATATCATGTGTGTTTCTTTAACATAGTGAAATTTTACACGGCAAAAATAAAACAAACAAGGAGTTTTGATAACTCAACCAAAAAAAATCAAAATCGTTATTCGAGTTGATTAAAGAAAGCGTCATCGTAATTTTGCTGATTATTTCTGCTGTATTCACATATTTTCAGCTAAGCTTTTAATATGTTCTCAAACATTTATCAACCTTAAACATATTTAAAAACTAGAGATATTATATGAGTTCGATGTACGTTTTCACAAAAGTGGGGAAGTCCAATTTGTCATGTTTTACTAACTGTACAAAACACGCATCGGCGGGCGCTCTTATTCATCGACAACAGACAATTTATTGGATTTTTACACAAACAAAACTGAGCAGCATCTACCGACATAAACTTTATTGTCGCTTATTGGGCCTTGATGAAACATCAAGCGTTGCTTACAATTCAGGCGAAACTCAAACTTGGAATTATTTTTTTTGGTTTACTTTTCGGTCGAGATAGACTCTGGCGAAATCCTCGCAAGCCTGTGGCAAGAGGAGGAAAACTTTGAAGTCCTGAAACGCTGCTATATCCAAATATACCCAACTAGTTTTCTGCTGTGTTTTGGAAAAGCTGTTAATCTTCAACATATGTGAAACTTAGAGTGGAGTAATGTACAGCTCATGTAAAAGAAGCGTCCGTCGGAACACAACTTGGTCAGCGATATATATCTAAGCTTAAAGCGGAACATACCTAAATTCGACACTGTCTCACTTCACTCAAACTGGAGCACCTTACGACGAAGATACTTAAGCAAAATTCCAACAGACGTAAACGCGTTGAGTTGTGGGCCAAAAACATGAAAAATTTCGGGAATTTCGGACGCCATTTCCCCCGCGCGACATCCGCAAAAATCCTTGCAGCATGTACGCGCGTGTGCTGCAGGCGATGGCGCAATTTGTTCTAAAAATAGAATTATTGTCCCATATCATGGGGACAACCCCAATGCTAGAAATGGCGCGCGCTTACGGTCTCCGTCCCCGATTATGGCTCCTGGTTGAGGTTATATTTTTCTATACATAGCAGCTCTTTAATCAATTAAACTGAAGGCATGTATATTCCATGCAGCCGTAGGACACAACGATGTGAAAGTAGAAAATAGTAAAGTTGAGACTGAAAAGAAGAGATTATACCTTTCTATGGACACTCGTTACCTTCATGGAGCCAGAATTTGTACTTTGTATATGTGCGCAATAGAGCTTCATGAAATAAAGCGTCGAAGGGAATTAAATGAACCAGTCTTCAAAAGAATAAAACTCGACGAAGGAAAGTTTTTTCAGGACAGAGTAGAGGATCTGGATGAAGTTAAATCGAATGCATGACTAGGTTTGATCTAAACAAATCTTAACTCACGAACGCACAGGGTATGGGTACCATACTACTTCAACCTCTATATTCAGAGCGGAAAAACGTACTGCACAGCTTTCTGCGCATCCCTAACCCCACTTGCGGGCTCAGGTAATAACGCGGGCTGCAATTGTGGAAAGACCAGTGGACTGATAGTAAGGGACGGACTACTGGAGAAGTGAAGGGGGCGCAATTTTGGCTCGCATGAATCTTTTTCTCCAGTTGACAGTTCAAGATATTTTTTTTCAATTGTAACCCTTTACACGCATTTTTTAAAATCTGCTTCTTACCATATTTGCTTGCCTATGGCGCGCGTTTGCTCTGGGCCTCTATGCGGTGATCTTCCCTCGCTTGGTGGGACGGTCCAGAGGAAGCGACTCCAAAATGTTGACGTTGACGCCTGCACCTAGGTCTTGAGGGATTCTTTGCAACTGAGCGCTTGCTGTGACTCAGTTCTCCATAAAGCAGCCGTTTGGGCAGTCGACTGTCTGGCATTCAGACAACATGGCCAGCCCATTTCGCTCGTGCTTTCTGTAAGAGGTTGTGTGCACAGGATGCTGCTCCGTTACAGGACCTCCGTGTCCAGAATTTTATCCACCCTCCTTATGTGGAGGAGTCTACGGAGATAGCTCAAGGGAAAGTTGTTAAGCTGTTTGGCGTGTATTTTGAATTAATGAATGTGCACCTCACAAGTTTGGTGCAAAGGGTTAATGCAACAGCTTTTCCAAAATGTACAGACAGTGGGAGAGGAGGAAGCCATTAGAAATCATTTTGGTATTTGATGTTTACTATTAATTTTTGGATACTTATTTATTGTACAACTTTTGTAAATGTTTTATAATAAATACCGAGCAATCAAAGAAAGGGAATTTGGGTGAGTTATGTTGCTTTTATCTTGAGAAATAATTACGATATATATAAAGTTGTGAATAGTTGATAAAGGTATGAGACTCAAAATAAACACAGTGGCTTTATATAAATGGGATCCAGTGACAGAACACTGGAAAATTTGTCAATATTTTAAACATCTTGATTGAGTCATAATTAGACTGGTTTGATACCAAAATGCGACCCTTCTTCTGCATGAATTTATTTTCTTGCCATTTTGCCTTGCTCGAATCTTTTTTTTCCCTCCATTTCCTTCCCCACCAACTCGCACATGCTTACATACATAATTACGCTTATTACGGTTTTCCGCTCTGACACCTCTATATATATATCGTGGGGAAGGGGGAAGCAGCGCGAGAACAAAAAAGAAAAAACAAAAAAACAAAAACACAAAAAAAGAGAGAGAGAGGGGGTGTATTGTCTAGCCACAACGAGAAAATCAATAAGAGCGTTGTTGATCTTCTCAAACTGTCTTGAAAGATTAAATTTGGCATTTACCGAAGATTTCTCTCACTTTCCCGAAACTTTTCACTAATGTGCAACTACCTATCCTTTTTTGTCAGCAACAGAAGTGTTTTCTCGAGGCAATGCAACGAGAATAATAGTTCTTTCCATAGTGTATTTCAGTCAAATTAGGTTACAGTTGTGGATATCGCTACGATTCAGCAGCCTTTCTCTTCTCATTGGTTAACAAGCCTGGTTGGCAGCCACTAAAGCTAGATCAAACAGGAAAGTATAGTTGTCATAAAAGCTATTCCATCTACAGCTGCTCTTCTTCTGGACCAACATTTGGACAAAACGATATTTACATTGTCACCAGCCCCGCATTAAGCACCAACTCACTCTCAAACCTTGGACACACCTACAGCCCGCCATCTGGCAACAGCCATGGATCCTTCTCACGATCATTCCTGGCTGGTAGTTACAAGTTCCGACCCGACGGAGTCGAAGTCTTTTATGAAACTACCTGAAGGAATCACGGAGCTTGGAGTCTTAGTTTTACACACCCTGTTCAGTAAAATTAAACCTTTGCAAGTATATAAGGGTATATACAAACTGTTGGTCAATTATAGAAGTGCAATATAATCGGAAAATTCCAATATCACCGATGATATGTCAATCAATAGGTTAGTACAAAATCGAGTAGTCACGTATCCTTACTCTAAGACAAACAGTTTACTTTGAGCCTACTGCAAGTCTCCCAACGGGCTTGCTTACCCCAGAATTGAAATTATTAAAAATTCTGGGGACATTTTACATACAAGCACCAGAGAACTTAAGATTAACCTGCAAGAAATAATGCCGAGCTACGAATAAAAGTAAAATTTTGTGAACAAATCAAATTAACGTAGTAATTCCACATTAAGAAACTGTGTTAAGTGTCAGTAAACATCATTAATGTTGTTTTCATCGTGTTTTTCAAATTAGGCCTCAGCAGTTGTTCAACTTACGACGATTCAGCAGCTTTTCTTTTCTCATTGGTTAACAAGCCTGGTTGGCAGCCACTAAAGCTAGATCAAACAGGACAGCAAAGTTCCCAGGGATACTCCATCTACACCTGCTCTAGCTACGGACCAACATTTGGAAACGGATACGATATTCACATTGTCGACAACGCTGCATCGAACACCAACTCATACTCAAACCTTGGGAACACCTACAGCCCGCCACCTGGCAACAGCTATGGATCCTCCTTCACACAATCATTCCTGGCGGGTAGTTACAACTTTCGACCTGACGAAGTCGAAGTCTTCTATGAAACTACCTGAAAAAACCACGGAGCTTGGATTCTTAGCTTTACACACCCTGTTTAGTAAAATTAAACCTTTGCAAATATATAAGGGTATATAGAAACTGTTGGTAAATTTTAGAAGTGCAATATAATCTGAAAATTCCAATATCACCGATGATGTCAATCAGTACGTTATTACAAAATCGAGTAGTCATGTATCCTTAGTCTAAGACAAGCAGTTTACTTTGAGCTTACTTCTTTGGTAATTGCCATTAAAGGATCGCTTTATGGCTCCGTGTTATAACGTTAGCCGAGCTAATGACTTCTGCAAGAAATTTTCCTTTAAGTCTTTCACGTCAGTCTCGAGAACGCGCCAATAGGAGTAATGTTTCTCATTAGAATTCCTTTCGTATGTTTTAATTAATACATATATTATTGTTTATGAAACAATCAGATGAAAATAGATAACACGTGTGAGTCCAGAGTAAATCCTACGCGCCCGGAATAAAAGAATTAATGTTCATTACTAAATACGAAATTTTCTCGATAAATGGGTTGACATCTTCAGTGAACTTTGGGTATCAGTCATTCTGCTTTCACAAATCATAGTCTGTAGTTGTTGAACTACATGTGGTTCAGTAAAAAATGAACAGGGCACTAGTTTATACTAACGCTATAACTTGTACATGCGCTCAAACGTGTAATTATCCCTTAAGAAGGAGAATCTTGTTACTGAGTTTCAATTGATTGAATTCCACGAACATCATACTAAGTTCCAAGTTACAGGAATCCATCTGGTTTTGATTTCTTATTTTATTCAAGTTAAGTGGATTTAGAAAAAGTAGATTGAGAATGTAATGATAGAGTAGGGATTTTTTTGTTTGTAGTAATTAAGATCTTTTGCAAAGAATCCCTTGCAAAGAATCAGAGTCCCATTCATGGAAACTCGAATAATCCAAGACATGCTATTGACAATAAACAATCGTATATCGGACAAAACTCCATCCGCAATTAGAGATCTTATCACCTTACGTTCATCCAAGTATAATCTTCAACATTACTGTATCCTTTCTTTGCCGAAAATTAACACGACTGATTATGGTCTCAAATCATGGAGATATTTTGCTGCAAAGAAATGGAACGAGCTGGCAAATGATATTAGAAGTAAAGTAGGCACTAAATAAATGAACAACAAGACTTGATCGCTTAAATTTGACTGATATGGGAATTTCTTGTAATTCGATTCCCTAGATTTTTAGTTCTCTGCGTTTATAGGTTGATATGATCAATTAATGTACATTTTTAGTTTTAATTTTTAGAATATACTAGGGCCGTGGAGTACCCGTAAACTAGCCGATAAACTAAGCGTAAACCCCATGTTAAATAAAGTATTGCATCGTATCGTATCTTTTGAGAGTGCAAACGTAGAAAATAAATACAAGTGTCAGACACACCGTTATAAAAGCTTGTAACAATAAAACAGAGCAGGGTGAAAATAACGCGTTGTTTTCTGTTTGTGTTCATTTTCATCTAAGAGGAAAGAAATATTTTTTTCGTAACTTCTACTGTGAATTCCCAATGTCCAATTGCTTCTGTTAAGCCCGCCTTTAGGGAATCATGATAGTTGTATTCAAAGTTTCCAGTTAAGTCTTGAACTTGTTTTGTTGTATACATATACCATGATTACCTGCTGGCGCGATTTATTGAAGAAATTTAAAATTCCACACGCACGAACGTTTTTCTTTTCAGTCAGAAATTTAGCTGATATGAAAGAGAAAACGAAAATATATTTTTTGGGATATATCAGCATTTTAATTTTACTTGAAAAACATTTTTAGCATATTGATGATAACTTACCAGAGATTCACGTTGCTTAACCTGACTTAGCCTATGCGCATGCGTCATATATGTCGTATGTAATCAAGACAAAAATAAATGTACAAGGATGTCTGCTAATTATTCACAGCCATGGGTCTTCTAGATTCAGTATTTCATATATTTTGAGCATTTGAAAATCGGCTAAGTGAAGAGCTCTAGTTTAGCTGTCTTGTGTCATTAGCTTTCAAATTACGTAAAATATTTGATTTCTTATCGAATTGCGATCTATTTAGCTCTAAATATACAAGTAAGGAAGTTCAAATACGACTGACGATTAATACTTTATAACGACCATCTTTACTTTCGAATTTTCGAGCCTCTGACTCTGCCGCTCATTTTTGATCGATTTTGCCCGAGAAGAAAGAAAAAAACAATTGACACCCTACTGTCTGACCATTCAAAAGAAAGCTATTGAGTAGCACTTTCATGCGATACTGTGTATTACGCCGTGTAAAAGTTTTTCATGCTCGTCAACTTGTCAGCCAGCCAGTTAAAGGCCGTGATTGTGATAAAACAACCAATTTTGGATGCTGTAAAACTACAAGCTGTTCCACTGACTTCTGTAACACAGGCTCACCTGTCATCTTCGACGGTTTCCTGTTAACCGTGAGCTCTGTCCTGGGACTGGCACCACTGAAGTAAAACGCTGACCAAACCACAGTTCTTTTTTCTCAGTTAATGTAGTATTTCTCGAGTAGTACTGCCGTGGCAGTAAGTACCTCACAAACGCCATGTCAATCTCTACACTGAAATTTTCTACTGATGATGATAAGCTAAGAGAAGGGTTAATGAGAATACAGACGCCTTTACTGTGAGTTGATCCATGGGAAAAGAAAATCTCACCACCCCACTCGCACAAACGCGAGAAAATTCACTGTCAGTTTTGCTTTTTGTGCTCATTTTGACGTCATAAAATATCGAAAGACACTGACGTTTTCCTTTGATCGCACGCAGATTACTTGAGCTTTCGCCCTAAGCGCGCGTGCGATCGTAAAAGTATAGGGAACCACCTTAAATTTATTTTTCAAGCAACCGTGAACCACCATTACCCATAACACCTTTCGACATTGTCGCGGACGCTTTTACGTTTTGGTAAGAGAACCTTTCTCGAAACAGCCGTGTGTTACTATTTTTATATAGTAAGAACCCGCTATACACATAACAACGACTCCTCTTAGGGTAAAAAATATGAATCTAAAGCAAATATGGTTTTGACATTTCTCTTGTACTATGAAATTGTTATGGGTTAGAAATAATGCTCAAAAGGCTCTAAAAGTGTCAAATTTTCTCTGCTAGTCTAAACATTTCGGGCTTAGCCCTTCTTCAGTAGGTGGAATGATTGCCGTGAGCCACGCCATACAAAAACTGTACGCGTAGGCACGCGTGATTAGCGCGCGCATGAAGTATACAGTAAACAAATAGGAAAACCATTGTTTTAGCGCGCGTATGTGTAATACGCGCTAGACCCACAGTCACAAAAAATGAAAGTTAATGTTCAGTTCGTTCGGTCGAAGCGTGCCCAGCTTGAAGATTAATTTCATTTCATGCTGCTTGTGGCTGATGTTACTGCCAGAGCACCGTTTCAAGCCACAGACCATGATGTTATCCAGAGAGTGGGAGGCGAAGTTGAAATGTTCAGTTACGGGAAACCCGCGCGATCGGTTTCGAATGCTGCGGAGGTGCTCGCTGAAACGTTCCCGTAGTCGCCTTTCAGTCTCTCCGATGTACAGGCAATTGCGACGACAAGAAATGCAACACACAACATTCTCAGACTGACAGGTGAAATGGGTTACTTAAACTTAAACATGGTGCCCTTGAAGGAAACTGTAGCTTAATGTGTAACACCTGCAGTCACTTCTTTTACCATGGATGGGAAATGCTGCAAGCACTACAATACAAAGTGAAGAAAGCCTGTTAAAGGGGCAGTCTCACCAAGATTTAGTGCTACTTGAAAATCCAATGAAGGTGTTGGTATTAATTGAAAATCCACTAGTAGTTGCCTAACCTTGCTAAAATCCACCGCACTAGTCACAAAATTTGTTTACAACTGTTGTGGCTACAGACGAGTAGGAAAGAAGTGCTCTAAAACTTGGAAACGTCGGGACAACGATTCAAGTTTGACACTGTTACTTGGAGGAAAATCACTAAAAATCATTTATCTCTTAGAGATTGAATGTACGCCTTTTTTGTCGTTTTAAGGTTATTTTGTTGATCAGTGAGTGCACCTTTATCATTCTAGCAAGACCTCCTGTGATACTGCCCCTTTAATTTCACCATGTACCACACAGTCACATTGAATTTCAGTTAACTTTGTACTGTTTTACAAACAGCTCATGAAAAAGTGACTTAAACTACACTTTTATACAAGGTGCAAATTTTACATCAAGAAACTCACGTTTCATCAAATCTTGCACAGCAAGTTGGTTTTGATGCAGGGCAGCCAGCTTTCTCGCATGTGCGGAACTGCTTTCCCTTCTCATTAGACAAGTTGCCATTGTCAAAAAACTGCTTCCTTTTTGTAGTTCTTGGCGATCGCCAAGTAGCTTTACCCTCCATTTTAAATCAGCTGATACTACCTACAATAACCATTCTTTGTAACTACACTGTACACAAAGGAAAAGTTGTGCTTTCTGCCTACCAACGAGTGGCCTTTGAACAGTTTTGTATAGCAGTTGTGAACACCATCAACAGTTTCAAGTGCTTTCTGTTAATAAACAAAAGTCAAAATCAGCATTAGTCAGTAACTCCATTGGGCTCAGGATTTCAAGCTCTGGAGGGGATCTTTGTGTTGTATTGTGGGCAAGACACTTTTATTTACTCTCATAGTGTCTCTCTCCACCAAATGTGGAAGTGAGTATTGGTTTTCTACTAGGATAACCCTATAAAATTTCAGGGATGGGGTCACAGGCATGGATCTAGGATAAATGGTGACAGATTTCCAAATCAGTGAGTGCTGAAGGTACAAGCCCCTAGATAGACAATAACTGACTATTAATTTTTGCCAATAAATGATTTCAAGCACTGTATATAACTGAGTTAATGTGTAAATGTGCATAAATGAAAGACGTAATGTTGCGTACCATTCTTACAGAATTAGCCAATGTACAACAATGGTAATGCACACTGTATGTATGAGGGGCTTAATTTTTTGCCTTCTTATAGATTTATCTATGGAAAAATGACAACAGTACGTTATAGACATTCAATTTGTTGATGTTACTGTTTTGTTTTATATCTTTTGATATTTTGCTCCAATAAGATGTGTACAGTGCTGTATTTTTGACTTAATTTACACTGAACCCACTTAATAACGACACGCCGTTAATATGGACACTATCCATGGTCCCTTTGGTGTCCGTATTAACGGGGCTCGACTGTAATAACCCTTATTTACCCTTGGAAGTGTTTATGGCACAAAGGCTAGTGGGGGTGAGCAAACAACTGAAACAAATAATTCAAATTGAACATAACATTGTTAAGAATCCCAACTTGCCGATGGCAAACCAGCTGGCTATTTACAAGCCTAGTCAGCAATTTGAACCTGGGCTACCGTAAAAAAAGAATCCTGGTAGTGGTCGGAGCAGAACTTGAACCTGAGACCCCCCTGGATTGTGAGTCTGACCCACTGACCCGTCTATGTCAACTCTCCCAAATTATCCAGGAATCTCCTGGATACAGACCCAGTCTTCCACTCTCCTGTACAGGTCACCAGATCTCCTGGACAATAGGAATACAACTCGTAAAAAACATTTTTCCGCCATATTTTGGATGATTTTGGGCATTTTGGGAGAGGAAATTTTAGACATTTGATGCATTTTGAGATTAAATTGGCATATCTCTACTTAGAGCAACTTTTTTAGGGTCAAAAAAGGTAAAATTGGTGATCTCCCGGATTTTGATTTTTTTAGGTTGGCATCTCTGTGACCACTCGACCATGCTGCGTAAATCTCAACTGAGAAAGAATGGCTTCCATAGGGAAGCAACGAAAATTTTTTGCATCTATACCTGAGTTAACTGTATTTTATCGATTTTTTTTATCGATTGACTTGTCTTTTTCAAACGACATACATTATCAACAATTGCCAACAAGGCTTACCAGGGAGAGCAATGTGATTCCACAGGTATTGGAAGGCAAGTGACAACGAGTGTTACACGAACATCACTGGTCTGACCTTGTTGCTTTCTTGTAATTCACACATCACTCTAACAGATCAGATCATATACACTCAATTTTAAGCTTGAGCTTAACTTCTTTTGATTTTGATCTACCATATGGTATAAAGAGGAGGGGCAAGGGTAATTTCGTGACGCCGTGATACGGTTTTTTTGTGCTCTGTGAATCGTGATTTGATAAAAAAACTGTTCCGTGAATTGTGATTGAAGTGTATTCCGTGAGGCGTGAAATTTACAAGTCCTTGGCTGTGAATCGTGAATAGATAAGAAATAAATTGTGAATGTCTAAAGTTGAGTTCGTAGCTGAATTTCACTGCATTATGATCAGATTTTTTGCGTGACCTTAGTGAATTTAACGCTTGAGCCAAGCCGACTGAGAGTAGCGACAAACGAAACATGTTGACAGGTTCAAATAAACCCGTTGATTTCCTGATGGATGTGGACTGTATCCTATATCTCACAAAAGGTACAGTCCTGGAGCAGTTGCAGAAAGTTGGTAGAATGGTACATCCAGTTGTACCAGACAGATACAAAGTTACCGAAACGAACAGAAGTGGCCTCTACCCACATCCAATGGCGGTGACCTTGGGGGACCACGGGAGGCTGTTAGTGTCGGACTACAAGCCTATGAACAAGACAACAAGACTTCTGCAAGTGCGACTCCATTCTCCGGCGGAGGTAAAGATAATCAAGGAACTTGGGGATGTAAGAAACATTGTGTACCTTAAAGGCATTGGGTACGTTTCGGAGCCAACGAGCGTCAATGTCATTTCAATCTGATATCGGGCAATGTAACGCCTCCTGTGGACAAACTGAAGAAAGAACATCTTCAGAATGTTCTAGAAGGGTGGCAAGTATCCACAGAAGGTACAGTACAGCAGTTACGGGACCGAATGAAAGATATCATTACGAAGCGTACCAGTGAACACCAGAAAGCAAAACACGACACCAAAAAGGTCTTTCTTTTTCAAGGGCACATCCAGTATATGCAGCATGACAGAATCTATCATCGTAAGTGCCAGCGACACCGAGCGACATTTTTGCACAATTGAGTTCACGTATGATGGAGTTGCAATGCATGGACTAGTAAAGGAGTTGTGTTCTTACCCAGCTGAATGTCTCCAAGTGCTATCCATGTGTGTGAATAATGAAACATTATTTGTGTCATTCAAAGGCAAGAATGAAGCCGAGAAGCAAGGTGAGCTTCTATCAATCGATCTCACATCAAGACAAAGTTCTTTTATCTTACACAATGACACTGCGTTATGCTCTGAATGTAGAGGAGTAGCAAGTTATTTGGACGGTGTCTTGTTCTGTGATGCGGGAGCTTTCCAGGTCAAGTATCTTAATCAGGATGGCAGTGTTGATGTGATTGCTGGAAACGGCTAAGAGGGTAACGCAGAGGGAAGAGCAGAAAACTCTTCGTTTGGTCAGCCGATGGGAGTTTGCACTGAAAATTGCAATGTCTTGTCACTGACCCTCAGACAGGATGCCTCAAAATTCTGACTACAATTACCGGTACAGTCACCTATCTGAAAAACCTAGTTGGCAAATTGTTCCGCGCATTTTCAGTTTATCTGATATATCAGACGGTTCCACGCCTATCAATAGCTGAAGCTCTGCAGGAAGTCGGTGATGTCAAACGATTGACTCCCAGAAAGCCACAAACGGCGCTGACGGTACTATCTCGAACCTGTCGCTTAAGTCCGTACAAATGATCTACAATCAACTTAATCGGCTGGATGATAAATTGAAGTCTACCAACAAAGACATCCACGTTGATTTTCACGCTTGTCTGACAACCCAAGTGGAAAATCTGCACGCTGTTGGTCATTTCAAGGATCAATGCCCCACATCTCTTAACTACTCCCGTAATCTGGGAAACACTGTTTACGAAAACATCAAAAGGATCACAAGCTGGGCAGCCTATTATTTCACTCACCCAACATCCTACTATCCAATTCCAGACAGTTCAGCTCCACTGAAAGACATTTCCAAACTTTCGCACCTTGGCAAAACAAGGCACTTAAATTCTACCCAAGAGCAGATCATGAGAGAATGGGCCGTTCAGTATGGCAAGTGCGTTCGACAGAGAACTGTGAGGCAAGAAACAACGAAGTTCTAGGCTGGCACTTTACCTCTGAATATGTAATAAACGACGGACGAAGGCTAAACCTACGAAGGCACTTTACTAAAACTAGATACAAAACGGATAATCGTGGCTTTTTCTACTCCTGGGCTACCGCGCCTAGCTTGGTAACCATCACTTGGCACTAGGTACCAGTCCTACACTATCCCCTTCTTGGAAAGGACCATGTCCCCAAACAAAATGTCAGCAAAAATCTACATTGAAATTTAAGGATCATCCGACAGGTCCTAATTCGATGACAGACTAGAAGTCTAAATGATAGTCCTGCACCCAAGCGGGTGCACGCCTTTCCCTTTGTGACCTTCGGGGTCCGGGCTCCTCAGAGGGGGCTTCGACATCAGCATTCATCGGGAAAACGTCATCTTCCAGGATGATTACTCCAGGACCATTGGCAACCTTTGTCGTAGAAGGAAGCGAGACTCCAGTAGGTACTGGATCACCCACAATCCAGCTTTCATCCCTGTCACAAGTCCCGTTGAAGGGTTTCAGCTGGTTGAAATGTACTACCCTCCTCTTGACCCTGGCGTAGCTTCCAGCGGCCCCACAGTACTTGATCCTGTAAACTACGTCATTCAGCCGCTTGATAACCTTCCAAGGGCCCGTCCATGGTCTATTCAGCTTCATACACCTGCCCCTACGTGTTTGCTTGTCCAACCACAGGACACGGTCTCCAACTTGGTAGGCTTTAGCTGTTGCCCAGCGGTCGTAGTAAGCCTTCTGAGAGCGCTGCGAAACTTTCAGAGTTTCCCTAGCAGACTGGAAGGCTTGCGTCAGCCTTGACTTGAGCTGGGAAGCATAATCAGAATGATGCTGTGGCGGAGGCAGGGAGGAGTCCGGCTGATGCAAGTCACTTGGCAGGCGAAGCTCCCTACCGAAACTGGGAGTAAAACCAGTACTACTGTCAACAGAAGTGTTGTAAGCCAGACATGTAGACGGGATGTGCAAGTCCCAGTTCCTTTGGTCCTCCTTAACAATCTTTGCCAGCATACTATTCACTGTACGAATACTTCGCTCCGACGCTCCATCTGACTGAGGGTGCAACGGCGTCGTTTGTGTATTCCAGATCTCAAAGAAAGAGCATATCTCCTGTATCATTTCAGCTGTCAGGTTCTTTCCCTGATCATGGTGTATTTGTTCTGGAGTAGTCCCCTGGTCATTGTGAGGAAACCTTCGGGGGATCTGAGAATATGTGTTGATTACAGGAAATTAAACGAAGCTACAAGGGTGGCCAGTTATCCTCTTCCCAACATGACTGAAACACTGGAGCGGCTAGCCGATGCCAAGTTTTTCACTACAATTGACATGGTCTCTGGCTACCATCAGATTGAGGTGGCTCCTGAGGACAGGTACAAGACTGCTTTTGTTTCACCCTTTGGATTGTTACAAGACTAACGAGGATGGCCACTTTCGTATATTACGAGTTTAATAAACACCTCACAGCAGAAACGTACATTTTGAGAAATTGCAGAATACTTGAAGCTGAACCTCTAAAGGACTCAAGGCTCCAGCGCGCCTTCCATCCGTACAGACTCTGGGGGAAGTTTCTGCCAGGAAGATTCACACTGAATTGAATTGCCAAAACTGAGGTAGGAGACTGTTGTAGAAACTTTCGTCGCGTTTTCCATAAAAATTTTCCGAGTTGCTTTGGCGAGATAAGTTTATCTTCAATAGGAGATGCATAATTGTAAGGTCTTCCTGATTTGAAACCATGCTGTGAGACGTTTTATAAATTTCATTGCTTTAATTTCTTGTATCTCTGAGCAATAAGAAGCAATAACATTTGAGTCTCTTTGTCGAAGTTGTTGTAAGCTTAAATTCCGTATAAAAAAAGACAAATAGGTTTTCTGTCGTTTTTGGCCCATAACGTCATGTCTAAAAGTAATAAAACTGGATAGGTAAATACTGCCAGGCGAGTTTTAACGCTGTTTTTAAAGTTTTCTCAGGGCTAGTAGGGTCAGCTGCTTCGTAGACTGCTAAAATTTGTCTTGATACGGTTGGAAATTTGTAGATACATTTCATACCTTTTCCAAAAAGTGTTGCGGACGTTGGCGAACTGATATATACGAACTGATCCAGGACATTGGCGAATCGACTTCATGCGTTGGCGAACTGGGCGTTGGCGAACCACTCACACGTTGGCGAAACGACCGGTTACCACCTATACAGGTGTATTGAAGAAGGAAATATAGAAAATGAAACACATTTGAAACTTCGGGCGAATCGACTTTGAGTTGGGGCGAAACGACTCTGAGTTGGGGCCGAACGAGTTTGAGTTGGGGCGAAACGACTTTGAGTTGGGGCCAAACGACTTTGAGTTGGGGCGAAACGACCTCTTTCCGACGTTCTCAATTTATTAACACTGATTTAAATTTTCAGATTTAGATGGCTTTTAAGTTTTAGGGTTTTTCCTATTCTGGTCCCTTGACTGGTCAAATATGGCCATGATGTGAAACTTTTGGAGGACTCTTCAATGGAACAAACCTGTGCAAAAAGCTTATTCTTTGGAGGTCTGGTTTTCAAAATATGACTGTTAGAAACCCTCCTTAGCAACAAATTCGTGACCAATTGGTAGTTAAGTAGGACACCCCATAAGAGAAAAAACGAAGGAGAAAGCATGAAGCCATCAATACACCTGTTTGTACTGTTTCTTTCTGATTCCATCACACTGAAGAACACTGAAACAACTTGAGCTTCAATCAAGCAACCGTGAACCACAATTACCCATATTACCTTTCGACATGTTTGTACGCTTTGATAGGACAACCTTTCTCAAAACAGCTGTATGTTACTACATAAAACCCGCTATACACATAACGCCTTCTCCTAGAGTAAAAAGATATGAATATAAAACAAACATGGTTTGACTCTTTTACTACGAAATTGTCGCGGGCTATAAACTGTTTTCATTTGAGGAGAAACCATTTCAAGAAAGTAACACTGCCGTTGTTTGTAATGACAAAAACACTCCGTCGCAAAATTCCTTCTAGTGAATAATTTAGCTGAAGTATTCTAAGATAAGCATTAGGTTGTTTATTTTACTAAATTCAAAACAAAATATTTCTGACAATTTTCTGACACCGTTTGTTTTACAACCATATATGACGGAATTTCAAGTTTATATCACTATTCGTAAAAATGGTACTTATTTGAATTACACAGTAACTACTTCGAGAATGTGTGGAATTACATACAGTAGTACTTCGGTATTTTTCCGAGTTTTAAATAAAAATTACAGTTAGTTAATTAATTTGGAATTTTCCAGAGGCAGATTTAAGGGGGATGGGGTTAGATTGGGTGGCTAGCGACCTCCCCCCTTTGTTTAGAAAACCAAAAAATGGAAAATGGCAGAAATAAAGACAAACACTTTGGACAGATACCTCATCGTAACTGCGTTGGTAGTATTTCCGGTGCAACAGTTTTGAATTAGGTTCCAATTCCCTCAAATTGCAACATTTTGGGGACATGCGCCATTGATTATGCAGAGCCAAGATACAAGCCATCCCTTACCCCCTTGAAAAATCCTAGATCCGCCCCTGTTTTCTCTAGTTTTAATTTCAATATTTTGTTCACTCAAGAGACTTCCAACTGTGAAGGTAGTTATGGTACTGCCCTATCACGCAAACAATGTAAGAACATTTAATGTGATATTTTCAGAGAGCTTAACCACGTTTGCACTTGCAACTATTTTCAAAGAGATGCGAGAGTTTAATTTTCAATTTCTCTCATTGTCGGATTTCGTTAGAAAAAAAATGATGTTTCTCAAGGCAATATTACGAAAGGCATTTAGCGGGGGGAAAATTGTTAAAATTTGGATTATCAACAAATGAAGTGCACTTGTTATCATTTTTTCGGACAGGTGAAAACGTAAAATCAAGCATACGAAAGATTTTAAACAAACTTAGAATGGTGTTGTTAGGCATTCCGAAACCGAAAAATAAAACTTTACAGTTTAATAAGAATAACACATTCCCTTCAGTGAATAATTTGGCTCAAATGAAGCCAAAATAATCATTAAATTAGCGGGCGCTCAGACAAGAGACATATTTAAGGGGTTTGTTTATTTTCTAAACAAAAGCAACACAACTCATCTACGAGTAAAATTTCAGCAGGAGTGTGTTTCAACCATGCAAAAGTGAGTTTCAAATCAAGAGGCTCAAACGAATATTAAATTGTAGCAACAGAAATCTGAAAACTATGAAGCTACCTTATGGTTGAAAAACGTTAAAGACACGGACTTCATGTTGCCCCTTGTGTCGTCAACAACGCTTACAAATTATCCACTTTGTTCTTTAAAAAGTTTTAACATGTCCATGCAGGATCCTTTTTGGTCCTGGAAGATTTTAGAACCATATCGTAGCTCGTGAATTTAACAAATCGAATGTGGTTTAGCGTTGTGTGTACTCTTATCGACAAGATTATGCGTCATCACAGTGGTCAAAATGTTGTGGACTCTCCGGGCACAGCCGGGCGTATTACGAAAATTAGCGTGATTTGAAATTCTGAGCAGTGGGTGAGCAGGAAAAATTAGTGGGGGCGAGGGAAAATAACTGCGAAATAAAAAAGTAACGAAGTATAAAAACACCTGATACTCCACTTTGCATGAAAAAACTATCCTGACATACCTGTTTCCACACGTACGCATGTTAGTTCATTTTGGGACATATTCGTGCTATGGCACCTGGGAAAAAATCAGTGGGGGCGAGGGAAAATAACGACAAAATAAAAAAAGCAACGAAATATAGAAGTGGCAGAAAGAAACACCTGATATTCCACTTTGCAAAAACAATTATCAATGACCTTGAGCTGTTATTGACAAAACCATTTCTTACGTCTGCATGGGGCAAACGACACTACAATACTTTTAAAGCTTTTCAATCCCATAATAGGAATGAATAACACCAAAATACAAGCATATGTTAAGAACCCACAATTACATTAATCACAAGAAATTTTTCAGCGCATAATATCTGCATGTAAACTATCAATTCCCAGTATCAATCCTGCACTAGACACATGTTCGCATTGCGGACCTATCTTTTTAGACTTGTCTGGAGGCGATTATTTCGATTATTTCGTAGACTGCCAAGTTAAGGGCCGGCATTAACAGATCTCCTCTAACGTCCAGTTTTTCAATGGACATAAAATATTTATCTGTCTAAGGTAAGCAGCCGCAATAGGGAAAGGAAACTTGCGTTTTTTCATGATCTATGACGCAAATAAAGCTGATTAAGGCCAATTATCTCCCCTTAATATACAAAACCAAACTTTGGTGTTTTATTTCAAAATGCGCCGAGTTTGAACGGCGCACTGGCAAAATTGCAGATTCAAGAACAGCTAAATAAGCATAATTTTTTGGCTGAGGAAGCAGATTTTTCGTAGCCAATCGAGGCCATTGTCGGTAAGAGCTGTAATCTGTATTCATTTGTCGTGCCGCCTTGGTTAACCATTATTTCTATTCTGTGAGTAAAAAAAAAAAAGACGAAATGTTTGTATGTTTGTATGTGATGTGATATTGCCAACCCAACTGAAAACCGCCTTCGCGAGTTGGGTTCCCTCGTTAGACATTATTATTACTTTATTTTATCATATGATTTATGGATCCAAACTCAGTGACATCGTCTTACCATAGCATCAACGTCATAGTTAAAACATGATATTTAACTGTTCTCAGAACACTTTTGTTGCTAATAATTTTTATTGTCCTTCTTTCCTTCACTTACATCTTTTCCATTATAGATCGTTATGTGAAAAATTTTGCGCTATTCAAGTTAAAATGATGGTATCTCTCTTACTACCGTTGTTTCTCTTACAAGCTATGGTAAGTGCTTTTCGAAAATTTCTCTTCAACACTACACTAGCTACTCGAAGATCTGAACTTTACCAAAAGGAAATAGGCTATTGTATGCCCAGGATTTTAACAGCAGAGTGCACGCCTCTCAAAACTCTTAAAATGACCATATTTCGCTTCCTTGGACGTGTAACTTTTGAAACAAGGTTAGAAACAACACTGGATGTTGGCGATGTCAAAATAATGACAATTTCTTCCAGTAGCTCTTAAACTCATTATACTATAGGCTCACAGCTGTATTTGTTCCATCAATCGAGGTCTTTTCAAGAGTTATGAGCAATTAAAGCAATGTAACTTCTGTTCTACACATTCCATGAACTTAATCGCTGTGTTCTGTTTGTTCTAGATATCGCTCTCATTTCTCAAAGAGATGCTAAACAATGTCATCCATTACAAAGAATTGCTCAGTGTTTTTTCTTCAATAAAGTTTTCATTCTCTCTTTAATGAAGACAGCCGAAACTTATTTTAACGCTGATTTTTCTGCTCCTATATTTAGGCTCAATTCGTTGCGCCCCAAGCATTTTGTGTTCCTACAAAAGGAGGAGACCCGAGGCTAGTGGTTTCTGTATCGCTGGCTAATCAGTCTGAACCCATTGTGCAAGGGTATGGTGTAACATAGCATTACCTTCTTGGATTTCAATTTTTTTCGCATGAAGTCTTAAGTGGTAGTCGCAACTGAGCTATGACCCACAATAACAATAATGATCACAACAATCGAAATTCAATTCAAATGGGAACTACTTGAAAACGTTTTAAATTTTTAACTTAAACGATCTTTCTCTTTAATTACCGATATATTGCGGTAATTAATTAGTATTTTAGGTTTGCTGTAATTTTAAATTAAAGGCACTGTCTTTGAAAAGCCCCTTTGGGGAAAGTCATCAAAGGATGTATGCATGTATGTGTTATCACGCTTTCCACAAATGTCCCGATATTTTTTTGGATATTTAGAAGTCTTCGAGATATTTAGAAAATATGAAGATATTTCCGGAAAATCTAGAAATATTGAGACTGAATGTTTACAGCTTTCTTGGCTGAACTCTGCGTTTTCTTCGCTATTTTCTTTAAACAATTAATAGCGATATGGCAGAAACAATCCATTACATTGATCTCCCAATTGAAAAATATGTTCCATAGCACTAAAAGCACTAAAGCTAAAGCAGCAATTTTCAAAAATGGCGGATGCTAGTAACATCCATGCACCTGAATCTTCTACTACTGCTGCAAGAAAATTTGGAAGATTTTTAAATATTTGACCTAACTTACCACCAAAATTGGTTTATTTTTAAAACAAAAATAAGACTGATATTTGGAGGGTTTTCCGAGGTATTTAGAAAAACGTTTTGGGGGAAGATGTACATGTACGTCGAAACATACGAAACGTCAAGTTAAATATAATTTCATTTTTGTTTTCTGGAAGGATATTTAGGCGATTTTACATGATATTTGTGGAATGGCCTAATGTATTTATAATATAGCCGATCACAACAAAAGCAAAAAGCAAGTCAGTCAAAGCCTGAAGAAAAAAAGGCTACTCGTGCGCGCCACACGAGAGACACCACACAACCCGTGCCAAGCGCGGGAAACACGCAAACGTCAAACGCGGAGAAACAAACGGGGATAAAAGCGCCTTAACCGAGTGACGATTGATAGTTGTTTTTATTTAATGGAAAGAAACGATTTGTATTTGAATAAATGTATCTACAGCTGATGTCATAAGCAGCAAGATATAAATGATTCTGTTGTAAGTCAAACCATGCTCTTCTTTTCACAGTGGTTTGGCCACTCAGCACCTTTTCATAGCACACGGCCAAGATTCACAAGGAGTTGCTTCCAACCTGGAGGTAAAGTGGTCTTTTTCTGAACAGCTCGAGTTTGATTCGGCTCAAAACATAACTGGACCAGACTATACCAGCTTGATAAGTCAGGAGTCAACCTTGATCGTTAAAGTGCACCTAACCCCAAAAATTTTTTTTCGCTATAACGAATCTACTTATTATTTGAAATAGTTCTGCGAAAAAATTTTTGAATTCCGTTAAATCCTCGATTTGCTGTGCCACGACGAAATCTCGAAAATAGCTCCAAAACACCGCCATTTTGTTTCACGACCGAGTTTGAGGAGAATGGGTCCAGCGGCTCTTGTGACGTCTACCCAGGAAGATTGGATATCTCATTTCCTCTCATTTCCTTCAGGATGGTGCAATACACATTCGAAAAGTGCGCAGAAAACGCCTTCCAGAGGTGCTATCGGCTGTTGCAGCAATATTCCAGATTTAAAGAAAGATATACTGTACAATTTACTGACGATGATCGGCTAATGGTGCAATAAAGACGTAAACGATGGTTGATTTTGTCGAACCGAAACAAGCGAACTGAATCTGTGAGAACCACTGAAAAACTCTCACTGGAATTTGTTCGGCAGACCTTCGAACGCTATTTTCATAAATTTTCTGCTTAAAGCTAACCAGAAATTTGTAGAAATACTACCTACAACCTATATCTTCCAATCCCGCAATATTTATAACATATATAAACCGGCAAAGTTGTGTGATCCGGTCATGATCAAGAAGCGTTATACTGATATGTAAATAGTCGCAACTGTACGCCGCTAACCAACACTTATTTCTCTTTCGATTTAGATGAAAGTCGAAGATTAATCCTCTAGAATTACATGATAACAAAATTGTTAGACTCACAAAGTTTTTCGAAGGTTTGGAAATCAGCAGTGCGACAAAGATTCTGTGCAATAGCGTCGAAAATATGACCGCGTAACATTATCTGCGGACCGCTTAGGGAACACATCCTTTTCGCTTATCCGACGAATTTCACTGCAAACTTTGAGAACAATTTACATTGGTTATTTGGAGTTACGACTTAAAACGTGTGGCAATGTGAAATCGGTAACTGTATGAAATGTTTCCTTCCGCCTTGCTTCCCGCAGCTTCAAAAATACAGGTCCAAACAATACGATTTTCAATCGATCGAAGCCAATGTTTTGGAGGTCATCAAGTCTCGAAAACTGCAACACGTACGTCATTCTTATAAACATGAAGCATTCAACTGAAAGTAAAACACAAACTGGATTTAACAGAACCTTGACAAAATACATTCTCGGTAAGGACAAATGTAAACGGGCTATAAACACGCGTGGGAATCTTATGTTTAGTTGACGAAATTACCATCCAAAGCAGTCCTTGAGTTTTCTTTCCTGCTTTTCGTTTGCCTGCTCCTCCACTTCATATCTAGCTTTCCATTCCTAATATACAAGCAGCTCGTCCGCAAAGACGTCTTCCCCGTCGTCGCTTGAAATATTGTAAATTGCTCTCAAAGCTCTAAGCAGTGAGTTCACAGTTGTCGAACGTGCTCGATCGAAGTTTATTTCGGAGCCTTCCGAATCGAAACTTAACTCTGACTCCAGTGACGAAAAAGAAATGATTCTGAGACAAAACTTGGACGTTTTAGTCCCAAAATACATCGGAACGATTAGTTTTGCGTTCTATTTTCTCGAGCAAATACAGAGAGTTGACTGAGGCGCTATTGTGTTTGGTTCCTGGGTAGACGTCATCAGGTACCGCCGCCCCAGACTCCCTAAAACGCGGTCGTGAAACACTTAATCGCGACTTTGAAAGGGCATAGAAAATCGAGGATTCAACCAAATTCAAAAATTTCTTCGGCCAAATGCTTCAAATAAAGTCTAGATTTGTTTTAGCGAAAAAAAAGTTTTGGGGTTAGGTGCACTTTAAGGTAAGATAATGATTGGTTAGAAAGTAATTAAGCTTAATCTGTGCGGCGCTATGCAGTAAGTTTACCTATTTCACAAATTGTTCAAACAGAACTTTGAAGTGCAAACAAACTAGGGCCGGCTTTCCACAATTATCAGGATATCTTTTGGGATCTTTAGAAGAAAATTTAGGGGATATTTAGTAATATTTACTAGCTTTTTTGCCATAGCCCTGTGTTTTCCTCACTATTTTCTTGAAACAATACTCAGTTATATGCCAGAAAGAATCCACTTCAGCAATTTCCCCCTGGAAAAATGTGTTTTTCCATATCGCTAAAAGCTCTAAATTAGCAACTTGCCTCCCCTACTCCTACCGACTACAAGAACGTTTTAAGCAAGTTTTGGCCTAAGTGACTCAAAATCGGCTTATCTTTAAAATAAAAACAAGAAACTATTGAGAACGTTTCTAGAAATATTTAGAAAATTTTTTGTGATATTTAAAAAATGTTTTGAGAATTTCCGCAAAGCTATTTAGGTGATTTAACGTGATATTCGTGGAAAGGCTTAAAATCGACCAAAATAAACTTAAAATTACTCGGCTAAAGGAAAATCACAGACTGTTCTCCATGCATTTATAAATTTCAGTTTGATAAGTTGGAATCCTGCCAAAATATCACCCTCGCCATAAATCTCAAAGTTGACCATCAGAAGAGAACCTCGCCGGGAAAAACTTCACAAACGTCGACTTTTGTAGCTGTGGAATATTACTGGGAAGATGAAAGCCTGGATGGAGCTCCAAAAACAGAACGAACAAGGTCTTCCTTTGAGTTCTACGCACCAAGTAAGTTAATAATTTATGATGATGGAATATCCTGGTTTTCTTGACATCATGTGATTCGGGTTTTTTTTTCCGAAGGCCACACAATAACACTTTCTAAAGGTACAGAATTACCAAGGAGGTATTAATAGGCCGAAGATGGACAAGGATGGCCAAGATTTGGGAAGATAAAGACGGATTACAGAACGAACAAATTTGCAAAATTTAGTCTAATTAAAGAATGAGTTATAACCTGACATCATTGCTGTATCTACTCTCTTGAATGGACTTAGCGTTGTTATATGTTTCCATAACAACATTGTTTGATGGCCATGCTGACGCAAATTTTAAAGTTCTTAGTTGAATTTCAGTGAAAATTTAGTAAGTTAATCCGGCCAAAATTTCTTATTTATCATTTTGTTTTTGTAGCATGCTCCCGTTTTCGCCCCTTGGGGATGAAAGATGGCAAAATCAAGGAAAGTCAGCTGTCGAGTTCCTCTTACATGAAGACTGAACGAAACAAAAGTGGGAACTGTCCTCACTTTTCAAGACCAGGCTCTGTTGGTGTGTTTATGGTTGAAGACGGAATGCTTCATTATGACCGCAACAATTTTCTTCAAGTGGATTTCCGCACAAAGACTAAAGTTGAAATGGTAATGAAACTTAAGTTACTTTTGTAACTGTCCCGGGGGGGGGGGGGAAATAGGGTTTCGATCTCGGCCATTTTGGTCTCAAACAGGGTATCAAATTTTTGGCCAGGTCATAAATAGGGTAGGGAAAATCATAGATTTAGTCTTAAACTGAGGGTAAGGGTTTTGGGAATCGAGTCTCACATCACCACCTGATTTTTCTGGGAGTACCACCCCCCCCGGGGGTGTAACTGTCAGTTTGTGCATCAAACCTAGACGCCCCAATATATTCCCGCAATATTTTATTTTGTGTTAACTTGGTGTGCTTTTGTCCGACTGTCAAGTGTAAATATGCGTGTCGAGGTCTTTATTCTTGGCTATGAAAATATTTGATATTTGTTTGCGCTAACATTCAATTTTAGGTTTCTATCGAGGGATCAAATGGCAGTTACGTGACCTCGTTCTTGGTACATTCCAGTAATGACAACGTAATGTGGATGGTGTACAAGGACAAAACAAGCGGAAAACCAAAAGTAATCGTTAACTTTACTGAGTTTTCACACGCATTCTTTTTTCAACCAATTTTCCCCCTCCGCCGAATTGATCAAAACAATTTCATAATTAGTTCGATTTGTATAGTGTGATCGTCCGGGTGAGTGTAGTTCTGAAAAGAACTGTTGTTGGTGACTGACGTTTCGACAACCTGAGCGGAAGTCATCTTCAAAGTCAAGTGAGAACAATTTGACTAACAATAGACGGAACGAAACCGACCAATGACTGATGACAAACTCCACACGAGTCTTTCAGCCAATACGATCATGGCTAAACTGACCAATCACGTTCAACGGACCAGACTAAAAACATCATCGACTGACAAACACTATTCACTTGTCCCTCAAGATGACTTCCGCTCAGGTTGTCGAAACGTCAGTCACCAACAACAGTTCTTTTCAGAACTACCCCGACACCCGGACGATCACACTATACGAACTACTGATACTCCTGGGTTCAAACCATTTACTAAATTTCATAATTATTCCTGGTTCGTTTGGTGTCGTTTTTTCTCCTTATAAAATTGTACGCTTTAACTTACATCTTTGAATTTGTCGCCATTGTATAATAATTTATCTTTCTTCGACGCAACCCCACAGCGTTAAAATTGAAAACAAATAAAAGTTCACTCCGTGTTTTACACTCAGGCCACATAAAACCCCAGACATTTTGGGACAAGTTCCAATGAATCACCGTGGCACGAATGCTTTTCCCCTCTGGAAACAAAATATTATGTAGTTGGCTTTTAAAAATTCTCAACACCATATCTCTTAGGAATTTACATGTACAGCTAACAGCAAATTTCCGCCGGTGAAAGTATCCGTCATCAGTCCTCCAATCATCGGCCAGTATTTACGCATTAATCCGCGCTCTTGGAAGACACGCTTGTCGATGGCAATTGAATTCTATGGATGTTATCTTGTGGATAACAGAAATGGTGAGCGACTTATACTTTATACCTGAATTGTTGAAGGTTTTCCGCATAGAATAGAAAAATATGCGACTTATTTTTCACCTAGGAATGTGCCATAAGAACTCACCAAAATTGCTTTACTACTTCATGGAAAAAATGTTACTTTAAAGGATGAAGAAATGTTCACAACAAGACCCAATATTGGGGCAATTTCTTTTGCAGACTTGGTCAAGTATTTGGCGTTTTATTAAATTTAATAGAGATGACTGACTCCATATGAAAATAAACCTTCAGTTGAAAGGAGCCGGCTCGGAGTGTAATTGTTATTAAATCAGTTACTTTCAAGAGCCTGATTATTTCACGTTTTATCACGTTTTTTTTTTCCTTAATACAGTTCCTCGCCCCCTTGGAATGGAGTCTGGTGCCATCAAAGATTCCCAGATAAATGCATCGAGTGAAACAGAGAACGGGACTCGGGATCAGTCCCGTCTCAATTCGGGACCAGAAAAAGCATGGTGTGTTCAGGAGTCGGATAGTGTTAGGACATTAACTATCAATCTCACAAAACCGTACTACATTACTCAGGTAAAAGTTTCCACAGAAAAAGAACAACCCCTCTGGGAAAATAATGTAGAGTAAAAGGCAACGTACTAAATACGCTTAGAAAAAGGGGTGGGTGAGGAAGGGGGGGGGGAAGTGGTGGGTGAAAATGTGACTTGTGATGTGTGATTGAACCGTATTCTACAGGATGAACAATACTTTTTGCTACTCTCGGGCTACAAGTGAGAATTCGGCACCAGATCAAGTAGGTCCAAATGCATGTGGCGATTGTAGTGCTTGCTTATTAGAATAGGGGATCCATAAAAGAGGAGCCGTTTATGATTAAATCTAATGGGATCATTTGAGGATTATAGAGGCTTAGCCAGCAGAGGGTTTCACCCTCAGCTATTTTACCTAGACACGTTGATTAAGTTTGTTGTTGTTGTAGTTTGCTGTTGAAGCGTTACCCAAAGTTCAATATTCAGCTTTTAACATTTTGTGTTTAATAGATCTCAATGCAGGGAAAACTGTGTCACCCAGAAAATGAATGCGAGCCTCCCCCTGAATTTGTCTTCCTAGCATTTGATGGGAAAATCGTTCAAGAGCATGGAAAAAAAAAGGTATCTGAGAATGATATCTCAGACATTTTTTTTTTAATACCTTAGAATAGTCTTTAATGTTTGCAAACATTACGCTCAATACCCAATTACTGTGCGTCCAAAGTTATGATGCTAATTATGCATGCTTGTAAAAAGGTTGTTCATTAAATTGAAACGGCTTTTTCAATTTTGGTTTTGTAGCGTTTCCAAGGAAACCAGGTAGACCACGTGATTACGCACACCTTGATCGTACCCAAGAAGGCTTCGACAGTGACCTTTGACCTCAGTGGCACGCAAGGAAGAAGATGCATGCGCGTGGAGGTGTATGGGAAGCCAGTCAAAGAAGAAGGTAGACAGTACTTTGTGAAATCTAGCAATAAACTTTGTGTCCAGTTTTCGATAATATCTATCCCCGTGGTAGGTCATTGGTGATTCAGAGGGGGTGGGGGTCTCAAAAGCCAAAATTTTTAAGGGGAGGTGTGTGAAGCTGAATTAGAGATTTCGGAGGAGTGATAGTGTTCAAACCAAAAACTGTCCAGGAGCTTGAGGTATGCACAGTTTCTGTAACAATACAATTATCAACCAGAAACTACTAAAATGTGTTAAACCAGTGAGTGAGAGGAAGGAAAAAAGAAGGGGTGGGGGTGGGGGTGGGGGTGGGGATAGGTATTTCCATGTATAAGCTATATGAATAAATGTGCCGCGCAGGAGAGAATGGCTTTTAAGCTTTTTTCCAGAAAGATAGAGGACTTAAGATTTTGCTTAAACTGATGGTGCTGTAATGACATAATCAGCAACTTTTTACATGAGCTTTTGTTTTCACCTTTCAGAATTCTCAGCAGTAGTAAAGCGTGGCTTTCTCTGTGCGCATGACGGTAATGAGCCGATTGTGTTTCTGTGTTTTGGAGAATACAGTGAAGACGACGTGTAAGTGTTCATGTAAACATCTTTAAAAAGATATTCTCTTGTTTCAAGTAAAACCAAAGTAATCATTCCGGCCAATCACAAAGGACACAGTTAATCCAGTGAACCAATCAAAACTCGAAGCATGTTGCTGACGAAAACGAGCGCACGTGAGTCACGATTAGCTTCGTATTATTTCTGATTGGATGAAAAAGTGGCGGGAGTTTTTCAAGCCAATAGGAAAGCGAGGTAATACAAAACCAATTACTTTTCGACACTCAAGTGATAAGAGCTTTATAACTTTTCTAAAACTTTTCCACACTCAGTGATAAGCGCTTTATAACCTTTTTTAACTTTTACAAAGGTCTTGCAAATTTTCGCTTGAAACACCTACATTCTTCGAAGCCATGAAAAGTAGAATCTTGGTGTGCAACATTGGAAAGGGCACTTTTAATTATTACGTGATTGTGACTGATTGTAGATTACTACAGTTGCCCTTCGTTCTAATCTTAACAGGTTTCCAAGAAGCACATGTTTGGGGACCCAAAATGAAGGAAAATCTCACTTTGGTAAGATTACAACTAAAAGTGATCTCTAAACTTGTGCAGTTACGAAACCAAGAGTCATCAAAATAAAATTTCTCTAAGGCAAGGAGATAAATACTATATCACACTGGTCTTAGGAATTTAGGGAATTATCACCCTTGGCTAATGCTGTTGATCAAAATTTCCTTGATTAAGATCGATCAGACTTCTCCTCGGAAAATTAATTTATACTCCATCGCAAAGGTCAAGAGAATGTGCTAAACGATCACCACTGAAAAATTGTCCTAACAATTTTCCGAACTGTTTTTGCAGTAAATATATAAAGGTAATTAAGGAGAAAATCTATGTTGATGACGAGGCTTTAAGGGTTGAAAAAGCAGTTTTAATTAGAATTCAAACCGTAACAAGTGCGCATACCAGTGGAACTTGATACAATGTTTTCTTTAATTTTGTCTAAGCTCTTGATCCAACCTTATTTACAATTCTGGCGTTTGATCCTGAAAATAAACGTCTATACGGTGTCAGCAAACGCCACCGTCTGTACATGGAAAGTGATGACGTATATGGCCGGCAGTGGCACGTGATATTGCCAGTTAAGTGGGGGAACATACGGGACAAGCCGGGAATGCAGTTTATTAGAGAAGTTCCGTTTGTGCCAGAAACTCGATTTACTCGGCTTCCAGCTTCAGAAGTGACGGATACTGACGTCAAAGGCAATACATGGGGAGGTCAGTCGCTAATACGGATAATTAAGGGGATATATTTATGAATACTTCCATTGTACAACTATGTTCCTTGGTACAAAACTGATTGCGGACAACATATATAACCCGTCTGATTTGATAGCTGTTACCTGATTCCACAGAGAAGTAAAAAACAAAAAAACAAACAAACAAACAAACAAATAAACGAAGTCACTTTTCCGGGTCCTGCTATTTATTCAAGTCATAGTAAAAGAAAATTAATTCCTAAACCGATCAACTTGCATTTATTTTACTCGCAATTCCACATCGATTTTCACTGGAGCGGTATTCTTTTACCGCAGTGAGCGTGTTCTGGAAGTTGACAAAGGCTAGGAAAAGAAATAATTTGTTTATTATATAATAATTATGTTCTATAATTAATGATGACGTAATTATCATAAATGAGAGGGAGAACCCATTCAAGAGCAACTTTTCTTCAACAGCGCGCACAAATGACGCTTGTGGTCCAATAACGCCAGGCACGAGCGTACACTGAGCAATAGGTATTAAAATAGGAGTTACTGATAATCAATCAGACTCGAGAGCCTTGTTACAGTTATAATCATTATCCCCACAGGGTCTTCTCTGGGTCTTCACATCTCTCCTCGTGCTGTAAACAAATGGCTGTTGGTTGGTTTGTGGAGGAATCACGGTGAGTAAAGATGCTAATCTTGTACCTAGTTGTCACTCATCTGACGTCTGACACTGAAAAAATGAGCCTTCCACTCGGCCGTAGGTGATCTGGGTTCCATGAAAAAAATACTATTTAATGTAAAACGATTATATATCAAGTGGTTGGGTTAAAAAAGCGTGCTATAATTTCAGTGTTTCGAGGTTTCCTTGATTGGAAACAGAAGCAACCTTTTTCTTCCTGAGTGGTCTGAATTTTGCAATGTGAATCAATAAAATGTAGCACTCACGGATTAGTTCTGGCAAATAATTTTTTTAAGCGTTCCATAAAAAATTTACCCTGGGTGCCAGAGGTTTTTCTTGCGCGGTTTCCGGTGTCGGTCATGTCTCTATTGTGACCCGCGCGAAAAACCCCTGGAACAGAGCGCGATTTCTTTGATAGCGCCGAGCCAATGACAAGGCAGTTTAAATCTATCTTTTCCAGAACCTGGACTAGAAAGCTGATAGGCTCCTAACGACCTCCAAAGAATTTTCTAATCTAACAGATACGGTAATTGGTTTCTAAGAATAGAGAACGTGAGCATGTGAAATGTCGCGAGTAAAGGTTGGTTTTCACTTGCCCATAAGCACAAACATAAACATAAGCAAAAGCACTCGCAGAAGCAAGTGAGAACACCCACGACATAAACATAAGCATAAGCACAAGAAGAACGAACATGGTTCGTTCTTCTTATGCTTATGTCGCAGTGCGAACGCGAGTGAAATAAGCATAAGTACAAGCGTAAGGCGGTCAACCAATCATCGCTCACTTTGACCCATACCTCCTCGAGAAACTAACCACAAGCAAAATGGCGGATTCCAGTCGATTTGACACCTCAGTAAATGCCGAGCTGTCAGTAGATGAACTTCTCTCCAAGGCGGTGAGACAATACCCGGTTTTGTATGAAAAAACAAGTAAAGATTTTCAAGACCGCAACAAAATGGAGCTAGCATGGCTAGACGTCGCACGGAAGACTGGTTTTCCCTCAGGTAATTATTGTTATCTGACATCATTTATAGGCTTTCGTTTACAAATGTAAGCTTAACAAGGTTTACCTCATGAAGCTTTTTCATGGAATTCATAGTCCCCGCGTCCACTTTATTTTGATTTTAACGTAACACAAAACAACGCAAAGAGAAAGATTTCATCCTCATCGGCCATCTTGATTGTAGTTTAGGAAAGCTGGTATCGAGGAATTTTGTTAATACTGCGCCTGCGTGTGCTCTTGTGCTTATGTTCTGGTGTTCTCACTTGTTTCGTAATTTCTTATGCTTGTGCTTATGCCCTAGTGAAAACCAGCCTTAATGTGTTGCCTAGTTCCTGGGCCTCAATATTTCGCCGCGGTCAATCATTTCGGGTCACGTGGTCTGGGGCGAAAAGTGTGGCTTAGACAAACACCCGCAAATTGAGACAATTTGTCTCAATTTATGAGCCGATTTCGTGCCGCGGAAGGACAGTGACTGCTAGAGAAAAGCAATTTAAACTCTTCGCTTTAGTTTTAATCTTAACTGGCCATGGTCAAGTCAAACGGCTCATTTGGATCAAAACGGATATTATCGAGTCAGAAACATCGCGCTTTCCAACCACAGGCAAATACTGACTACTCAAAATATTTAAGTTTCTATTACATGTAACTGTAGCCCTGGATCAAAGAAAACAAAAATATACCAAGTTTCTTAAATTTGGGGTTCAAGAGTAAGCTAGAGTAGCTTTCGAAGTGAAAGTGCACCTAACCCCAAAATTTTTTTTTCGCTAAAACAAATCTAGACTTTATTTGAAGCATTTGGGCGAAGAAATTTTTGAATTTGGTTGAATCCTCGATTTTCTATGCCCTTTCAAAGTCGCGATTAAGTGTTTCACGACCGCGTTTTAGGGAGTCTGGGGCGGCGGTACCTGATGACGTCTACCCAGGAACCAAACACAATAGCGCCTCAGTCAACTCTCTGTATTTGCTCGAGAAAATAGAACGCAAAACTAATCGTTCCGATGTATTTTGGGACTAAAACGTCCAAGTTTTGTCTCAGAGTCATTTCTTTTTCGTCACTGGAGTCAGAGTTAAGTTTCGATTCGGAAGGCTCCGAAATAAACTTCGATCGAGCACGTTCGACAACTGTGAACTCACTGCTTAGAGCTTTGAGAGCAATTTACAATATTTCAAGCGACGACGGGGAAGACGTCTTTGCGGACGAGCTGCTTGTATATTAGGAATGGAAAGCTAGATATGAAGTGGAGGAGCAGGCAAACGAAAAGCAGGAAAGAAAACTCAAGGACTGCTTTGGATGGTAATTTCGTCAACTAAACATAAGATTCCCACGCGTGTTTATAGCCCGTTTACATTTGTCCTTACCGAGAATGTATTTTGTCAAGGTTCTGTTAAATCCAGTTTGTGTTTTACTTTCAGTTGAATGCTTCATGTTTATAAGAGCAACGTACGTGTTGCAGTTTTCGAGACTTGATGACCTCCAAAACATTGGCTTCGATCGATTAAAAATCGTATTGTTTGGACCTGTATTTTTGAAGCTGCGGGAAGCAAGGCGGAAGGAAACATTTCATACAATTACCGATTTCACATTGTCACACGTTTTAAGTCGTAACTCCAAATAACCAATGTAAATTGTTCTCAAAGTTTGCAGTGAAATTCGTCGGATGAGCGAAAAGGATGTGTTCCCTAAGCGGTCCGCAGATGATGTTACGCGGTCATATTTTCGACGCTATTGCACAGAATCTTTGTCGCACTACTGATTTCCAAACCTTCGAAAAACTCTGTGAGTCTAACAATTTTGTTATCATGTAATTCTAGAGGATTAATCTTCGACTTTCATCTAAATCGAAAGAGAAATAAGTGTCGGTTAGCGGCGTACAGTTGCGATCTATTTACATATCAGTATAACGCTTCTTGATCATGACCGGATCACACAACTTTGCCGGTTATGTTATAAATACTGCGGGATTGGAAGATATAGGTTGTAGGTAGTATTTCTACAAATTGCTGGTTAACTTTAAGCAGAAAATTTATGAAAATAGCGTTCGAAAGTCTGCGGAACAAATTCCAGTGAGAGTTCTTCAATGGTTCTCACAGATTCAGTTCGCTTGTTTCGGTTCGACAAAATCAACCATCGTTTACGTCTTTATTGCACCATTAGCCGATCATCGTCAGTAAATTGTACAGTATACCTTTCTTTAAATCTGGAATATTGCTGCAACAGCCGATAGCACCTCTGGAAGGCGTTTCTGCGCACTTTTCGAATGTGTATTGCACCATCCTGAAGGAAATGAGAGGAAATGAGATATCCAACCTTCCTGGGTAGACGTCACAAGAGCCGCTGGACCCATTCTCCTCAAACTCGGTCGTGAAACAAAATGGCGGTGTTTTGGAGCTATTTTCGAGATTTCGTCGTGGCACAGAAAATCGAGGATTTAACGGAACTCAAAATTTTTTTCGCAGAACTATTTCAAATAATAAGTAGATCCGTTCTAGCGAAAAAAAAAATTTTGGGGTTAGGTGCACTTTAATTATTTAACAAAAGTTTGACCGCTATGTATTAAACAAGAATTCGCTCGCAGCGCTGTCTTGTAACCAACAAGTTTTGAGGCAAGGAATTACCTTGCGAAATTAAACTTAACCTTGCATTGAATTTCTATACGAACCACTTAGCCACAGGCTTATTTACTAAACAACGACGTACTACAGCAACCTTTTCTGGAATTCTCATTAATATACATGTAAGGAGATGAAAAACAACAAGGCAAGTCGTCCTGGCCTTGGACTTTGCACTCAGATCACAAGGCAGGGGCACAATTATTATTTCATCATGACAAGCGCTACTAGAGCTGAACTCCTTGAAACACAGATATTTCAACAGATTTGTAAAGTCGAATTCGCAGAGGAACGAAATATTCTTCCAGGTTTCGGTTGAAAAGAGTCGGAACTATTAAAACATCCTGCAGTTGAGCAGAATTTACCGATCACAACCTGTTAGCTTTCGAAACTTGATAAAATTGGTCGTTTAGGCTTCCAGTTGAGGTGCATGCCAAATAAAAACGTTTGTATGACAAGCATAATAATAGTTCTAACCATAAATTCTAAGCAAGTTGCTCTTCTGTACCAAACTGCAGCAAACTTGCCAGAAGATACAGTTTCCGATCCCATTCCTGCGAGTTGCAATAATCAGCATCTTCACCGACTGAGAGCTACTGAGTTATTTGGTGAGAATGATAGAAGTTGTGCGGATAGCAAAGTCGATCAAGTAAATGAGCCCCTTGGGTTTCCTGCTGTACATAAAAGTTTACGAAAGACGACGACTATGAATCCCTGAAGTTCAGCCAAAATCAACAACAAGCATCCAAACGCATGCGCATTCTGTTATTGTCTAGGCGTCAGTCTAGGCTACTCCGGGTATTCGTCTGCCATACGTCACTGAAATCAATCTGACCGAAATTTAATAGAATGTCTCTATTCAAATAAAAATAGTCCATTAAAAATTGCGGGCAGCGTTTATTTAAACATTTCTTCACAAGATTTAGCACTTGCAACTCCCGTCTAAGCCCCAGCGTATCATATTTAAGGTGTGCTAACGCATTATCACTGCTGTCGCGGTTTGCATGAAAATCCTTGCCGCGCGTCTTTGTAACTTCTCTATATTATCAGCATTCGTACGTCCACAAAAGTTCCAAACGGTATCGCAGTAATCAATAACAGGAGGAATAAATGATTTGTAAATCATAGTAGCAGTGTACATACTAATGCTCCTCCTGGTGCGGCCAAGAATTCCTATTCTCTTACTAATGCACGTTCCATGAAAGCGACTCATCCAAAATTTCTCCTAAGTACTTATACTCAGCAACCCGTGTTAGCTCCTTGCCATCGATATTTACAAAACAATCAGCAGTTGCTAACCTAGAACCAGTGCCAATTAAAACACATTCTGTTCTGCCCTGGTGAATAACAAGACTATTGTCTACGAGCCAGACATTAACCTTGGCGAGTTCACTGGTAAGAGTACTACTGAATTCTTGGGCATTACTAGCGGTGAAATACATAGCTGTATCGTCAGCGTACATCAGAATCTGACATCGTTTCAGAACTATAGGCAGATCGTTGACGAAAAGGACAAAGAGTAAAGGACCCAGAATTGACCCTTGTGGGACACCGACGTAATAGGACATGGTGCAGAGATTTCCTTACCAAAACTCACGAGTTGTTTACGGTCTGTCAGGCAGTTTCGAAACCAGTCTAACTCAATGTCCTTAAGTCCATATGACATCTAGTTTGCTAATGAGTATTTCGTGATCAACGGGGTCAAATGCCTTTCGCAAGTCAATAAATACTGCCCCAGTGAGCAATCCATGGTGCATGCCACGCCAGATGCAGTCTGAAAAGGTAACAGCGGTAATTTAAAATTTGGTATTAATCGATTATCCTTTTGATCAGCCCTTCTTTTTTCAAAAGCAACACTACCGAGAGCCTGCTTAAGGCGTACAGCGGCTGAAGCGAAAATTTATTGAAACCATTAACAATTTTCTTTCCATCACCACAAAGTTCGCCATCAATATGGATATTTTGAAACCGGCAGAGCTCTTTTCCCCGGGAATGATCTTCTTCATTGTTCTCCAGAAAGCTTTGGTGTCATTTTTATGGTTATCAATTAATTTCTTGTTGTATGTTTGCTTCGCCTTCTTTACTGAGTTCGTCACATGATTTCGCATTGCTTTATAAGCAAACCAGTCTTCGTCACGGGATGATTTCAGTGCTTTTTTTTAAAAGGTAGTTACGCTGACGAACCTACAGTACAAACTATTTTCAACGACTGACTCTGGGAAACTGGTACACTAACCTAGAACAAACGCCTTTTAACAGATGTCAACAACTACCGGCGCCTTACAAACGACTTATCCACGACGGAAACGAAACGTATTAAACCGACAAACGGACTTCTAACAGACCGACTTAATTTGACTAACAATAGAAGGACCAAAAACCGACCGATTTGACTAACAATAGATGGATTGAAACCGACCGATGACTGATGACAAACTTTACACGAGTCTTTCAGTCAATACCATCATGGCTAAACTGACCAATCACGTTTAACGGACCAGACTTATAACATCATCGAATGACAAACACTATTCGCCTGACTCTGAAGATGACTTCCGCTCAGGCTGTCGAAACGTCAGTCACCAACAACAGTTCTTTTCAGAACTACCCTCACCGAGACCGTATCACACTATGTGAACTACTGATACTCCTGGCATTACTGACTGACTGACTGACTCACTGACTTACTGACTTACTGACCTACTAACCTACTGACTGATTGACTTACTGACTTACTGACTGACTGGCTGACTGACTGACCTACTGACTTCCTTCCTTTATTCCTTCCTCCCTCCCTCTCTCCCATCCTTCCTTACTTACTTCCTTACATGCTAACTCACTCACTCACTCACTCACTCACTCACTCACTCACTCACTCGCTCACTCACGCACACACTCACTCACTCTCTGACTTACATACCAACTCAGTTAGTTACTTATTAAGTTGCATTTGTAAAGGCGTGACTATTATTTTTTTTTCACCCTGTTCAGATATTAGCCCTTGTCACAGCAGTCCTTGTCTAAACGGAGGAACTTGCAATGTAGACAGCGATGGATATAGCTGTGACTGTTTGCCATTTCATTATGGTCGCCACTGTGACGGTGAGCTTAAAACCAGACATTGTACCTTGACCTGAGCATGTGTTAATTCGGAGGTGTGACATATTACTATATGGCGAGCTCCGTGAGCTGGCCAGATGAACAGAATTCTGCGCTGTGATTGGCTACCTGGGCGGCAAGATGGCGCTCTATTGCCCGCTCGGGATTACCCGCGCGCTGTGTCCTGCAAGAAAATAGTGTTCTTTTTCCCTATAATAAATCCTTTATTGACCAAGTTTGTTTGGTCAAGATGGCTGGATATTGGCTAATATCCAGCATCTTACCCTCACGCATGGTCAATAACCCATATATATTCAGGATACTTTCTTAGGGACTGAACGTAAAAGATACCCTTACTGATCGAGTAGAAAATTTAAATGTCACTTGTCATATTGATTCTCTTTGATAAAAACTATTCCTGTTTTTCCAGAACCTTTAGATATGTTCTCATTAGATTAAGTTGAATTATTTTTTTTCATTTACCACAGCTAGTTTATGGGCTTCAAAAATTTTGAACAAGAACATCAGCCACTTGACCAATTTAAGCAAGTGGTTAAATCCCGTCAGGCAAAGTAAGTCTCTTTGGAAGCGTTGCTGGCTTGCATCAGTGGATGGCTGGGCTAGCACTACTTTTCATTCATTATGCGACAACAAAGGACCAACAGTGACAATTATCCGTGTAGGGAAGTACATCTTTGGGGGATATACGGGTGCATCGTGGGGTGAGTAGCATTCAATTTAATTCAGATTTAGATTCCCTCTCTAATTGTGATTTATTAGCTCTCCGAGCCCATCACCTCGCATCTTTTTAATCGTTAATTCAAAAAAAAATCAAGTATTATAAGATGAACTTAATTGCCCTCATTTGCATTTAAGTGTGGACACGTCACAAGCGAAAGCTTGATATAAATTGATATCAAACGTACATGATTCGCCATCAATCGTCGAACGTTTGGCAGACCATGCAAGTTACGCGATCATTCCGGCGGGAAGTCAGTCCTTTAAACCAGACGAAGTGGAAGTCTTCTATGAAACAAACTACAAATAAAAAGCTTTAACATCTGCAGCAGGAGCGTAACCAGCTTTTGAAGAGTTGTAAACCTAGCATGGGGCTCGCATCCAGAAATATGTAAAAACGCAGCTTGTTGACTTGAAGTATTTTGTACAGACATGTATCTCGGCTCTCATGGAAATCGAAAGTGTGGCAACTCTTGCTTTCTCAAAGGGTATCGAGCCACGTGAAAATAAGTTGAGTTGAGGTTATATTTTTCTATACATAGCAGCTCTTTAATCAATTAAACTGAAGGCATGTATATTCCATGCAGCCGTAGGACACAACGATGTGAAAGTAGAAAATAGTAAAGTTGAGACTGAAAAGAAGAGATTATACCTTTCTATGGACACTCGTTACCTTCATGGAGCCAGAATTTGTACTTTGTATATGTGCGCAATAGAGCTTCATGAAATAAAGCGTCGAAGGGCATTAAATGAACCAGTCTTCAAAAGAATAAAACTCGACGAAGGAAAGTTTTTTCAGGACAGAGTAGAGGATCTGGATGAAGTTAAATCGAATGCATGACTAGGTTTGATCTAAACAAATCTTAACTCACGAACACACAGGTGCTGGGTACCATACTACTTCAACCTCTATATTCAGAGCGGAAAAACGTACTGCACAGCTTTCTGCGCATCCCTAACCCCACTTGCGGGCTCAGGTAATAACGCGGGCTGCAATTGTGGAAAGACCAGTGGACTGATAGTAAGGGACGGACTATTGGAGAAGTGAAGGGGGCGCAATTTTGGCTCGCATGAATCTTTTTCTCCAGTTGACAGTTCAAGATATTTTTTTTCAATTGTAACCCTTTACACGAATGTTTTTAAACCAGCTTCTTACCATATTTGCTTGCCTATGGCGCGCGTTTGCTCTGGGCCTCTATGCGGTGATCTTCCCTCGCTTGGTGGGACGGTCGAGAGGAAGCGACTCCAAAGTGTTGACGTTGACGCCTGCACCTAGGTCTTGAGGGATTCTTTGCAACTGAGCGCTTGCTGTGACGCACTTCTCCATAAAGCAGCCGTTTGGGCAGTCGACTGTCTGGCATTCAGACAACATGGCCAGCCCATTTCGCTTGTGCATTCTGTAAGAGGTTGTGTGCACAGGATGCTGGTCCGTTACAGGACCTCTGTGTTTAGAATTTTATTCAGCCTCCTGATGTGGAGGAGTCTACGGAGATAACTCAAGGGAAAGTTGTTAAGCTATTTGGCGTTTATTTTGAATAAATGAAAGGGTTAATGCAACAGCTTTTCCAAAATGTACACCCAGTGGGAGAGGAGGAAGCGATTAGAAATCATTTTAGTATTTGATGTATACTTATTTATTGTACAATTTTTGTAAATGTTTTATAACAAAATACCGAGCAATCAAAGAAAGGCAATTTGAGTGAGTTATGTTGCTTTTATCTTGCCTGACAAGTCACTCACGTCCTATTTAAATTTGAGAAATAATCAAAATATATCAGAAGTTGTGAATTATTGAGATAGAAGATTTGACAAAAGTATGAACCTCAAAACAAACACAGTGACTTTATATAAATGAGATCCAGTGACAAACACTGAAAAAATTGTCAACATTTTAAACACCTTGGCTGAGTTATAATTAGACTGGTTTGATACCAAAATGCGACTCTTCTTCTCCATGAATTTATTTTCCGTGGGTTTCTCTTTGCACGAATTTTTTTCCTGCCATTTTCCCTAGCTCGTTTTTTTTTTCCCCTCCATTTCGTTCTCCACCAAAACTCGCACATGTTTATTACCTTTCTCCGCTCTGACACTCCTACATATATCGTGGGGAAGGGAGAGTTCAGGGATTTAATTGGACTGGTTGGGAAGCAGCGCGAAAAGGGCGGCAGTAATAAAAAAGTGTGTGTGTGTGTGTGTGGGGGGGGGGGGGGGTATTCTCTAGCCATACAACGAGAAAACCAATACGACCGTTGTTGATCTTCCCAAACTGTTTTGAAAGATTAAATTTGGCATTTACCGAAGATTTCTCTCTCTTTTTTGAAACTTTTCACTTCTGTGGAACTACCTATCCTTTTTCGTCAGCGACAGAAGTGTTTTTTTGAGGCAATGCAACGAAAATAACAGTTCTTTCCTTTGCGTATTTCAAATTAGGCTCCAGTTGTTCATATCACTACCATTCAGCAGCCTTTCTCTTCTCATTGGTTAACAAGCCTGGTTGGCAGCCACTAAAGCTAGATCAAACAGGAGTGTTTAGTTCCCGGAAAGAGTCAATCTATGTCTGCTCTTCCTATGGACCAACATTTGGAAGAGGACACGATATTCACATTCACAACAACGCTGCATCAAACACCAACTCATACTCAAAGCTTGGATCCACCTACAGCCCGCCACCTGACAACATCCCTGGATCCTCCTTCACACAATCATTCCTGGCGGGTAGTTACTACTTCCGACCTGACGAAGTCGAAGTCTTCTATGAAACTACCTGAAGAAATCGCGGAGCCTGGAGTTTAAGTTATAACTATGGTTTTACACACCCTGTTCAGTAAAATTATACCTTTGCAAATATATAAGGGTATATACAAACTGTTGGTAAATTAAAGAAGTGCAATATAATCAGAAAAATTTCAATATCACCGATGATATGTCAATCAATAGGTTAGTACAAAATCGAGTAGTCACGTATCCTTAGTCTAAGATAAACAGTTTTCTTCGAGATTACTTCTTTGGAAATTACCAAATTACTAAATTAATGGTAATTACCATGTGTTATAACACATGGCTCCGTGTTATGACAAGCTATAACGTTAGCCGAGCAAATGACTTCTACAAGAAATTCTCCTTTTAGTCTTTCACGTAAGTCACGAAAACGCGCCGATAGGAGTAATGTTTGTCTTTAGAATTCCTTTCATATGTTTTGATTAATACCTATATTGTCTATCCACCAATCAGATAAAAGGAGAAAACACGTGTGTGTGTCCGGAGTAAAACCTTAGCTGCCGGATGAAAAAATTTAACGTTAGTTAATAAATATATGTATTAATCTTGTTGCTGAGTTTCAATTGATTGAATTCCACGAGCATCATACCAGGATAGGTTAAAAGTCACAGGAATCCACCTGCTTTTGATTTCTTATCTTATTCCGGCAATTAAAGGGGATTTAGAAAACGTAGATTGAGAAGGGATTTTTTCGTTCGTAGTAATTAAGATCTTTTGCCAAGAATCTCTTACAAAGAATCGGCAGACTCCAATCCATGGAAACTCGAAGAATCCAAGACATGATATTGACAATAAACAATTGTATATCGGACAAAGTTCCATCCGCAATTAGAGATTTCATCACCTTACGCTCATCCAAGTATAATCTTCGACAGGACTATATCCTTTCTTTGCCGAAAATTAACACGACTAATTATGGTCTCAAATCATGGAGATATTTTGCCGCAAAGAAATGGAACGGGCTGGCAAATGATATTAGAAGTAAAGTAGGCACTAAATAAATGAACAACAAGATTTGATCGCTTAAATTTGACTGATATGGGAATTTCCTGTAATTCGATTCCCTAGATTTTTAGTTCTCTGCGTTTATAGGTTGATATGATCAATTAATGTACATTTTTAGCTTTAATTTTTAGAATATACTAGGGCCGTGGATTACCTGTAAACTAGCTGATAAACTAAGCGTAAACCTCACGTTAAATAAAGTATAGCATCGTAGCGTATCTTTTGAGAGTGCAAACGCAGAAAACAAATACAAATGTCAGACACACCGTTATAAAAGCTTGTAACAATAAAACAGAGCAGTGTGAAAATAACGCGTTGTTTTCTGTTTGTGTTCGTTTTGATCTAAGAGGAAAGAAATAATTTTTTCGTAACTTCTACTGTGAATTCCCAATGTCCAATTGCTTCTGTTAAACCCGCCTTTAGGGAATCATGATAGTTGTATTCAAAGTTTCCAGTTAAGTCTTGACCTTGTTTTGTTGTACACATATACCATGATTACCAGCTGGCGCGATTTATTGAAGAAATTTAAAATTCCACTGGCACGAACGTTTTTCTTTTCAGTCAGAAATTTAGCTGATATGAAAGAGAAAACAAAAATATATTATTTGGGATATATCAGCATTTTAATTTTACTTGAAAAACATTTTTAGCATATTGATGATAACTTACCACAGATTCAAGTAGCTTAACCTGACTTAGCCTATGCGCATGCGTCATACATGTTGTACGTAATCAAGACAAAAATAAATGTACAAGGGTGTCTGCTAATTATTCACAGCCATGGGTCTTCTAGATTCAGTATTTCATGTATTTTGTGTATTTGAAAATCGGCTAAATGAAGAGCTCTAGTTTAGCTGTCTTGTGTCATTAGCTTTCAAATTACGTAAAATATTTGATTTCTTATCGAATTGCAATCTATTTAGCTCTAAATATACAAGTAAGGAAGTTCAAATACGACTTACGATTAATAGTTTATAATGACCATCTTTACTTTCGAATTTTCGAGCCTCTGACTCTGCCGCTCATTTTTGATCGATTTTGCCCGAGAAGAAAGAAAAAACAATCGAAACCCTAGTGTCTAACCATTCAAAAGAAAGCTATAGCAGTACTTTCATGCGATACTGTGTATTACGCCGTGTAAAAGTTTTTCATGCTCGTCAACTTGTCAGCCAGCCAGTTAAAGGCCGTGATTGTGATAAAACAACCAATCTTGGATGCTGTAAAACTACAAGCTGTTCCACTGACTTCTGCAACACAGGCTCACCTGTCAACTTCGACGGTTTCCTGTTAACCGTGAGCTCTGTCCTGGGACTGGCACCACTGAAGTAAAACGCTGACCAAACCACAGTTCTTTTTCCTCAGTTAATGTAGTATTTCTCGAGTAGTACTGCCGTGGCAGTAAGTACCTCACAAAGGCCATCTCGATCTCTACACTGAAATTTTCTATTGATGATGATAAGCTAAGAGAAGGGTTAATGAGAATCAGACGCCTTTACTATGAGTTGATCCATGGGAAAAGAAAATCTCACCACTCCACTCGCACAAACGCGAGAAAATTCACTGTCAGTTTTGCTTTTTGTACTCATTTTGACGTCATAAAATATCGAAAGACACTGACGTTTAACTTTGATCGCGTGCAGATTACTTGAGCTTTCGCCATAAGCGCGCGTGCGATCGTAAAACTATAGGGAGCCACCTTAAATTTCTTCTTGAAGCAACCGTGAACCACCATTAACCATAACACCTTTCGACATCGTCGCGGACGCTTTTACGTTTTGGTAAGACAATCTTTCTCGAAACAGCTGTGTGTTGCTATTTTTATATAGTAAGAACCCGCTATACACATAACAACGACTCCTCTTAGGGTAAAAAATATGAATCTAAAGCAAACATGGTTTTGACATTTCTCTTTTACTATGAAATTGTTATGGGTTAGAATTAATGCTCAAAAGGCTCTAAAATTGTCAAATTTTCTCTGCTAGTCTAAACGTGTCGGGCTTAGCCCGTCTTCAGTAGGTGGAATGATTGCCGTGAGCCACGCCATACAAAAACTGTACGCGTAGGCACGCGCGGTTAGCGCGCGCATGAAGTACACAGTAAACAAATAGGAAAACCATTGTTTTAGCGCGCGTATGTGTAATACGCGCTAGACTCACAGTCACAAAAAATGAAAGTTAATGTTCAGTTCGTTCAGTCGAAGCGTGCCCAGCTTGAAGATTAATTTCATTTCATGCTGCTTGTGGCTGATTTTACTGCCAGAGCACCGTTTCAAGCCACAGACCATGATGTCATCCAGAGAGTGGGAGGCGGAGTTGAAATGTTCAGCTACAGGAAACCCGCGCGATCGGTTTCGAATGCTGTAGAGGTGCTCGCTGAAACGTTCCCGTAGTCACCTTCCGGTCTCTCCGATGTACAGGCAATTGCAGCGACGACATGAAGTGCAATACACAACATTCTCAGCCGACTGACAGGTGAAGTGGTCACGGATGTTATGTGCGCTCTTCGAGCCTTTTTATGGGCTACATTTGTAAACTGTTTTGATTTCAGTAGAACTATAACACCGTCAACTGTGGGTAGAAACACTCCTCCGCGACACTCCCAATGACTAATTTAGCTAAAGTAACAACACTAAGTCAAGCAGCAAGGTGCTTACTTTACTCAATTCAAAACAAAATATTAATGACAATTTTCTGACATTTTAAAATAAACAGTAGCGATATTAAAACACCGTTGGTTTTACAACCATGTATGACTGCATTTCAAGTTTACCGTATTTCATATTCGTAGAAGTGGTTCATATCTAAATTAAAGACGAGGAATTTAACTAAGCTATCTTGAAAATGTGTGGAATTACGCCGGGGAATTACATAGAGTGGTCACGTACTTCGGTATTTTTTTCGGAGTTTTCAGTAAAAATTAGTTAGCTAATTAATTTGGTATTTTCTCCAGTTTTAATTTCAATATTTTGTTCCCCGACTCTAGAGACTTCCAACATCTGTTAAGGCAATTTTAGTATATATGTCACTGGTCGATCACCTGGCACAGACGATTTAAGAAACTGCCTCCATGTGATATTTTCAGAGAGCTATTTACACCTAAAAACTTGTTTAATGATAACACATGTTTGCACCTGCAGCTCTTTTTAAAGAGATGTGGGAGTTTAATTTCCAACGGGAAGTTCATCCCAATGGATTAACTCTTAGTGTCTGTTTTCCTTGGAAACAAAATGATGTTTCTTGAGGCTATATAATGATAAATAGCTGTCACTGTCAAAAAAATTGAGAGGGAAGAAAATTGTAAAATATATGGATTATTAACAGATAAAGTGTTGTTATCACTAGTTCGGATAGGTGAAAGCTTTAAATCAAGTACACGAAAAACTTTTCCAAAAAAAAATTAGAATGGTGTTGCTAAGCATTCTGAAACCGTAAAAAAGAACTTTGCAGTTTAATAATAATAAAACATTCTCGGCAGTGAGTAATTTGGCTCAAATGCAGCTAAAATAATCATTAAATTAGAGTGCACTCAGACAGGAGACACACTTAGCAGGTTTCTCTATTTTCTTAACAAACGCAACACAATACCACTAAATTTCAGCGGGAACGTGTTTCAACCATGTACAAGAATGTTTCAAGTCAAGAAACTCAACAGAATATTTTAAAAACTGTAACAACAGAAATCCGATAATTTTATACGAAACTGGTTCATGGTTGAAATGTAGTGTTAAACACACGGACTGTTGCGATATTTTCTTTAATTTAACAACCCCTTTACCCCTTGTGACGTCAGTAATAGTTTGAAATAGTTAATCCACTTTGTTCTTCAAAAGTTTATCATGAAGAGAACTATTCAGCTGGTGGCTCGTTAATATTAGGCTTTTTGAGTAGATTTTAGAGTTTTGTCCCACCGTTTATAGCACAGAGAGCGTATAATTCTCGAAGATATGTCCAGAAACCAACCACTGATCATGAGAAAATGCGGAGAACATTTCTTTCATTTTTTCAGAGCTTTTTTAAACTTGTCTGGAGACAATTATTTCGATTATGCAGATGATGTTATCACTTAACTTAGATTAGGCATTAACATATCCACTCTAACTTTCAATTTTTGAACATAAAATATCTACCTGCCAAAAGTATGCAGCTGCAATACAGTCTTTTCTTTTTATAAGAATATATCTTATAAAGATATCGAGGCTGAAATTTGCGAAGTTGTAAGAATATTTTAAGAATAACCCCGAGGCTGAGATTTTGAAAAGAATATAATTTCTCTCGACGGCAAAACTCGCCAAAAAACAACAAAAACATTACTAGCCGTATGTTCGATGCTAATGAAATTTCTGCAAGAAGTTATGTGTTTCATGTCAGGCTTTATTGCCTGCAGTTTGGCTTCAAAATTACTTTCACGCCATCAAAGTCATGATAGGACAGATAATCTGACGTTGTGTCGACATAGTCCAGTTTGTATTCCTTTAATCTAAGAATATTCAAAAGCCATATTTTCACCCTCAAATCGGCAGAAAAATAAGAATATTCAGCCTGGGTTGGAAAAACAATATTCTTATATAAAAAGAGTTTAGGTAAAGTTAAATTGCCAGTCCGTTTTAAATTCCAACGGAAAGTTGTTCGATAAAACATTAAAGCCAATTATCTCCTTTCCATATATCACTATCGAAAGTAAAACTTTGGAGTTTTAATTTCAAAATGCGTCGAGTTTGAACGGCGTATCATGCCCAGTTATGCATTAAAGTCAATTATCTCCTTTCAATATAGAAACCAAACTTTGGTGTTTTAATTTCAAAATGCGTCGAGTTTGAACGTCGGGCCGACAAAATTGGACATTTAAGAACTGCGTTACAGCTCAGTTAAATAAGCAGAATTTTTTAGGGCTGAAAAAGCAGATTTTTTGTATGCAGTTGAGGCCATTTTCGTTAAGAGTTGTGATTTGGTAAATCATTTGTCTTGCTCTGGCTAAACTATTTTCTCTTCTTTGAGTGAAAAAGGAAAGTAAATTCTGCAAACTCCACTGATATATGTTTAATGGATCCAAGCTGACATTATTTCACCATAGAATAAACATGTCATTACTTTGTTAAACGCAGTGACATTTAAATATTGTAAGCACTCGTTTGTTGCTATCAATTTTTAGTCCTCTTTCCTTCAGTGGTGTCTTTTCCATTGTTGCTTGTGATGTGAAACGCTTTGGGCCATTCAAGTTAAAATGATAGCATCTCTCTTGGTGCTGTTGTTGCTCAAACAAGCTATGGTAAGAATTTTTTCAAGGATTTCTTTCCAACGCTATACTAGCTGATCGAACCGTGATTTTAACGTTATCAAAAGAAAGCAGGCTATTGTATGCAGTGTGCGCCCTCTTGAAACTCTTAAAATGGCCACATCTCGGCTGTTTGGGCGTGTTACTTTTAAACTGAAGCATACAGGCTACACTGGATGTTGTCGATGTCAAACTAATAGCAATTTCTTCAGCTCTTAAACTTTATTACACAGAGTTCAGGAGTTTGTATTAATGGAAGTGCGTGCTTTGTTTAGTTTCGCGTTCCGTATTCTTCATTTGTTCCACGAGTTGCAATCGAGGTCTTTTCGAAATTTATGTGCAAAGCAGTGTAGCTTCTGTTTTACACATTGCATGAATTCAATTGTTGAAGCATTGTGTTTGTTCAGGATATCGCTTTAATTTCTCAAAGAGATGTTAAAACAATGTTATCCATTACAACATCCTCTGAGCAAGAATTGCTCAGTGTTTTCATCAATAAAGTTTTCATTCTCTCTTTAATGAAGACATTCGAAACTTATTTTAATGTTAATTTTTCTGCTCCTATTTAGGCTGAATCTGTTGCGCCCCAAGCATTTTGTGTTCCTACAAAAGGAGGAGACCCGAGGCTAGTGGTTTCTGTATCGCTGGCTAATCAGTCTGAACCCATTGTGCAAGGGTATGGTGTAACATAGCATACCATTGTTCGATTTCAATTTTTTTCGCATGTAGCCTTCAAGTACTTCAAGTGGTTGTTGCAACTGAGCTATAACCCACAATAACAATAATGATTATAACAATCGAAATTCAATTCAAATGGGAACTACTTGAAAGCGTCTTAAATTCTTAACTTAAACGAACTTTCTCTTTAATTACCGATATATTGCCGTAATTAATCAGTATTTTAGGTTTGCTGTAATTTTAAATTAGAGGTATTGTCTTTGAAAAACCCCTTTGGGGACAGTCAACAAAGGATTTATGCATGTATGTGTTATTAGGCTTTCCACAAATTGCCCGATTTTGGGGGGGATATTTAGAAGTTTTCGAGATATTTAGAAAATATTAAGATTTTTCCGGAAAATTTAGAACTATTGAGACTGTATGTTTACAGCTTTCTTGGCTGAGCTCTGTGTTTTCTTCGCTATTTTCTTCAAACAATTCATAGCGCTATGGCAGAAACAATCCATGACAGTGACCTCCCAATTGAAAAATATACTCCAATCACTAAAAAGCACTAAAGCAGCAATTTCCAAAATGGCGGATAATAGTAACATCCATGCACCTGAATCTTCTAATACTGCTGCAAGAAAATTTGGAAGATTATTAAATATTTGACCTAACTTACCACCAAAATTGGTTTATTTTTAAGACAAAAATAAGACTGATATTTATGGGGTTTTCCGAGGTATTTAGAAAATCGTTTGCTCCGGACATTTAGACTGAAAGTTTTTGGGGAAGATGTACAAGTACATGTATGTCGAAACATACGAAACGTCAAGTTAAATATAGTTTTATTTGTGTTTTCTGGAAGGATATTTAGGCGATTTTGCATGATATTTGCCAAAGGCAAAAAGCTATTCAGTCAAAGCTTGAAGAAAACAAGGCTACTCGCGCGCGCCACACGCGAGACACCACACAATCCGTGCCAAGCGCGGGGAACACGCAAACGTCAAACGCGGAAAAACAAGCGGTGATAAAAGCGTCTTAGCCGAGTGACGATCGATAGTTGTTCTTATTTAATGGAAAGACACGACTTGTATTTGAATTAATGTATCTACAGCTGATGTCATAAGCATGATAAATGATTCTGTTGTAAGTGAACCCATGCTTTTCTTTTCACAGTGGTTTGGCCACTCAGCACCTTTTCATAGCACACGACCAAGATTCAAAAGGTGCCGCTGCCAACCTGGAGGTGAAGTGGTCTTTCCCTGAACAGCTCGAGTTTGATTCGGCTCAAAACGTAACTGGACCAGAATATACCAGCTTGATAAGTCAGGAGTCAACCTTGATCGTTAAGGTAAGATAATGATTGGTTAGGAAATAATTAAGCCTAATCTGTGCGGCGCAATGAAGTAAGTTTACCTATTTGACAAATTGTTCAAACAAAACTATGAAGTGTAAACAAACTAGGGCCGGCTTTCCACAATTATCCGGATATCTTTTGGGATCTTTAGAAGTTTCCGAAATATTAAGAACAATTTAAGAAATTTAGAAAATTTTAGGGGATATTTAGTACTAGTTTAATAGCTTTTTTTGGCTTAGCCCTGTTTTCCTCGCTATTTTCTTGAAACAATACTCAGTTATATGCCAGAAACAATCCACTTCAGCGACTTCCCCTGGAAAAATGTGTTTTCCATATCGCTAAAAGCTCTAAATTAGCAACTTGCCTCCCCTACTCCTGCCGACTAAAAGAACGTTTTAAGCAAGTTTTGGCCTAAGTGACTCAAAATCGGCTTATCTTTAAAATAAAAACAAGAAACTATTGGGAACGTTTTTCGAGATATTAAGAAAAATTTTTGTGATATTTAGAAAATGTTTTGAGAATTTCCGCAAAGCTGTTTAGGTGATTTAACGTGATATTTGTGGAAAGGCCTAAAATCGACCAAAATAAACTTAAAATTACTCGGCTAAAGAAAAATCACAGACTGTTCTCCATGCATTTATAAATTTCAGTTTGATAAGTTGGAATCCTGCCAAAATATCACCCTCGCCATAAATCTAAAAGTTGACCATCAGAAGAGAACCTCGCCGGGAAAAACTTCACAAACGTCGACTTTTGTAGCTGTGGAATATTACTGGGAAGATGAGAGCCTGGATGGAGCTCCAAAAACAGAACGAACGAGGTCTTCCTTTGAGTTCTACGCACCAAGTAAGTTAATAATTTATGATGATGGAATATCCTGGTTTTCTTAACATCATGTGATTCGGGTTTTTTTTTGCGAAGGCCACACAATAACACTTTCTAAAGGTACAGAATTACCAAGGAGGTATTAATAGGCCGAAGATGGACAAGGATGGCCAAGATTTGGGAAGATAAAGACGGATTACAGAACGAACAAATTTGCAAAATTTAGTCTAATTAAAGAATGAGTTATAACGTGACATCATTGCTGTATCTACTCTCTTGAATGGACTCAGCGTTGTTATATGTTTCCATAACAACATTGTTTGATGGCCATGCTGACGCAAATTTTAAAGTTCTTAGTTGAATTTCAGTGAAAATTTAGTAAGTTAATCCGGCCAAAATTTTCTTATTTATCATTTTGTTTTTGTAGCATGCTCCCGTTTTCGCCCCTTGGGGATGAAAGATGGCAAAATCAAGGAAAGTCAGCTGTCGAGTTCCTCTTACATGAAGACTGAACGAAACAAAACTGGGAACTGTCCTCACTTTTCAAGACCAGGCTCTGTTGGTGTGTTTATGGTTGAAGGCGGAATGCTTCATTATGACCGCAACAACTTCCTGCAAGTGGATTTCCGCACTAAGACTAAAGTTGAAATGGTAATGAAACTTAAATTACTTTTGTAACTGCTCGGCGGGGTGGGGGGGGGGGGGGTAGGGGGTGGGGGAAGAAATAGTGTATCGATTTCGGCCGATTTGGTCTCAAACAGGGTATCAAATTTTTGGCCAGGTCATAAATAGGGTAGGGAAAGAACACAGATTTAGCTTAAACTGAGGGTAAGGGTTTTGGGAAGCGAGTCGCACATCCCCACCTGATTTTTCTGGGAGTATCCCCCGGGAGTGTAACTGTCAGTTTGTGCATCAAACCTAGACGCCACAATATATCCCCGCAATATCTCATTTTGTGTTAACTTGGTGTCTTTTTGTCCGACTGTCAGGTGTCAATTTGCGTGTCGAGATCTTTATTCTTGGCCATGAAAATGCTTAATATTTTTTTTGCGCTAACATTCAATTTTAGGTTTCTATCGAAGAATCAAATGGCAGTCACGTGACCTCGTTCTTGGTGCATTCCAGTAATGACAACATAATGTGGATGGTGTACAAGGACAAAACAAGCGGAAAACCAAAAGTAATCTTTGACTCTACTGAGTTTTCACATGCATTCTTTTTTCAACCAATTTTCCCCTGTCCGCCGAATTGATCAAAACAATTTCATAATTAGTTCGTATAGTGTGATCGTCCGGGTCAGGGTAGTTCTGAAAAGAACTGTTGGTGACTGACGTTTCGACAACCGAGCGGAAGTTATCTTCAGGGACAAGTGAATAGTGTTTGTCAGTCGATGATGTTTTTAGTCTGGTTCGTTGAACGTGATTGGTCAGTTTAGCCATGATGGTATTGGCTGAAAGACTCGTGTAGAGTTTGTCATCAGTCATTAGTCGGTTTCGATCCGTCTAGTGTTAGTCAAATTGGTCTCACTTGACTCTGAAGATGACTTCCGCTCAGGTTGTCGAAACGTCAGTCACCAACAACAGTTCTTTTCAGAACTACCCTCACCCGGACGATCACACTATACGAACTACTGATACTCCTGGGTTCAAACATTTACTAAATTTCGTAATTATTCCTGGTTCGTTTGGTGTCGTATTTTTTCTCCATATAAAATTGTACGCTTTAACTTACATCTTTGAATTTGTCGCCAGTGTATATTAATTTATCTTTTTTCGATGCAACCCCACGGCGTAAAAATTGCAAAAAAAAAAAAAAAAAATAATAATAATACTTTATTCAAATACAGAGTACAAAGAGTATTTGAAAAGGAGGACCATGAGGTTATCCCTATTTAGGTCCCCTCTAGAATTTAAAATTGTAAAATATCTATTACGTAAATAATTAACAATTTAAAATTTAAAAAATTGAAATATCTGCTAAGTAAATAATTGACAATCTAAAATTTAAAGATTTGAAATATCTATTATGTAAATAATTAAAATCTAAAATATCTATGATATCTATAATATTAGGTACTGTGGCATATAATTAATGAATATTCATCCACTTTTTAAGGCTTGATTTGAACCTGTTTGCATTGCAAATAAAAGGTCACTCTGTGTTTTAATAACATTCAGGCCACAAAAAACCCCAGACATTTTAGGAAAAGTTCCAATGAATCACCGTGGCACGAATGCTTTTCCCTTCTGTAAACAAAATATAATGTAGTTGGCTTTTAAAAATTCTCAACACCATCTCTCTTAGGAATTTACATGTACAGCTAACAGCAAATTTCCGCCGGTGAAAGTATCCGTTATCAGTCCTCCAATCATCGGCCAGTATTTACGCATCAATCCGCGCTCTTGGAAGACACGCTTGTCGATGGCAATTGAATTCTATGGATGTTATCTTGTGGATAACAGAAATGGTGAGCGACTTATACTTTATACCTGAATTGTTGAAGGTTTTCCGCATAGAATAGAAAATATGCGGCTTGTTTTTCACATATGAATGTGCTATAAGAACTCAACAAAATTGCTTTACTACTTCATGGAAAAAATGTTACTGACACAATAAGACCCAATATTGGGGCAATTTATTTGCAGACTTGGTCAAGTATTTGGCGTTTTATTAAATTGAATTGAGATGACTGACTCCATATGAAAATAGGCCTTCAGTTGAAAGGAACCGGCTCGAAGTGTAATTGTAATTAAATCAGTTACTTTCAAAAGCCTGATATTTCACGTTTTATTATGTTTTTTTTTCCATAATACAGTTCCTCGCCCCCTTGGAATGGAGTCTGGTGCCATCAAAGATTCCCAGATAAATGCATCGAGTGAAACAGAGAACGGGACTCGGGATCAGTCCCGTCTCAACTCGGGACCAGAAAAAGCATGGTGTGTTCAGGAATCGGATAGTGTTAGGACATTAACTATCAATCTCACAAAACCGTACTACATTACTCAGGTAAGAGTTTTTGCACAGAAAAAGAACAACCCCTGTGGGAACATAATGTAGGGTAAATGGCAACGTACTACATATACTAAGAAAGAGTGGTAAGTGGGGATGGGGGTGGGGGGTGGGTGGTGGGTGAGAATGTAACTTGTGATGTGTGATTGAACCGTATTCTACAGGATGAACAATACTTTTTGCTACTCTCGGGCTACAAGTGAGAATTAGGCGCCAGGTCAAGTAGGTCCAAATGCAGGTGACGATTGTAGTGCTTGCTTATTGGACAAGGGGGTCCATAAAAGAGGGGCCATTTACGATTAAATCCAATGGGATCATCTGAGGATTGAAGAGAGTAGAGAGTAGAGGGTTTCACCCTCAGCTATTTTACATACAATCCTGGCCATAAGTTGTTGGGACACCTCCCCTTTTGCGCGCAGAAAACCACGATTTTAACTACGTCCTTGACGTTTTAGGGAAAGATGAATAGAAGCAAGTGTAATTGACCCCCTTCCCCCGAGCAATGTTGAAAGAAAATGAAGCTATTCTGAAGAGTAGATCGGATGGTGTCAAAAAGGAAAAAGGGAAAATAGAAAGTGGTTAGACAGTTGTGTTGGAAGCGAACGTGATTGTTGAAAAATCGTTATTATTGGAATAAGACGTGGATATCCATGTCATTCTCACTTTAGTTGGAGAAGACTGCTCTAGGAGGCAAACAATTCTTGAAACGTGGCTATTCTGAAGCTATTATCAAGGTTTTTTTTTTGTTTTCAAGAATTTTATCAACATTGACAGGGGGGAGAGGGGTAGGCGGGCTTACACGGTCTTGGTCTTAAGAGAGCCTGCCTGTGAAGTCATCTGCCATAAACTGTCCCAACACTTGTGACCAGGATTGTAGACACGTTAACAAAGATTGTTGTTGTTGTAGTTTGTTGTTGAAGCATTACCCAAAGTTCAATATTCAGCTTTTAACATTTTGTATTAAATAGATCTCAATGCAGGGAAAACTGTGTCACCCGGAAAATGAATGCGAGCCTCCCCCTGAATTTGTCTTCCTGGCATTTGATGGGAAAATCGTTCAAGACCACGGAAAGAAAAAGGTATCTAAGAATGATATCACAGACATTTTTTTTATATCTTACAATAGTTTTTTATGTTTGCCTCTTTGGCAAACACTACACACATATCCGGAAGTACTATGCTTCCGAAATTATGATGCTAATTATCCATGTTTGTGAAAAGGTTGTTCATTAAATTGAAACGGTTTTTCCAACTTTGTTTTTGTAGCGTTTCCAAGGAAACCAAGTAGACCATGTGATTACGCACACCTTGATCGTACCCAAAAAGGCTTCGATGGTGACCTTTGATCTCAGTGGCACACAAGGAAAGAGATGCATGCGCGTGGAGGTGTATGGGAAGCCAGTCAAAGAAGAAGGTGGACAGTACTTTGTGAAATTTAGCAATAAGCTTTGGGATAATGTCCAGTTTTCAATACTGATATCTATCCCCATGGAAGGTCATTGGTAATTCAGAGGAGGTGGGGGTGGGGATCTCAAAAGCCACAATTTTTAAAGTGAGGTGTGGAGTTGAATTAGAAATTCGGGAGTGGTGATAGAGTTCAAACCGAAGACTGTCTAGGAGCTTGGGGTGTGGACATTTTCTGGAACAATACAATTATCAACCAGAAACTACTAAAATGTGTTAAACCAGTGGGTGAGGAAAGGGGAAAAAAGAGGGGTTGGGGCTGGGATAGGTACTTCCTACAGTGTAAGCTATACCTTATGAATATGCAGCGCAGGAGGTACGGGTTTTAAGCTTTTTTCCAGAAACTTAAGAAGGAGGGCTTAAGATTTTCAGTGCTTAAACTGATAGTAATGACATAATTAAGAATGGTTTATTTTTTGTTTTCATCTTTCAGAAACCCCAGCAGTGGTAAAGCGTGGCTTTCTCTGTGCGCATGACGGCAATGAGCCGATTGTGTTTCTGTGTTTTGGAGAATACAGTGAAGACGACGTGTAAGTGTTCATGTAAACATCTTTAATAGCATATTCTTTAGTTCCAAGTAAAACCCAAGTAATCATTCTGAACCAATCGATTTTCGAAGTACATAGCTAACGAAAATGTGCGCGCGTAAATCATGATTGGCCTCGTTTTATTTCTGATTGGATGAAAAAAAAGGCGTGAGTTTTTCAAGCCAGTTTTGAAGCGAAGCAATGCAAAACCAATTACTTTTCCACACTCAAGTGATAAGCGCTTTATAACCTTTTTTAACTTTACAAAGGTCTTGCAAATTTTCGCTTCAAACAGCTACAATCTTCGAGGCCATGAAAAGTGGAAGCTTGGTGTACAACACTGAAAAGTGCAGTGTTAATAATTACGTAATTGTGACTGATTGTATGGCCTTCGTTCTTATGTTACAGGTTTCCAAGAAGCACATGTTTGGGGACCCAAAATGAAGGAACATCTCACTTCGGTAAGATTACAACTAAAAGTGATCCCTAAACTTGTGCGGCTATGTAACCAAGAGTGATCAAAATGAAATTTCTCTTTGAAAAGTAAACACATACTATAGCACACTGGGTAACTTGAGTACCGATCAAAATTGCGTTGATCAAGATCAGATTTCTCCTTGGAATATCAATTCATACTCCATCACACAGGTCATGAGAATTTACCGAGTGATCACCACTGAGAAATTGTCTTTATATTTGAAGCAATTCTCCTAAGTAGTATTGTAAGAAATTTACGGAGACATATAAGGAGAAAATCCATGTTGGTCATGAGGCTTTAAGGCTTACAAAGCAGTTTCAAGAAAAGAGCAGAAAACTAGAATTGAAACCAGGACAAGTGCGAATACCAGAGGAAACGGTCCGAGCGTCCGAGCGAAGTTCAGCGCATGCGCTCAATTAAAGTAAAAACAGGATTTTCTGGTTCGGCTTTTTGATTCTGCCTGTCAGTCTTGTCAGGTTTTTGTTTCCGTTGAAAAGAGATCTATTAAGATATTGTTTTTCTTTTTGTCTCGTCTAAGCCCTTGATCCAACCTTATTTACAATTCTGGCGTTTGATCCCGAAAATAAACGTCTATACGGTGTCAGCAAACGTCACCGTCTGTACATGGAAAGTGATGACGTATATGGCCGGCAGTGGCACGTGATATTGCCTGTTAAGTGGGCGAACATACGGGACAAGCCGGGAATGCAGTTTATCATTGAAGTTCCGTTTGTGCCAGAAACTCGTTTCACTCGGCTTCCAGCTCTAGAAGTGACGGATACTGACGACCAAGACAATAAATGGGGAGGTCAGTCACTGATACAGATAATTACTGGGATTCATTTATGAATGCTCCCATTGTGCAACTATGTCCCATGGTACAAAAGCGATTGAAGACAACACATATAACCCGGCTGATTTGATAGTTGTCTCATAGACGAGTAAGAAACAAACAAACTGAAGAAGCCACATTTTAGGTGTAACTATTTATTTGAGTCACATTGTTAGAAAATTATTTAATCCAATGAGCTTCCACTTATTTCATTCAGAATTCCTCATTTTGTAATTTTAGTGAGAAGGAGAACCCATTCAAGAGCAACTTTTCTTTAACAGCGCGCGCAAATGATGCGTGCGGTCCAATAACACCAGGCACGCGCGTTAAGTTAGCAATTAGTGCTAAAATAGGACCTGGTGATAACCAGTCAGATTGAAGAATCTAGTTACAGTTATGATTGTCATCTTTATAGGATCTTCTCTGGGTCTTCACGTGTTTCCTCCAGTTGTGAACAAATGGCTGTTGGTTGGTTTGTGGAGGAATCACGGTGAGTAAAAATGCTAATCTTTTGCTCAGATGCCATTTGTCTGAAGCCTTTCCCAGGCTCTCGGTCAGTCCTTGCATAAGGCCGGCGCGTCTGACATTTGAATTGACCAATCAGGATCCAGGAGGCGGGTAAATCTGCACTGTCGTTACGTCAATGCAACTTTTCTCGTTCGAGACGGCATGGAATATTCACGAAAAGGGATTAATAATTTCAAAACCATATCAGATTGCAAGAACTGGAAATTACGAAACATTTTGTTTCTCCAATCTTTTAATTTTGCGTCAAAAATGGGTCGCCCGTGTGCGGCAACTCTTTGGTTGTTCGTGAGCATGGTCGCCAGGTGTTATTTTCAGTTTTTTTGAACAAAATATGTTGTTCCTCGTCAAATTAAATCCAGAAGCCTCGCGTTTAGTAGTAAAGAGGCCAACAAAACTTTAGCATCGTATTTAATTCTGTTAGCTACTAATAAAACGGCTATTATCGTTCATTTCGGTAGTACAGTTCAGTTTTGACGTTTTGACTGCCGCTAGTACTACAGGCGCTGTCGCCTCATGTAGGGTGAGGACGAACGCAAAAGTGGGAAGGGTAGAGCGGGATTTGGAAAAGAAAAGGATTGGGCGTCGCCTGCACGCTTTTTGGATCGTCCCCACTGACCTAGAGCCTGGAACAGGCTACTCGTCTGACGTCTGACATTGAAAAATGAGCCTTTCGCTTGGCAGTGTGAAATCCTGGTTCTAGAATTAACATTTTTCTCTCTGAGCAGTCAAAATTTTGCAACGCGAACCGGTAAAATGGACCAATCACGAATTAGTGTCGGCGAAGTTAACTTTATTAAAACATTACACAAATGAAAAACACTTTTATCACTTCATGTCTGGCGGGAATGAAACTTTTGAAAGAGCAATTATAACACTTGCCTGCCTGCCTGGTTGCTACTGGTAATTAGCTGACCATTAATTACACTGATCATGACATTTTTAACGACAGTACCATTTTTTTTCGCTCGTTCCATTCAGATTTTAGCCCGTGTCAGAGCAGTCCTTGTATACGCGGAGGAACATGCAATGTAGAAAGCGAAGGATACAGCTGTGACTGTTTGCCATTTTATTCTGGTCGCCACTGTGAGGGTAAGTTTAAAACCAGACATTTTAGCTTGAACCGAGTCAAAGTTGCACCAGGGAGGGCAAGGGGGAAAAGGGAAAGGAAAGGGGCGGCGGGCGGGGGAGGAGAGCTTTTCGGCGTTTAACCAAACCCAAAAATTAAGAACATATAAGAACACACCCTAAGCCTAGAGTCAAAAGAGGTAGCTTATTTTGTGATAAGATGACATGAGAGAACTTTGTGAAAAGACAGTATGAATTCCTAAGTCTAGAACGTCCATTAACAAAATCAATTTATAACGGACATATTTGAACATAAACGATGCTAACGGCTTCTCTCATTGTATGGTTTATTGCAAAACAGTCATCGGTTGTATGGTTGGACTATTCAGCGTGAATCGGTCTGTTGTTTATTGGAAATGCAGTTGTAACAAAACTACAAAAAAAATGAAACCTAGAAATACTAGCTAAAGAACATTATGAGAACGTTTCGGAATTCAATTGGCCAAAAAGTGAAGAACTTTCAGCCTCGGTTCGGAAATTAAACGTTCTTAGAAACAGTGTACAGTCTGACGAGGTAGCTTTTTCTGCATTTTTTCATGTCAGGATTTAGTATGATAAAATTTCACAAAACTAAATCGTGCTAGAGACATAAAGCATCTTGAATTTTAGGCTGCAAATCCAGCGACCTCTGAAGCGATGAGAGGCGCTTGTAATTTGTAGATTATTAAAATTCTGCATTGATGATTGTATTTTTTACTTATCACTGAGACGTTCTGCCCAGACATAAGAGTTTTTATGGTACCAGTATAAAACGAATATGAATTTTTAGGTAATATGGCAAGGCTAAGATGTATGTACATTAGATAATTATCTTTGATAAGACCTTTCCTTTTTTATCAGAGACCAATTAGATACAGCGTGTAAATTAAGTGCAGTCAATTTTCATTGGTTTTTAGACAGCCTGGCTGACTTACAGGAATCAAATATTTTGAACAATAATGTCAGCCACTTGACTACTTTACAAAACTGGTTAAAACCAGTCATGCAGAGTATAAACTCTCAGTGGACGCGCTGTTGGCTTGCATCAGTGGATGGCTGGGCAAGCACTACTTTCCATCTGTATTGCGACAACAAAGGACCAACAGTGACAATCATCCGTGTGGGAAAGTACATCTTTGGGGGATACACGAGTGCATCTTGGGGTTAGTAAGCATTTCCTGTATATGTAGGATTTATCACTTCTAGGAGCACATCGCCTCGCATCAGTTAATCGTTAATCCAGTTATGAAATTAGTTTCAATAATTTGAGACGAAACTTCAACCAAGAGTTCTCTTGACAAAGGCAATCCATGTTTGTAGTTTCATCTGTACCTGTTAGTTGAAAACATTTTGACATCTCAATGAAACGATTCCAACTATATGCAATTGAATCATGTGTTTTCGTGGGGTTTTCACGATTAAGTGCAAACGAGGGTAATTCTATTTTTTACCAATTAGTCTCCTTCACTTGTTGGTCCAAATACAGTCCCAGTTAGACCGCGTTCTTGTTCTCACTGGTGAACAAGCTAGGCTGGAGACCAGTAATATTTAGGCTAAATGGAGGATCTCATTACCAGTATGTTACATACGGCTGCTCTTCATACGGACCCACATTTGGAGGTGGACATGATATTCAGATTGCCTCCGAAGCCTCGTCAAACTAAAATTCATACTCAAACCTTGGAAATACCTACAATCCACCATCTGGACACAGCCATGGTAGCGAGTTCACAACATCATTCCTAGCAGGAAGTTCTCACTTGAAACCAGACGAAGTGGAAGTCTTCTATGAAACTGGCTACAAATAGAAAAGTTTACATCTGCAGCAGGAGCGTAACCAGCTTTTGAAAAGTTGTAGACAGCTTCATGAAATAAAGCGTCGAAGGGAATTAAATGAACCGGTCTTCAAAAGAATAAAACTCGAAGGAAAGTTTTGTCAGAACAGAGTAGAGGATCTGGATGAAGTTTAATCGAATACATGACTAGGTTTGATCTAAACAAATCTTAACTCACAAACACATAGGGTCTGAGTTCCATACTACGTCAACCTCTATGTTCAGAGCGGAAAAACGTACTGCGCAGCTTTCTGCGCATCCCTAACCCCACTTGCGGGCTCAGGTAATAACGCGGGCTGCAATGGTGGAAAGAACGGCGGACTGATAGTAAGGGACGGACTATTAGAAAAGTGAAGGGAAGGGAGGGGGGTGGCCGCAATTTTGGCTTGCATGAATCTTTTTTTTCTGTTGAAAGTTCAAGATATTTTTCTTCAATTGCAACCCTTTACACGAATTTTTTAAAATCTGCTTCTTACCATATTTGCCTGCCCATGGCGCGCGTTTGCTCTGGGCCTCTATGCGGTGATCTTCCCTCGCTTGGTGGGACGGTCCAGAGGAAGCGACTCCAAAGTGTTGACGTTGACGCCTGCACCTAGGTCTTTGAGGGATTCTTTGCAACTGAGCGCTTGCTGTGACGCAGTTCTCCATACAGCAGCCGTTTGGGCAGTCGACTGTCCATTCAGACAACATGGCCAGCCTATTTCGCTTTTGCTTTCTGTAAGAGGTTGTGTGCACCGTTAGAGGACTTCCATGTCTAGAGTTTTATCCAGCCTCCTGATGTGGAGCAGTTTACGGAGACAGCTCAAGGGAAAGTTGTTAAGCTGTTTGGTGTGTATTTTGAATAAATGAAAGGGTTAATGCAACAGCTTTTGCAAAATGTACACCCAGTGGGAGAGGAGGAAGCGATCAGAAATCATTTTAGTATTTGATAGATATTGTTAATTTTTTTTATACTTATTTATTGTACAATTTTTATAAATGTTTTATAATAAATACCGAGCAATCAAAGAAAGGGAATTTGAGTGAGTTATGTTGCTTTTATCTTGTCTGACAAGTCACTCACGTCCTATTTAAATTTGAGAAATAATCAAAATATATCAGAAGTTGTGAATAGTTGAGATAGAAGATTTGACAAAAGTATGAAGCTGAAAACAAACACAGTGGCTTCATATAAATGGGATCCAGTGACAAACACTGAAAAAATTGTCAACATTTTAAACACCTTGGCTGAGTTATAATTAGACTGGTTTGATTCCAAAATGCGACCCTTCTTCTGCATGAATTTATTTTCCGTGGGTTTCTCTTTGCACGAATTTTTTTTCCTGCCATTTTCCCTTGCTCGAATCTTTTTTTCCCCTCCATTTCGTTTCCCACCAAAACTCGCACATGTTTATTACCTTTCTCCGCTCTGACATCCTTATATATAGCGTGGGGAAGGGAGAGTTCAGGGATTTAATTGGACTAGTTGGGAAACAGGGCGAAAAGGGCGGCAGTAATAAAAAAGTAGGGGGTGGGTGTATTCTCTAGCCACACAACGAGAAAACCAATACGACCGTTGTTGATCTTCTCAAACTGTCTTGAAAGATTAAATTTGGCATTTAACGAAGATTTCTTTCTCTTTTTCGAAACTTTTCACTTATGTGGAAGTACCTATCCTTTTTCGTCAGCAACAGAAGTGTTTTTTTGAGGCAATGCAACGAAAATAACAGTTCTTTCCATTGCGTATTTCAAATTAGGCTCCAGTTGTTCATATCACTACGATTCAGCAGCCTTTCTCTTCTCATTGGTTAACAAGCCTGGTTGGCAGCCACTAAAGCTAAATCAAAGAGGACAGTATAGTTATCAGAGAAAACATTCCATCTACAGCTGCTCTGATCGTGGACCATCATTTGGACAAGGACACGATATTTACATTGCCAACAACGCTGCATCAAACACCAACTCTCACGCTTTAGACCTTGGATACACCTACAGCCCGCCACCTAACAACAGCTATAGATCCTCCTTCACACGATCATTCCTGGCGGGAACTCCCTCCTTCCGACCTGACGAAGTCGAAGTCTTCTATGAAACTACTTGAAGAAATCGCGGAGCTTGGAGTCTTAGTTTTACACGCCCTGTTCAGTAAAATTAAACCTTTGCAAATATATTTAAGCAATAGACCACAAGTTTTTATGGTTTATAGGCTGATAAAGCACGCGGGATGTTGGAGTCTTCGAGTGTTCTTCCAACATCCCAAGTGGTTTATCATGCCTCTAAACCACAGAAACTTGTGGTCTATAGCTTTTATATAATAATTCAGAAGACACGCGAAATTTCCATGAGTTTACTGCCACAATAAACCATAGCTGATTGACCAATCAGAGCGCGCGCATTCATTAAATTATTATATAAAAGGGTATATACAAACTGTTAGTAAATCAAAGAAGTGCAATACAATCTGAAAATTCCAATATCACAGATGATATGTCAATCAATAGGTTAGTGCAAAATCGAGTAGTCATGTATCCTCAATCTACGATAAACAGTTTTCTTCGAGCTTACTTCTTTGGAAATAACCAAAGAACCAAATTAATGGTAATTACCATGTGTTGTAACACATGGCTCCGTATTATAACAAGCTATAACGTTAGCCGAGCTAATGACTTCTACAAGAAATTCTACTTTTAGTCTTTCACGTAAGTCACGAAAACGCGCCGATAGGAGTAATTTTTGTCATTAGAATTCCTTTCGTATGTTTTGATTAATACCTATATTGTTTATCCGCCAATCGGATAAAAGAAGATAACACGTGTGTGTATCCAGAGTAAAACCTTAGCGGCCAAATGAAAAAATTTAACGTTAATTAATAAATATATTTATTATATGGCTGTGTCTCACAAGGACTGGGAACTACCGAATTCACGAATTTGATTGGCTGAAGTCGATATTGACCGCGGTCTAGATTTTCCCATCTAGACCGGCATCTAGACCAATTTCATTTTGCGTTGAAAAAGTAGCAAACTCAAATTGATACAAAAATGTTCACCGTTTTCTTTTATTTTCTTCTCAATCATTTATGGAAGTGCCAAAAAGCCTGATGACAAAAAAAAAGTAAAGAGGACGAGCAAAATTTCGGCAGGTTTAAGTTAAGCTCATCTCCGTTTGCAAGTGAAATGTCAGCAAACCAGTTACATTGAACGAATTAAAGCTTTCTTCTTTGCCGTGTAATAAACATCTTAGTAACCGAGCTAAGTCGGTCTGTATGGGAGAATCTTGACCTCGGTCAAGATTCTCCCATACAGACCTCCTGCTCGGTTAATAAGAGCTAAGTATTAATCTTGATGCTGAGTTTCAACTGATTGAATTCCAGGAACATCATACCAGGATAGGTTAAAAGTCACAGGAATCCACCTGGTTTTGATTTCTTATCTTATTCAAGTTAAGTGGATTTAGAGAAAGTAGATTGAGAAGGGATTTTTTTGTTCGTAGTAATTAAGATCTTTTGCCAAAAATCTCTTGCAAAGAATCAGACTCCCATCCATGGAAACTCGAAGAATCCAAGACATGCTATTGTATATCGGACAAAGCTCCATCCGCAAATGGAGATTTTATCACCTTACGCTCATCGAAGTATAATCTTCCACATGACTATATCCTTTCTTTGCCGAAATTTAATACGACTGATTATGGCCTCAGATCATGGAGGTATTTTGCTGCAAAGAAATGGAACGAGTTAACAAAATAATGATATTAGAACTGAAGTAGGCATTATTGAAATGAACAACAAAATTCGATCGCTTAAGTTTGACTGATATCGAAATTTATTGTAATTCGATTCTCTAGATTTTTAGTTCTCTGCGTTTATAGGTTGATATGATCAATTATTGTACATTTTAGTTAATTTTTAGAATATACTAGGGCCGTGGATTACCTGTAAACAAGGTGGATTACCTGTAAACTAGCTGATTAGCTAAGCGTTAAATAAAGTATAGTATCGTATCGCATCTTTTGAGAGTGCAAACGTAGAAAATAAATACAAGTGTCAGACACACCGTTATAAAAGCTTGTTACAATAAAATAGAGCAGGGTGAAAATAACGAGTTGTTTTCTGTTTGTGTTCGTTTTCTTCCAAGAGGAGACAAATAATTTTTTTCGTAACTTCTACTGTGAGTTCCCAATTTCCAATTTCCACGCGTGTTTTTTTCCGTGCGGAAATCTATCAAATTTGACAGTATTTTGTATTTATTTTGTTCCATATCTATCAGTGAATTTTCTGACCAAATTTCATGGAAAACCGTCAAATCTGCATACCCTATTAATTCATTTAAAGAGAAGGGATTCTAGCTCTCGAAACACGAGTGCGAGTTTTCGCCTTCTAAAGACTTACAAACATATCACGCCTTCACAGAGGAATGTGTCAACTTGAAAAGCCGCGAGCCAATGAAATAACAGAACCCCTAGCGTTCACAGTATGCAAACTTGTGCTTCGCGGACATTAATTTTCTTGATCAAAAAAAAAAATCGACCAATATAGCCCCGCGAAGGTTTGAAGTGACCTTAACGATGTGCCACAGTCGCGTTCTCGGTCTCGGGATTGTAAGATCCTTTATATTTTCAAAATTTGTCCCTCGCTTGAACCTCCGCGCGTTTCTTTGATGGGTGAAAATCTCTCGAGTTTGACAGTACTAGGATTGGAAATTTTTGCCCATATCATTTCTTCTTATTTCTTTCCATCCTTGCGCGTTTAGCGATGTGCCACATTCGCGTTTCGTTCTTGAGATCGCTAAGATCCTTAAAAGGTGTAAATTTAGCGTTCCCCCTGATCTCCACGCATGTGTTTTCCGCGTGCAAATCTTTCGAGTTCGACATCGAGTGGATTGGAAATTCTAGTCCATATCATATTTTTGTGGACTTGGCGTCATAACTCAAGATAGTTTTTTTGCCGACTTCAACATGTACTTGTAGATGAGGCATGTTATGGGAATGGCCTTGTAGAGCTTCAGTAATATGTGAAAACGCAGCTTGTTGACTTGAAGCATTTTGTACAGACATGTATCTCGGCTCTTATGGAAATCGAAAGTGTGGCAGCTCTAGCGAGCTCGTAATTCAATTTGTCGTCATAGTGTAGAAGCTGTTGTTATTTTAGGGCTAGGAGCATTTTTTTTCTGTCGTTTGTTCTATTGCTCTATCAAAGGGTATTGAGCCACGTGGAAATCAATACTCAATGTATGATTTTGAGGTTGTATTATTCTGTATTATTCTACCCTTTTTTTATGGGGGGCGTCGACGGGTCGTTACCTTCAGGAAGCCAGAATGTGTAATACTGTAAACTGCTGCTTACAAGCCCTGGACTTATACAACTTTGTAAGGGCTTCTAGATGGGCTTATAAACGGAGGGGCCTATATCCGGGGAGACTTATAACCGGAATAAAAGAACCGTTTCGAAACGAGCTATAACTGGGTTGATCGAAAGAGGTATTTCATTTACTGCGGGTTACTGTATGAAACACCATAAGAAAACCAAACCAAATCAAACGAAGGAAAGTTAGAGGAGGGCTTATATCTGGGGGGTGGGGGAGGGGGGGTTTGACTGGACGTATTTTTGGTTTGCAGGTAGGTGGGCCTATAATCGGGGAAGGTGGGCTTATAAGCGGTAGTTTATGATATGAGTGCCAATAGAGCTCTCATGATCCTGCTATGAGCTTAATGACATCATTCCCCAGCTGTTAAAGGGGCGGGGTTTCTTGTTGCCATGGATATGTCAAACTTAAGAAAACAACCACTACTACTACACCACCACCACTACTACACTCTTGTCAGTCCCCTCTAGAAAAGTCCCCTTGCACTTGCAATTCCAAAAAGCTGCCCATAGTATAGGTAATTTCATGGGTAATTTTCCAGAATCACCTAATCTCCATGAGTGTTTTTGGGGTGGTTATCCAAAGAAGGGCTTTTTATGTTTTACAACTACGTAAAAACTGCCTGATCTATGTCCTGGGAGGCTGGCTTTTCAATGTATGAAGTATGTATCAGCAGAGGTTCATCTTTTTTAATAATGCCGCATCACAAAAACTATGGTCTTCGTCTGAGTTTTCCAACTATTATGTCTATGTGAATGCATAATTCCTTCAAAATGATCTCTTCCGTCAAGTTTTGTTTTGAACATCTGGCTGTTTCTCAGAAAGAAATAAGTGCCCTGTCCTAAATAAGCACCCACCCTTGAGGTACCAATAGTAAACAAGTGCCCGGGTACTAAATCGAATCATTACAGTACATCAATGTTTATTTTCTCTTAATCGAATTTTATTCTTTTAATCTGTCATGCAAACATTTTATTTTAAACTCGGCACATTAGCTATTTAAAGTAGGAAACTAACAAGCTCTAGATTATTGAGCATTAATAAAAGTATGGTGGAACCCCGTTAATACTGTCAACAACAGACCAAGAAAATTTGGCCGTATTAATGGAGTGGCTGAATTAACAGGGTAGGGTCAAACCTCATGACTGGTCTAAATTGAGTGATCTCTTAACAGATACATCACACATGATTGCAGTTGCACTTCTAGACAACTCTTCTTTACTAAGCATCCAAAGTGCAGATATAACTTTAACAAATTGAAACTTGAATCAGTGTATAAAATATTAACAATAGAAAAATGAAAAGAACTAGTTTGAGTTGGGGTAAAATTATTAAGGATTATACAGGTTAGGATTTCAGAATGTGGCCATTGGCCGTATTAACAGGGTAGCTGCATTAACAGGGCTTTCTTGTAAGAAAATGTATGGGCATTTGTCGGGACAAAATAAAGTGGCAGTGTTAACGAGATGACCATACTAACAAGATGACTGTAAGGTGGGGTTCCACTGAATGTATGTATGTATGGCATGTGTGTCTCACTCGCTTCTGGTCCAAAGTTCTTGGCATTCTATGTATTTGGTACTTAAGGTCCCTATTACTTGCAGATTAAAACCACAGTCTTGCCACTGTAAACAGACCATCCATTTCCAAGTTTAGTGGCTCAGGGCAACTTTGATTTACACCTACTATCTCCAAATATAAAACTTTTTTCTGATGCTGTTAACAATTTTGCCATCATTGGATTTGCTAGCAAATATATTCAATTCAAAAGTCACTCTAAGATGCCTCCTGTATTTTGGATTTCTCCTTATATTTGCAGCTCCTTTGATAAAGTTTCCAGTGTGGACAGTCACCGGTTCATCCAGCAAAAACAGGTTTTGTTTCCAATGAGTTTGCTCTTGATCAGGTGCTGTTGATAGAGTCACATATTCTGCTGTATCTGCAACAGGCACTCCTCCAAACGTCACCCTGAACCATGCACACAGCCCATGAAGTGTTCCTTCTTTTATTATCAGAAATTCAAACATTTCTGAAATAAATTCAAGATTTTCCCTTGAAAAAGTTGACATATCGACATCCAGAAGAACTGCACTTTGTGACAGACAATCTCCTGGATCAAGTTCATAATTATGCACTGGTCTGTCAAGGAATTCAGCCTTGGCTTTGTTCACAACCGGCGAGAAATCAAATCCATATTGATTTTTCCACACAGTAACCTTCTCTTCATAAATTTTTTTGGCAGAGCAAGGTGCAATGAACAGCTGTGCATTTGACGGCCATATAACACCACTAGGCTTCAGCCATTTATCTCTTGCAAAGAGAACCGAGTCAATCATAAATTCAAAAAGCAAAAAGGTCCCCATCCACTCTGACAAAATAACGTCAACTTTCTCCGGTAGCTCTATGTCTTCTATTTTTCCAATAATAACAGAAATTTTTCCATGCAAATCATTTGTTTTTATCAGATCCGTGGTGACACTTCCGATATCCATGCTTCCATCCACGGCATAAACTTTGTTTGCTTGTGTATCTCTGGCACAAAACAAGCTTAAAATCCCGGTACCACATCCCACATCTAGAATAGTTTTTCCAGCGAAAACGTCGAGATGGCTGTTAATTGCTTTCCGATAAGCGAGAGTTCGCGATTTGTCATTTAGCATTTCCAAATGAAGTTTTAATTTGCCGTAGTTGCCAAAGTATTCTTCGTCTTGCCATTCATGATTTTCTTTGTGATGCGAGGCATAATCCGTCTCGCTTACCACGTAAGACGCGGGAATGTATCCACATAGCCCATCCAGTTCACCCCACCACCACTCACTAGATGCCTCGCTTAGAATCACTAATTCGTCACCCTCGCTGAAAGTTAACTGAGTCTCGTCTCCAGCAGCGAAGTCCGATATTGCAACGACTATTTTTGGAGGTTGTTCATTCATTCGTTCGTCTTCCTCTGCAGAGACCTTCGTGTCGTTCATGTTGCAAGTGACATTGTATTCTCCTTTGGAAGACTGGGAAGGAAGAAGACTTTTCGAGCCGGCGGTATGACAGCGGATTGTTCCGAGATAAAATGTGTCTCATACATACAGTACCTACCATTTTGTCGCCATTTTGGAAACTGCATTGTCATTGGCGAGGCGATCACGCCAATTTTTTTCTTTTTCATCTTTAAAATGGACAGAATATTACGTTTAGGATCCGGTGGTATTCCTGGAGTTGGACAAGTAAGTCAAGTTATTGACAGTTGTGCTTTAAAACCGTGTTTAAGTTTTAGGTTCGTCATGTAATTTACCAGCATTTTGTTCAAAAAACATTTTCCTGCTTGGAGATGGGTGCCCATGGAGCAAGCAAGCAAGCATTCAAAGTTACTTTGCCGCACCGGAAAACTCATTGCTCCTTGCAGACTGAATGGGACTTTTTTCAATTCCTCGTTTACTGATCGATTGGCGCCCACTTTATATTTCATCATGTTATTTCTGTAATCAATGCATTAGTTCTCTTCTTTGTACATTATGTAAATACGTTTTAGATAGTCTTTAAGCTCAGATAGTTTCTTTTTTTTAATTTTTAGACAGGACCACATCAGAGTTGCTGTTATATTGTTATCGTGCATAAATAAATGCTTTACCTTACCTTGCCATTTCTTTTTATTCTGAGAATTTAGTGTTATACCAAACCAATAAGCTTATTTACATGTACTGTATCCACTGTCAGATGAATCAGTGTTTGAAAATGCCTCCAAGGATCTTGTAGGGAGTATTTAAAAATTGATCACAAGCTAATTGTTATTGCAGGCTCCGCCAAGTGATGCACCTGTTGTAGACACAGCAGAACAGGTTTATATCTCGTCACTTGCTCTCCTAAAGGTAAGTCTTCACTCCTAAAAACTTCGAAATACAGTTAACATTTTTTCAACTGTATGTTTGGTTGACAGGTGTCATTCCATAGTATTTGTGAAAATTTAACAAAAGTACTTTACTGCCCAAAAAAAGTCTCCAAAAAGAAAAGATCTAGGGAGCAGCGATGGTGTAGTGGTGAGAGTGCTTGCCTCCCTGGCCTAGGTTCGACTCCAGCCCGGTGCCATATGTGGGTTGAGTTTGTTCTTGGTTCTCACCGTGTTCTGTGGGTTTTTCTCTGGGTTTCCAGTTTTCCTTCCTCCCCAAAATCCAACATCTCCAGATTCAAATTTGACCAGGGTAGAGAACCTGCATGGCTTTGTCTCTGAATAGTGTAATTTATCCCACAAAACACAAAAACTGTGCCTTTCTCCAAAAAGAAATACCTGTAAGATTTTATGCCTTGTACATGTAATGCTGTGGAACCTTAGTTTAACAAGGGGCCAAGGGACTGGCAGAATATGTTCGCTATAAGAAGGTTTTGTTAGATCAGGATTCTTTTCTACACATTTTACCATACTGGGACAGAGAAGATCATTTGTTATATAGAGGTTCATTAAATTGAAGTTCCACTGCAGACCAGCAATTTCTGGTACAATCTTGCTGTTCTGTATAATGTTCAACTTCCATTAGTAGTTTCAATATGTTGCCACTTTGCTGCAATGGCCAGGGTTTATGCTCCACGTACATACATGTATATGCCAATTCATTAAAAGTTTTGTAAGCTCTCTATCAGACATGTAGCACTACCACTTTACAAATTATGGAAAGTTTCATCTGTTTCCAGGGTGACCAGTGTAGTTATGCACAAAATAAGCTGGATAAAGTTTGTTTCAGATTCTCTTATTACTGTTCGTGTTTGTAGGACTGGTGCATTCCTTTGGGATGATCTGGATCAGGATCAATCGTTCAAGATCACTTGGATCACTGATGGTGCATGAAAGGACCCAATGAATCCACTCTGGGGAAGGATTCATCAATTCCTTTGATGTATAATGGTATGAGTGATCTTGGATCATTGATCCTGATCCAGATCATCCCAAAGAAATGCACCCTTGGTGTTGCAGTTGTCTTATTTTCTTCCCTTCCCCATAAAAGCTAAGCTACACTTGAGTCAGAAGATGTCACCTTCCACTTCAGAAATTTTTTGAACTTATCTAGACACTGAAAGAATTAGTTAGTGTTTTTAAATCAAAAACTTGCAGCGTTCATGAAGAACAGTGTTACCTGGTATAAAACTGTTTTGAGTTTTTGAACTGTATTTACACATGGTTGATTTCTCATCCTTCTGTCATTTTTTTATGCTCATCCACAGATGTTGAAACATGGTAAGTTCTGGTTTCTATTTGTTAAAATTTGTTATATATTAAGTTTTATGGATATGTTGTATGGCTACGTTTGACAGCATTGTATGGACCAGAGTTCGTTTAAGTCAAAATTAATGTCTTTTTTATTTGCAGGCAGGGCAGGAGTTCCAATGGAAGTGATGGGTTTGATGTTGGGCGAGTTTGTGGATGACTATACTGTGCGAGTGATTGATGTGTTTGCAATGCCACAGAGTGGAACGGTTAGCCCACAATAAAAAGTTAATGTGCTGGTATAAAAGATAGAAAGAAAGCTCTTACAGTGTACATTCCTTCTGAATGTGATTTATGTGGGGAGCAGTTAAGGTGGCCGAACACAGTTTTCAAGAGCCTATGCCTAATTCACCATTACTTTTAAGCTATTTATGCTTTGGCGCTCGTTTTTTGCAAGAGTCAAGGTTAACCACAGAAAAGGTTATTCTCGCATTTTGGCTAAGGTGTGTGCTGTTGCCGTGGCAACGGGGCTGGTTAAAAACAAGGTTTAAAAAATGGTTTTTGCTTATTTAAAAAAAATCCAGTTGTTAGATATTTTTCATCTTTTGCCTACTACGAATTGACATTAAATCCCTTCTGTCAACACTGTTCTAATAAAATTTTGACATAGGCAATTTTCGTAATTCGCCGTAAATCGTTTTCACCACATGTTCTGTATTATTAAAAATTCCCTATGTCAAAATTCAGGTTTTTTGCGATAGATCATTCACGTGGCTTCTGTACTATTTTTTTTTCAAATTTCTTGAAATTCTAACAACTGAATCGTCAGAAATCCGCAAGTTTCTGCAAAGGCAATCGGTCTCAATTTTTCGAGTAACTGCGCATGCGCTGCATTTAACTGGGTTCTTTCGGTAACAAAGAGAAAGCTGAGAATTGCTGGTTTCTTTGCGTCGTTACCTTTTCTAACATATCTTTGTAATAAAAGACTAAAGCCATCAATACACTGTGTTCAATAATAAAGAAAAAAAATAGCACAGATAGTGCGGGTGTTGAGTAAATAAAATGATCGCTCTTTGCAATCCTTGTGCGCGCACTCAATTGCATCAGCAAAAGCGCGTGCGAAAACTGTGTTCGGCCACCTTAATACAGACAACACCCAATTAATGTTCTGCCTGCTTCTGAGTTACTCTATTAAAGCTTGTGCAGCTGTTGTCATATACTTGCTGACAATTTCAGGGTGTGAGTGTAGAAGCAGTTGATCCTGTATTTCAAGCTAAGATGTTGGACATGCTCAAGCAGACTGGACGGTGAGATAATAGTAATGTCTACCTAGATACATTATTGTATTACCAATTTGGCTGAGTGACTGTAAAAAAATAAGTAAACAAATGAATTTCTTAGTTGATGAATAAGTGTGGATTGCACTTTGTGTAAGCCACACAAAAACAAAACGTCAATAAGAAAACAATAATTTGTACTTGCCCAGAATAGTTGAGACTGAGAGGTAGAGAATGGTCCTACTAAAAATATACCTCTCAGAAATTTGGTGAAATTTCATAACTTTGGCAGTATTAGTTTTATTCACAAAGCTGTCCAAGAGTCTTGATTTCTTATGTAAAGCTAAGAAAGCGTCATGCTGCCAGAAAAAAGTATTAGCCTCACTCTCTCACAAAGTATTAAATTTACCATTGACCACCTGTAGCCTGGCTTAGGTCATATGGCAAGAGTTCATTTCCATTACTGTGTGTGCCTTGGTTGATGATTGGAATGTTAAAGAGTGTGACTATACCTTCTTATGCGTTAAATAGTAACTGCAACACAATAACTTCAAACTGTAATTTTTTCAGACCAGAAATGGTGGTTGGTTGGTATCATTCACATCCTGGCTTTGGCTGTTGGCTTTCAGGTGTGGATATCAACACACAACAGGTATTGAATCCTTTGGATCCGCACAAATGTTTTTTTTTCTTTTTTCTTTTGGAACAAAACAAAACGATACAAAAAAAAAAACAAGGCATCTTTCAGGGTTAGCATTTTTGGTAAGAAAATGTAACAAGTTCTTATTATAAAAATAATTTACCCATGAAACATGGAAGAGCTCATAAACTCATTATAAAAAGTGTCTGAACTTTCCACCTCTTGTACCTTCTATTCCCTGTTCTTGAACCTTTCTTAATGGCCCCCACCTCTTAGCAATTTTTCTAAAGGAAATATTACCGGTAATAAGTAAATGTATATATTAATGTTATCTGTAACTGTGTAATTTTGAGCGATGCCTGTTTGTATCTTTTTGTACCCAGAGTTTTGAGGCACTCTCTGAGAGAGCTGTTGCTGTTGTAGTCGATCCCATTCAGAGCGTCAAGGGAAAGGTACATGACTTTGTATGATAGGTGCTTTTCTCAAGTTTTTTCTAGTTTCTCAGGCCTTTTCATGATGAAACAGTAAGACCTATGACTGCTTCTCCTTTTGTTTGAGAATCACTGGGCAATATTCTATAGGTCACCTCCGAGCGTGGCATTGTGTTGTACACCCCTCCCCCCCCCCCCCCCACTCCACTTCCAGCCAGTATATTTTGTGTTGATGTACCACCTAGCTTGGAAACATGATGTATGTACATGATAAGAGGTGACCAAAAGAATGTATGAGAGCAGCGGAAATCGAGCCTAGCTAAAAGTGGGGCTGATTAAAATATTAATTATCTTTACTGGTTGGCCTACATTTCTTGATGTGCAAATCATGAGAATTTAGTGATGTATCAAGGTAGTATGTCCCAGTTGATGATTTGTAAAATTCTCATTATCCATTTACTTGACAGTGTATTGACATTGTATGGTGAAATTAGTTTTTGATCAAGGTTTTACTGCTGTAGGTTGTTATAGACGCATTCCGTCTCATCAATCCTAACATGATGGTACTCGGCCAGGAGTCACGACAAACAACTTCAAACCTGGGGCATTTACAAAAACCTTCAATACAGGTGTGTACATGCCTGTATTTTGGAAATGATCATAGTGCTGGTCTTTTGCTGATTTCCTCTTTCCCGTCATCAGCTTTTTCTCAGCTTGCCTTTGCTCTAGAAGTGCACCTGTTCCAACAGGCGACTTACTATTGCTTTTGGGCAACTGGAAAAACTGACTTTATTCATACAAGCTCAAGTGCTGGACACCCAGGATTTCACGGTTACTTGGGAACCTTTGGCTCCTCATAATTTTTCTTGGACTACAGCCTTGCCCTGTCTGCATTTGAAGCCCTATCTTGCTTGCGGTACTGAGGGTTTTTCTTATTTTCTCCTTTTGTAGGCTTTAATACATGGTCTGAACAGACACTACTACTCCATATCAATCAACTACAAAAAGAATGAATTAGAGCAGAAGGTTTGGAAATTTCTGTTATCTTATTATACACAAACTAATTACAGTTGAACCTTGGGATTTCAAACGGGGTTGTTTTGAACTCCCTGCTATCTCAAACTCAAATAATTTTCCCTTGGATATATACTTTCCCCTTTTATATACTTTTGGCTTTCTTGAACTGCCAAAAATTCACAATAGTGGGATCTACTGTAGTTACTTGCAGTCAGTGACTTTGAGAGAACTCAGATGAAGTGCCTTTGAGTTCTCTCCAACAAATGAAGTGCCTTGAGTTCTCTCTAACTCACTTCACTGTTGACATGGTGAGGTTTTATCGATGTAGAGGCATTTTCCTTTCTTCAGGTGAGAAAAGTATTTGTAACCTTCTTTATACAGCTTAATGAAAGGCTTAGCTATCTAGTGAGTTAGAAGGGGGAGAAGCATGTTATGACAGCTAAATTAACGCCTGCGGAGACTATCTTGCGGCATGGTTTGAGTTAAAGTTGAGACTTTTCAGTACTCGTTCAAGCACTCTGATTTCCTTACAAAATTGACTGGGTTGTAAAACCCACTCTGATTGGTTGCCTTATAACAGTAAACATGCCCTGATTGGCTGCCTGTATAACATACATACTCATTGTTTTTTTTTTTTGTACTTTCATAGATGTTGCTGAATCTACACAAGAAAACATGGATGGATGGTTTAACTTTACAAGATTACGATGACCATTGCTCACTGAACCAGAAGACAGTTAAGGTGACAAATTATTTTATTATTGATTTTTTATTTTATTATTGTGACAAATAGCTTCCTGAGCTTTTGTGGAAAAACCACATGGAATAAAAACTATAACCTTACGACATAAAATGCTTTTAAAACTTTAAACCCTGGGCTTGTATCCAGCTTAACATGGGATTTCAAGGAAAGCTTTAATCAGATGACAAAAATGCTCTGTATCCCCTAGAGACTTCCAGTTATATTTTGGATAAGGGTATATCTGTGAGGGGGTGTTTATTCCAGGGAGACAGGAGATGCAGAAAGTTTGGTTTCAATGTACATCAAAAGAGTGGGTATACAATGTATGTACATATCATGTCAAAGCTGTAACACTAAATGAACAGATTTAATTGTATCTATGTTCATTCACTGCAGGAAATGCTAGAACTGGTCAAGAATTATCACAAGGTAAGATATTTTCAAAGATGCAGCAATGGTCAATTCTGTGTCGATTTTAGCGAAAAATCAAAACCTTGACACTCAACTGAAACCATTTATAAACCTTGCAGTATGTAAGGTACATTATTGAGTTGAGAGAGGGCTTTATTTTAGTGCACTCTAACTTCAATGGGCTTTTGACAATAAAATTATTATAGGCAGTGGAAGAAGAAGATACCATGACTCCAGAACAAAGAGCTATAAAAAATGTTGGCAAGCAGGTGCGTACATGAACATGTAAATTAACATAAAATGTGGCAATGTCATCAGACTTTTAATTTGACAATTAAGTGTTCTATGCTTGGAATTCATCCACAGATTTAAAAGTTAGAACCACCTTGTATGGCATAATAATCATCACTACATGAAACTACTACCCAATAGCTTACATTTGAATGGCCGCACACTAGGATTTCATCCTGCGACTTAAAATTTAGAACCACCTTGTACAGCATAATAAACAGTACCACATGATTTGAATGGTCACACACTAGGGTTTCCTTTATTCTGACAGTGGTTAAAGTTTACTTAGAACCCTGTCAACATATGGAGGTGACAGGTACCTGAGGAAGTGAAATGATCTTGAGCATACATGTAGTTTCAAAGGCAAGAGATGAGGTTAAAGTAGTGATCTCTTTTCTTATTAGGATCCCAAACGCCATCTGGAAGAGAGTGTTGAAGTGTTGATGACGTCAGACATTGTTCAGTGCCTTGGTGCCATGCTTAACTCGGTTGTCTTCTAAACTTTGTATAAATAAGATAATAATAAACTTCTGTAACTTGTAATAAAAGTATACCAAAAATATTGAAGATCGTTTGAATCAATATAATTATCAGTTTTGCATGTTACTCCAAGGTTAGTCCTTCTTTCTCTAAGGTTGTTGAGGGAAGAAGAGAGATTGTAATGGGAGAAGTGGATGAGAGAATAAGGGCAAGGTGCTCTTGACAAACTACTACTTGAGAAAAGAGGGGTTGCTTGCATTCTTATCCCCACGGTCACCTGCCTTTCTTAGCTAGTGGTGTGTACATGAGGACAAGGTGGCTCCGGAGACAGGATTCTGTCGGCTAGACTTTTGGACTAAGCTTTTCACTAATTTGATACTGGTGCTCAGACTGGTGGGGATCACAGGATACTGACTTTTAGCAAGATTAAAATTGTTTTTGGTAAATCATGTGTTTTCAGAACCACCTTTTCCTTGCAACAAGGCCCTGTTAGCCGAGAGGGACAGACAGCTCTGGGAATGAAAAGAGGTTGCCTGCAGTGTAATCTGTGGCTGCCTACAAACCATACACTATGAAACCAAAATCCATTAAGATCTTGTGAATATTTTAATGGAAAAGTCACAAGGTTTTCATGCCATTTTAACAGGTTTTTCATGGTTTACTTCATAGTTTTTTCATGGGAAAAAATCCTATGAAAAAAGCATGGAAAACCGCATCAAAAATCCCAGGAAAATGCCCTTAAAAATTCCCAATAAATGACCCTTGAAATTTCCATTCTGAAATCAAATACATTAAAAATCCATGAAAATGCCATTTTAAAAATGTTATGGGGTCATGAAACGTATTTTAATGGGATTTTCATGTTTTTGGAAAACACACCATGAAAATTACCACTAGATTTTCATGGTGTCAATTTCATGGAATTTTAATTGCATGTAAAATTCTTGGCCCATGAAAGTCCCCTTAACGGGGAATTTTTAATGGCCCATGAAAAATTTCTGGCTATTTTAATTACCTTTTCATGGTATTTTTATGGTCCATGAAATTTGACTCCTATTAATTTCATGGGATAAATGATTACTGCTGCAACCCATGAAAATCTCAATTGTCCATTTACCCAAAGCAACTAAACAACCTTTATTCCAGCCATTTTGATATCTTTACAATCCGAGTGATCTCAGATTACTGCTACTGATCCAGATCACCCCAAATTAAAAATAATAATTACAAAGCAATAATATAGAGCACATAATTGATAGGTACATAATTAGCCACTGAACAGCGAGTTTTACAAAATTGAAAAGGTGGCACGTACAATCAAGTAGCAATATTACCTGTAATACGTAAAAGCCGGCTCAAAAGCCCAGAATTATGAAAAAAAGTACAAAATAAAGAGACTGCACCAAAGTACGACGACTTGCCAACATTAACCTTCCTTTATGCTTATAAAAATTCATATCATGTTTTTTGTCCAGTATCCAAAGAGAGAGCTTACACCAGCCAGATCAAAGACCAGCTGGAACATCTTGTTTCTGTTTAAAGTTTATTTTATATGCTAAATTTAAAGGTTTCTCTAATCTTATTAAATACATATGTAAGCTTACTCAGGGGCACCCAACAGATCGTTTCGGTAAATTATCTGTTCGGAAGGCCTTTAATCCCCTCTGATTTTCTTAAGAGAATTGTCACCTCGAACTTTCGTGATATGAGAAATTTAATGTCTGTTGTTTTCGGATTGTCAAAAATGTCGTTTTGGGTACCGAAAAAAGGTCAGCTATCATTTTCGGAAAGGCGATAAGACCTAAATTTCGGGAAATGGACAAAAAAGCCCTAATAAATTGGAGAATACTCAAGATCCCCTAGAATAAGCGAACAGATAAAATTTTTTTAGCGCAACCTAAAATTAACCTACAGAGCTTTAAAAGTACTCCAGATAGCCTAAAACAGCGTTTAGAAGCATTCGAGAGAAAACGGTTGTTGGGTGCCCCTGCTCACTGACATTTTTTGAAGATCAAGCTTCAAATATAAAGTTGGAATTTTCGCCCTGAAGACTACTGTGTATTTGCTGCCAGATCTCACAGATTATGATGGAAATGGTGACAGTATCATCAAGTAAACCATGTTTGTGAATTGATTTTCACTTAACTTCTCAACCATGTAGTTCTGTTTGTGAATGCATACTTCAAGCTTTTCTGCTTCAATAACAAGAACAAATAAAACGGTGAAAGTAATTAGACAATATTTTCAAGAGTACGATGTAATTCCTAGAACACTGTGTCTAGATACCCGGCAGCCGGGAAGTGTTTTGAAAAACCCACCTGTCTGAAATTTTATTATTACAGAATTTCTACGGAATATTATTATTTCATTCTTCTTAGAATAGTAGATCTTTGCGTAGAGATGTCAAGTGATTTCAGGTATTGTTTTGGCTTTGTAGTTGAGGAAATTTGCGAGCTTGGAGATTCTATAATCCTCCTTCTTTTGAAATTGAACGCTGTCGGTGCATGTTTAGCCTGAGCAAGATTTCGACACAGTTGCGACAATCGAAGGTAAACTATAATTTTTTTTTTTTTACAAGGGGTAGTCTCCGCTGTCGCCTTCATCATTGCTAAAACTCCCAATTCTTTCATTTCAAAAATGGGTTTAGGGTTAGGGTTAGGGTCTCTTTCACTTGTGTAGTACTGTGAATTGTAGCAAGCCATAATAGCAAATTCTCCAGATTTGTTTCGTTGTTTAGGTTTTCCAAAGGAATATTACGAGTTCCTTGTCCAACACAGGGCTTAGCTGGAGCGTGCAATGGCTTGCTGAGGTTACCGTAAATGATCCAACAAACGCCCCCTCTCTTATAAACGCCTCCTATCTATTCAGAGTAAACTGGACGCCCCTATCTAATAAACGCCCCCCCCCCCCCCCTCCTAAAAGAAAATCGTCTAAAAATCAAGAAAACCACATGGCTTTGTGAAACAAAATCATCCAATTTATTTAACACCTTGGGTGCTTGGACAGCAATAGCTTAAGAACTGTGTCCTGTTTGATCTCAATTTCAAAGAACGGATATCGCTCTTTTATTTTCTTAATTTCTGTGCTCAGAATGTCGGCAATTTTCTTTCGTTTTTTTTTTTTTTCTGGCTCGATAGCAACCAGGAACAACAAGGCCCTCTGCACGTTTTCGATTTGTTTGCCAAAAATTGCGACAGTGACTACCACAATGGAAGACTATCTTCCAAGCACAAGCACGAGCACAGCTCTCTCTAACTTTAACTTTAACACGCTTTCTTACCAAAACTATTTTTTCCAGAGGGTATGGGAGTGTACATAATGCTTGTGGAAATCAGCGGAGGGGTGAGGGGTTATTTTTGTGTTCAAAAATTGGAAATTCCGCGGAGGAGGGGGGTGGGGCTTACGTGAAGTTCCCTCAGTGGTGGGGGTATGGATATTCTCTGGAACTACACGAACAAAGCTCACATTCATCGAGCTCGCATGACGGGTTAATTGAAGTGAATTAATCGTATCATTTTACCCATCATTTGGCAGTGAAACCTGCTGACTGTCTCGAACAGCATGCCTATCTTGCCTTTGTTTTAGGAGAGTTCAACTTTTACCAAGTGAACGAGCTTCACTTTTTCATGTAATGAAATGACCGAACAATAAATACTGCAATTCAACCAGACAGCTCAGGTACCTGTCAAGGAAGCTTCAAAAGAAATCAGCCTGTTTACAGTTTGTCAAAGGTTTGACAAACTTTCAACTCGCTAATCGTTCAAAACACACCTAGCCTTTTATTTGAGGATTCACAGCACAAAACAAAGCATTATCATTTGGTTAAACAGAGTCTTATGCCAGTCTTATGATAGTCTTATGACAGTCTTATGCCACGTACACGAATTCCATGATCACCTAACTTCATACTCCTAGGTAAATATGAGATGATGTAGACTTCCGCTGTTACATGATATTCTGCAAATTCAGATACCTCTACACACCTATTAAAAGAGATTTTAGCAACCATAGTTTCTATTGTAACTGCAGACTGGAGCTAACACAAAGCACCCTAGAACTTTCCAGTTTTTCTTAATTTCACTTCAATCTCGATGATTGAAAGTTCCGTACAAGGTACCAACGAGTCACACACACATATGATGCTCTGGTAACAACACAGGAAATGTCCCATGCAGTATCGAAACATTTTAAAAGGAGCAACGAATCGCACTCTTTAGATTTGCTTGATCTCTGGGTCATTCATGCACACGAATGGCCGTTGAAACACTCGTCCCCGACCCCGTCTTCAGTTATAAATTTTAAGGAATATTTAATGCTAGTGTATTTAGTGAGCTAGCCGAGCATACTGAAAGTAAAATGATAATTTTTACGAGTGGACCGCTACAAGGTTTAAGACTTTTTTTTTTTTGATTTTGTTGGACAATGGCAATAAACCACAGCAAATTCCAGAGCTCTCAAGTTGATTCGGTGGCAAAGAGTAAGATCTTCGACGGCGTAGCCGTTGTTTGCGACGCCGCGTCACCCTGCTAGGGGGGTCTGGGGAGATGCTTCCCCAAGAAATTTTGGAAAATGGAAGTAGCTAAGACGTGTTTTCCTTCATTCTGAGCAGAAATGTGATGCTTTAAAAGCAACTGTTTAGATCGCAGAATTTTCTTTTTATTGGACCAATATCAACTCTTTCTTAACATCCTGACTTACATGGATCTAGAAGTCAAATTAAGATGTTATAACGCTTGTTCTACATGCTGTCAGTCTGATCAGTGACCGAACAAGGTTGAAATTAATATCATAAACGATAGTTTGTTATGAAGGAACTTCACTAAGCAGCAAGGAATCTTAAATACGTGAGAAATAATAGTTTCAGCGTGAGAGCGTAAGATTGAATTTGTTTGCGTGAGTCTCACGATCAATGCGTGAGAAGTGAGAGCTCTGAAACTCGAGCATCAAGCTCAAAGTTCATTCAGAATATACGATCTTGAAGTTAGAAACATTCAAAGCATAGCTGAACGACCATCTACACAAAAATTCCAGCTTGCAAATTTTGTCAACAACACGTTGATTTATTCACAAACTTTATTAAGCAAAATGTGACATCGTTACTTTCACTTGAACCAAAAGAACGGTAAGCACTGATGACAAAGCGGCTTTGGTTCCATACAGTCGTGGATGACCTTTAAAGATAGTTTAAGATACTGACATGAAACAATTAAAGATAAGAACAGAAGAACATCAAAAAATAAAGAAGAAAGAAAAGAAAGCAACTCTTGTACATGTGAACCGACTACTGAAGTGTTGATCACAGAACAATAGTTTCCTTCCGGCGTGCAGTTTTAAGGAGTAGGTATTCCAAGCAGACTTGCAAAGTTAGTCACCAGTCTTTTCTGGAGCATTATCTTTCCATCTTTTCTTTTGCAAAGTTCTTCTCGTTAGATATCAAATGTTACACATGGTGATTTTGCACAGGGTTTTAGATCATCTACTCCTTCTAAAGAAGTGTCTTACTTGAGACAGCCTGTCCAGGATGTCAGTCCTACATCTATAAAGCAACACTCGATGTAATGAATGTATGTAGCAAATTTCAACATTAGTCTCCTTCACTAACGTCTTCTCAATCGGAAATCGATATATAGCAACAGATCAAAGCGACGATTACAGCCAACATGAAAGGTAATGCGAAAACCCAGCCGACTGTATCAAGCGTCTTAGCAGACTTATCGCTGTCGATAAGCCAGCACAAGGCGGTGTTATTGCCCCTCAATTCAGCTGTCTTGCATTCGCTTGCCACTAACAGACAAGGCATTCCAACTGCTATGAAGAGAACGAACAATAAGCATCCACAGCAGACAGCGGTCTCCATGTCAAGGCACTGATCCCGCGACGCGATCGAAATGTTGTCTTGTTGACTAAAGGCCTTTTTTTTCATACGCAAACCAAGCGTCCTTTGCGGAGGCTTCAAGGCTATTTAACACTCCCTCTCTTCAAATGCTCAGGCAAGCGGAACATTCTTCATTTTGTATTGGCCAATGATGAGAAGCAAACAATCACGGTGACTGGCATAATTACGGCATGCGCACACACAGCCAAAAACAAGGAAGAAGGACAAACCGAATCAACTGCTCACGCGCGTATCCCCGCATAAAAAATTGTTCCTGCGCTTCCTAGAGAACCGTGTTGATTTTGAACTCAATCATGTCTGTCTCCCACATGAAAATGTCATGGCATAGATATAATAAATACCCAGATACTATTATTCTTAATCACAAAATTCAATCCAAAAGAGTAAGTTGTTGTGATGACTGGACGAGGTTGCATTCAAGACACAAATCGTTCACAAATTTACATGCAGGCAACCCTTTCTCCACAGAATTTCAAGATCATTTACAAAACAATTGAGCAATCAAACGAAGTAAGCAAACTATCTTCAAGCAAATGAAACCGAAGATCTAAACATCTTTGAATTACGGAATTAAATGTTGCTTTTCAGTTTTCAATTTTATATTTTCCTGTGATTTACGTTGTGTAAAGTCTGTAAGAAACCGCATCAAAAATTCGTCCATAAAAAGTTCTTCCATAGTTCAAAATGGCATTCGAATGCAAGGCTTCTAAAGCACGAAATTTACCCAAACATCAGCTACTTGTCTACATTAATCCTTTTGATTCATTTAAATTTGAAACGAAATTTAAACAAACAAAAACGTTTGAGAGGCAAAACCCACTGCGCCATTTATTACACATCAAATAATTAAATACTATTTTTGAAAACAATTTTATACACAATTTTTTTAAAACAATTTTTTAAAAGGTGAACTAGTGAGCAGCACTGCGAACTGCAGTTGTAAAACTTGTTTATTCTCCGACGCGTTTCGTCAACTATCGTTGACTTCTTCAGGGAGTTTTACAAACATACACTAAACGCCTGTATTTTCCATAGTTTAAAATGGCGTTCCAATGCAAGGCTTCTAAAGCACGAAATTTACCCAAACATCACACCTGTCTACACTAATCCTTTTGATTAATTTGAATTTGAAACGAAATTTAAACAAACAGAAAAGTTTAAGATGAAAAACCCACTGCACCATTTATTACACATGAAATAATTAAATACTATACAAAAACGCTTAATTTATAGCCCAAAGAGCCATTGTTGTTGCGAAGTACGCAAATAAAAGAAAAGAAGTCTTTATCGTACAGGTTGAATAGAATCGAAATTATATACAATAGTAACTTTCAAAGGCAAAAACGCGCTCATCCTCGGTGTAAGAACCTGTAACACTCACCAGTGACCTAAAACAAAGAAGCTACATAATAGACCCTAACAATAGCTACAAAACACAAGAAAAAACTTCACAGGTTTTTATACCGAGGTAAACCCAAACACGCAGATTAACAGAATTACAGAATCAAGAGAATTACATGTATGCTCATCTGCCCGAGGTACTGAGGACAGACCAAGTTCGAGAGCTTCCTGACGACGCCATGATTTGTATCGAGAAAAGTTTGCCAAGAAACAAAAGTTATTGGCATCTTTTTTTTCCAGGTAAGCAGTCTCCTGTTCTGCTCAGTATACGTTCAAAGCAAAAGAAAAATAACGCAGTATTTTAAATACGGAGTTGTATCGACTGCTGTTTATCAGTGTTGTGTTAACAATTTGGTACGCAGAATATACAGCTAGAATTATCTTGCGATCCTTCTACAGCAATTGCTACTCCCTGGCAGCAAACCTTGAGCACACAGGCGATGAAAGCGAGCAACCAAGGCATCGGCAAGATCATGCCAAAGACAAGTAGAGCAGTAGCTGATTCATCATTACGGATATCTTTACAGAGATTTCTCTATTTTGCTCTCGTTTTGGCGTTCTGGCATTTGTTCGCATAGTGGAGACATGGAACTCCACTTGCTATGGAGATGATCACAGTAAGGAGAATACAGCATAAAAAGTCCCGTCGTCCATGCCAAGAGAAAACCGCGTCCCAAGCAAACTGCGTTTCTTTCACTGTTAACGTCGTTATGTAAACATTGAGTCGTTAACAGACGCTTTTAGGAGTGTACGAGTCTCACCTTCCTGCCTAAGTGCCTTAGGCAAGTGACACAGTCCTTCTCATTAATATTAAGCTCCATAATCGTGATTGACTTACGTTCACCTTGGCAGAATGATTGATGAAAAGATATTGGCTTAACCGATGCCGAAAACAAAGATGGGGGGTTGGGGGGCGGGGAGAGTCATGACAAGACGTGACATGACATGCTTAACCTTCTGAAGCTAATACAATTGTTTCTATGGAAACACGACACGAAAGGGCTAGAATATAACATTGGTGATGCTGATTTATGCTCCGGTATATCTGCACTAGTTTTGAAGTTCACATTTTACAGGACGGCCGTTGTCTTTCATAAACAGTACTCTCCGTTCCCTTGTATAAATCGTTTCGCACAAAGTTGAGTTTTCCATACGCCGCATCACTGTGTTTTGTAAAGACGATTGTTGAGACACATTAAGCAAGCAAGGTTCACTGGCCGCTTAAGTTTCAAGTTGTAGCTGCATGCCATTGTTGCTTTGCTCAACAAAACAATTTTCCCCAAATTTATTTGCCAGCCTTAGTTCGGGGCGCTTCTGAATCAAATACGCTTGCATTTTCGAAAATTACATAATACATATAAGGCAAGTAATCAAAAGACAATCGGATGATTGCCTCAGAAAATACTAATAAATTTGAATGGGCCCTAGTTCAAAAGACACCCAAAATTCAATTTGAATCGTGTATCTTACTGCTCCGATCACATCCAGCGAGCCTTCGCTTTGTGACTTAAAAAATCCAAAGCTGAGTTCAATTTCAAGAAGGGCCGAAGACAACATTCAGAAACCAACTGACACACTTTCACGCAAATCACTCCTTCACAACAATTTGCGACAACAAAACATCACAATTTATTCACACAAAGAACCAAGATCAAACTGTCGCTTTCTTGGTTGTGTTTATGTTGCCTCTGTAACATACCATTGTAACGATCCTGTGGCTTTAGTTTCTTAGTTCAACGAAACAGAGTATTCCCCCACATTACGACATTCGCTTACACTTGATGTCGTTCCTAGATTTTTATAAAATGCGATTGATATACTAAACTACCCAGCTACCTCAAGGCCTGTAGCTCAGCCTGAGATCGATCAAACAAAAATATAGAAAGCTTGTAACAACACTTCTAAAAAGAGACAAGACATTAATAGTGATCTCAATCTCGAATCCTCATTGTCCATTGAAAACTAACGTGTACTTTCGTCAACTTTAAGGTTAATTTAGTTTGTCAGTAACGATCTTCAATTGTAAATCAGTTTTTCCAGCTTTTCTTCTCTGTTCTAGCTTGTCGATAATTTTTCCACATGCCACTAAATCTTGCATGCTGTCTAACTACGCAAAGCGTACAGTTTAGTGACCGCACATTTCACTGATACAAACTGTATGATTGAGACTGATGCAAACAAGACCAGAGCCGTGCAGCTTATTTTCAAAAGCACACAACGACATGAATACTTCCTCCATCCGGTGATTCATTTTCTGGATAAACTGATGAGTTGTCTGAGTCACAGAAGACCTTTATCAGTATGTATAGTGCGGCGATCAGCCAAGGTATCGAGAAGATCCAGCCGAACGCTTGTAGAGCCTTGGCCGAACTATTATTGTGGATATTTTTGCAATGGTCGCTTTTATGTTCAGCTCTCAGTTCAGCATTCTTGCATTTGTACCCACAAAACAAGCAGGGGACGCCAGTTGCTAACGACACAAGTACTATTAGGACAATGCAGCAGGGAAGGCAACCGAGAAGACAGTCGTCGTCCATGGCGAGGGAATCAAACCGTTTGTGGTTGACTGCTGTTTTGGCGTGGCGACGTTGTGTAAGCCACCGCCCTTTACAAGCAGACGCCGTCATCTTCTCTACACCCCACACCGTCACCTCCCCCACCCCCCACCCCCAGTTAGTAGTGTTCCTCCCTATAAATCAAACAATTGCCAGAGGGTAAAATTTTCTTGATAAAATGACTCGCGTGATGTGCATGAATGGTCGACGCTTCAAATCAGATACTTTGGCACATCTGCAAGACCTGAAAAAATTTTGGGGGACCGATATGATTTCACCAAAGACACGAAAAGGCTAAGAGCTGAAAAAAGCTGAATCGAGGACAGAGAAGAGACCAAGATATGTTCCGCCTGTATACGAGTTACAAGATTGCATTCAAGATGTTCTTCTTTTTCGCCGCGAACACTGACTGCATGTCAACTTTTTGACCTCCGTGATTAACAACAGCTCACAGACGATAATATCCGCTTCCCGTCAAACAGCTAAGGTTTTTATTTATCAGTCTACATTTGGTCATTGTAAGGGATTAGTGCATGATACACAAAGAAGCCAGATTAAGGAACAAGCGCCAGAAGTAGTTCTAGGATTTACAACATTCAATCATTAAAAACTTTAACTTGTTCTTTCTTAGTTTCATAAATACTCCAGTTTGCAAGCGAAGCCGAAACTTCGATAATCGTTTTTTTTGTTAAATTCCTTGGCACTCTCAAATCTGACTACTCTCAGACAACAGTCACGCTTATAATTTCGTTAGGCGCTTTTGAACTTGTGGTTTATACATGTGCGCAAGGATGTATGACTCCTCGTTCATTTTTTTGTTTCCTGATCACACTGGGCATCGAGACAATCTCTCGAATCAAAAAAGGCCGTTAACAATATGACGAAAAGTGACACACTAACGCACCGCAGCCGTTGGGTTAAAAACAACAGAACTATCTAGAGAGAAAGGAAAATAACGAAGAACAAAATGAAACAATAGAAGAGAGTCTGTTCGAGGCGAAAGTTAACTTAAGTCATTCTTGCCTGAAGTTATCTGACAGTCATATGTCTGACTCTTGACTTTAACTATGTCCTTAAATACAAATTCAAACCACCTAAATGGGCTTTATTCACTTAGTTACTCAAATGCGCACTTGGCATTATATTCCACATCAGCGGTTGCTTTACGAGTGAGAGCCTTGTTTTGATTTACACCCAGGACTCAATTAATGGAGGATTGATCACGCCTCCTAAACCAACTAATTTCTTGACAGCGTGTGACAACAAATTCATCCCTATCACAAAAGTAAGATCTAGCTGCATGCATGGTGACACTAAGTGGCAGCTGCTGGAATTACATTAGTTCGCCAATGACTAGGCGCCAGTAATCATCTACAGTAATCAAGAGGAGGCAATAAATACTTACAGAGCTACAGTCCAATCCAAGTTCTTACGGATGTGTCCAAGAGCCATGCAAAGGAATTCCAGTTGCAAAGGAGGCCAACACAGTAAGCAAAAATCGAAACGAAAGCGTGAGCCGTGATCGCCGTATATTCCAAGAGACACAACGATCAAAACGCGCGTTTGTGTCGTTATCCACTCGCGGACGCTTTCATCGTAACTACTGATGATGTCTATGCACATGGAAGACTTAAACGCGCGTTAAAACAAATCACCTGTTCCAAACGTGTTCCCGTTTTTCCAAGAACCTTGCACGCTGTTCACTTCCATTTACTTCATGATATGTTGCAAACGCGACGCCGGAACTATTTAACTTCCGCATACCGAACAAGCGACAGCAAGGGAGGGGAGGGTAGATTTAAAAAACCAGTGCCTTGAATTTCTTTCTCTTCCACTGTTAGGGGTATCAAATGGTCCCTTACAATTTAAAAGTGCTCGCCAAAATTTGGCCTTTGCTCGGAATGCTCGCAAAAATTAGACAAGTGCTCGCTTGCTCGTGCCCGCAAAATTTTTTACAACTGCTCGCATGCTCGAATTTTCGTTCTATTCTATTTTGCTTCGCTCAGCCGAATAGAAAACATTTCTATTATAAGTACAGGAGACAAGTAATACAACAAATAGTAGAGGGAGCCGCCAGCAATCATCGAGTTTATTTACAAGAATCTGAGACTCGCTGAATACAGGTTAAAGGCCAAAGAATATGAGAAAATGTCACACGCTATTTTAAACAACGATACAAACAATAAGGAAAACACAGCCTTGAGTAAACTGGTCGGCGTCGACAAGTGGTGTTATATTCACAAGGGGTGGTATATAAAGGCCTGATTATCCCAGTGGGAACTAATGCAAAAGAACCTAATTAAACACCTAAAAGAAATACATTTAATATGTGCTCGATTGCTGGAATTTTCGTGAGTCCTTAGAGTTTGTTGCATGGTGTGTTTTGATGTCGGGTTAGAAATCTTTAGGTCCACCCACTGCTACATGACGTAATTTGGCATCAAACAAGTGCATGGCTGTAAGGTGTTGGAATTGGTTGAACCGCAATAAGATCATAACGTGTTGCCTAGCTTTGCGCATGCAGTCTCCTCCGCAGCCGTATTTCGGGATTTCACACCACGCTCTTCCCTACCCCGCCACCCAAAAAGAAAGCTGCTCACATCCGAATAACATTCCTTTGCCGAAATTAGCCACTCACAGCTTCCGTTTTATTTTCAAGAACGTTCTAGTGCCACTTTCACCCTTTGAAACTTGTCCAATCAGATGATCGTTTTTTATCTTTGCATCGCATCGAGGGGAAAGTCACAAATAGCTGGTTTTCACATGACGTCACCAAAATTCGAACTACAAAACTATTGATCTTCCTGAGATTTTACTTAAATGATGTATAAGAGCAGCTGAAAACTAATATTCATACAAATTTTCGCTCCGAATGGGTTCTTGGTTTTGTGATACACTACGCTTGAATTTCTAAGCTTTTGCGTGACGCGGCATTTACACGACGGCCTAGAGAGCTGTCATGATGGTTAAAAAAGTGACTTATTTCGGGGAACTTGGCTATCTGAACAGTTCATATCTTAGAAAAAGTATTATTTTAATGTTTTAGAGTTCCTCGAGGGATAAATTCACGCTTTTGTAGCAAAACTCAGTGACAGATGTTTTTGTTGGTTTCCGGCCGCCATGTTGGTGCCCATACGGATGGGCACCAGCATCGCGTCTCCATACAAATCTCTATAAATTTGGGTAAAAAATTTCTCCGCATATCTCGCATAAGAAAAATTGCCGTGACCAGAATTTTGGCGAGAGTCTTTGCATATTTGCCTTCTTTCATTTCCCAGATTGCGGACTTTATCTATTGACCGGTTTTGATTTTTATTTTGAGCTATTTTGAATTGCGTGACACTGAAAACCAGTAATAATCATGGCTACAATGGCGGAGCTTGAAGAAGTCTCTTGATCTAGCGTCTTCAAAGTTTAAAATTTCTAAGCTTAATAAAGCTTATTAGAAGCTTGCAATTCGAAAAATTGTCGTCGAGAAGGAATATGTCTCCGTTAATCAAGTGGTAGAGGTGTTAGCCGAGCTAAATTGAGGTCTTCCTGTTGCCCTTGATCGATTTTGTTTAGGCTGTTTAGGGGTGAGCGTTGCGTCTATTTTTCTGTTTTGTAGGTGTCAGCAGATTACTTGGCGCAAAACAACGTTTTCTTGTTAAAAAAAAAAGACACTCCGGCTAACGGAAAATTTTCGAACTGCTCGCTGCTCTGAAGGCAAATTCGATCACTGCTCGTGCTCGCAAAAATAAACGCACTGCTCCCGAAGACGATTCGATGCCCCTATTGTTATGACGTCACACAGCAACAAGTTCGCCTTCACTGTGATGACGAGGCTGAGATATAACATAACATAACATAACATACTAATTTATCAAAAGAAAGATAAAAATACTTCATGAAAAGGAAACACGAGGTCAACCCTTCCAGAAAATAATAAAAGCTACAACAATACAATATGACTATTGTCTTATTACCTAAAAATATATCACTATTTAGATATTTACAAACTGAGAAAAGACTTCAATCCAGTTTTAAAAAATTTAAAGTTGCTGCTTCGACTATGTGCAGCGGCAAGTTATTCCAGTCCTTTATTATGCAAACAAAAAATGAATATTTATAGAGATTTACCTTCGCACTTTTCACATATAATTTAAAAGATTGATTAGCACGTGTCCAGTTATGAATAGTTAGTTCAAAATAGTCACTGAAGTTCAAATTGTTTAGGCCAAATACTGTCTTATAACATTCTACAAGAGAGAGAAGTGCCTCCATTTCTCTAGGATGGGCCAGTTTGAAATTTTGAGACGGTCTTCGTACTCCATTTCTCCCCGTCTTTGTCCAAGTGCCAGGCGTGATGCTCTCCTCTGGACTTTTTCAAGTGCTAGGATGTCTTTGACTAGGTAAGGGCACCCTATTGGAGTAGCATGCTCAAGGACATTACACACTAATGTCTTATACAGCATGGAAAGAGCTTCTAGATTTAAGGGCTCAAGCGTTCTGTAGACTACGCCCAGGATTCTGTTTGTCCTGTTTACTACGGTGTCCATGATAAATCAGAGGAGATGAGGACTCCTAAGTCACACGTTACCAAGGAAAGAGATTTTCTGGTATTGAAGGTGCAGTTGGCATGTTGTTGCTTCAAACCCTGACCTCTGCTGACGTACTGTTTCCTTACAAGAAAATTTCCCATTTATTTGTGCGTCGCATGATTATTTTTCGTTCCCACCCCGTTCAAATCGTCCACCAAGAAAATCCTTCCTCCCAGGCTATCATTGGTTACGCCACGGCCCGGCTGCCTCGGTAAGTGAGAGCTCAGTACTGCTTGGCAGAAGGTCATAGGTTCAAATCCAAGACTAAACCACAAACCAGATGGCCTTGGCAACACAAAGGGGACATAGAAGAGCCACACACCACGCACTTTTTGCAAAGAGTAGGGAACATAGATTCCAATGTTGGAGCCTGTCCAAGCTCACATGAAGAACAAAGGCAAGAGTTCAAAGAAAAGACAGACAAGAAAATTCATGGCTCACGAATGTCTCTCCTTTTGAAATTCATGGCTCATGGAATAAAATACTTCATTTTTCACGGAAAATTCATGGCCACAAATACTATGAAATTTCATTTTGCAGTTTTAAGCTGAGTTTTCATGGGCTATGAAATGCCTTTCACGGGGTATTCATGGAAAATGCATGGTATTTTCATAAAATGGTGGTTGATAGTGGCATTATTTATTCCTCTTTTCTGGAACCAGGTGACATTGAACTTTAAGCAACAAAAGTGTCAACAACCGATAGTTACATACAGGCACGTGCTGAGACCCCAGCACATGCCTGTACTGCAAGGCGGACATCGTTGCTGGAATGTCCTGGGGCCAAGTTAAAGGAGCTCAGTCACGGTTTGCGCATATTATGGCCGTTTTCACACTAGAGACGGATTAATCCGTCTCTAGTGTGAAAACGGCCATTGAAAAGTTAACCTCAATTTTTCAAATTCGTCGTTTGTAATCCGTGTCAATCTTCTCCATCCTTAGCCATCCGTGTTCCTTTATAGTTTATCATTTTGTCTGTGGTGTTTTTCTATCTTATTAAACTGTTAATTTCAGGTTTCCTACCATTTAAAGGTAATTTTGTATGTGGCCAAAATAACTCAAATACCGTGACTGAGCCCCTATAACCCAGTCCAGAGTAACAACTGTCCCCTTCCTGACGGGGCTTTAGCACAGGGCCGAGGCAGCAGTTGCCCGACCATAATGTCGAGTATAGCGAGAAAGTACCGGTCATTGCAGATCCCCCAAACCGATTCTCCACAGGACGTGCAAGGATTGGGCATGGACATTTCTTCGCCCCAAGGGTTAAGAGACAGTGAGATCAGCCGGCTGTGGAGAGGTAGAATGGGGGACCGGAGTGCCCTCCAGTACAACCTAAGACTGTGTAGATACGAAGTATTACTAAGAATTAAGAATTATCAATAGCCGACAGTCGTATGATAGCTGTTGTTACAGTTATCAGAGTTTTCACATACAAACAGGGCAAGAGTCATTTCTGCTTTGCATTGACCATTTTGATCGTTTGTATGCCTTTTCATACAAAAGTATGTTTGACTGCCGATTCGACTGCAATGACAGCTAATCTCTTCAGAGAAAGGTTAACTGCCACAGAATGGGAGATGCTTCGTGTAATGACCTGAAGTAAAACTGTGACAGATCTAGGTTTGCCATTTGCCTGTTCCTTTTTAACTGATCTCTTGTGTGGGGGGAAGTGGCTCGATTCAGGGGGGTGGGGGAGTGTAGGGTTATTTTCAGGAGTAACTACTCCCAGACCTGTAAGAAGTTACTTGTGACCTCCATAACATGTAATCAGGCATTTTGTTAACGTGGGAAGGGAGGGAGGGTATGATGGTAGGTTATGACTTCCACTACAACTGAACCATCATAGCATGCATTAAATTGGCAAAACAGCAAAAACGACTCGTAAGCGTTTGTTACTTTGTTTTATTAAATATTGTACCATATAAGAAAATAGATTCTAGCTTCACGAGATGACTTACAGGCAGTATCTCCATATTTCATTTTGATTTTACCTGTAAAATCTCAGTTCAAATCGAGAGAGTTGAAATCATTGCTACCTGATGGTCACCCTGCCTTGCGCCTTGGTGCTGCAAGAGTGAGAAATGCAGAGCAGAGGACTTCACTCTAAGGAACAGCCCCACAGGTCCATGTGCACTGAGCACAACCATGGAGCCATGCCGTGGGAGAACACAGTTTGGCATCATAAATTTTACTTCCTTTTGATGTTAAAGCATTTGACTTTGGGGTATTAGCATGAATTAACCTTGACCTATGACTCTAGTCCAGAGGGAACTGCTTGTAGGAAGGGTTCAGATGAGTATGATCTGCCTAGGGCTGGGATGAAAAATCCTCACCGCTGCTGGGTACGAGTGGTGGCTGGTGGAGAAAAGAGAGCCAAAGGTTCTCTTCTCTTTCTGCTCGGTGAGAGAGAAGAGAGTTTGGAAGTGAAAGAGTAAACTAATACCCCGGACGCTACCCTACAAAGTTGTATACAGGGAGGCTCTGCCCCAAGGTACAAGCCCTCAACCTTTTGTATACCGTTTTGACAGAAAAGGTAGCCCTTTCATATACCTTTCACATTCAAACCTGGCACAATGAATGAAAATTAATGATACAGCCATTATAAGGTGTGCCTATTCGAAATATTTTAATAAAACGACCCAGGTGAGGCCCTTTACAATGACTATAGTATTTAAGTGACAGATTGCCCAATCTTTTCATAAACCTCAACTTGTGAAATCCCTACCCTTTTATATACCTGAAGACTGAAAAAGGTACCCCATTCACGCAGAGCCTCCCCATATAGGCCCTTATAGGGAGTAGCCCCCTGGGACTCGCTCAAACTTACCATCATAAATTTCACGCAACGTGCATGTGGTGATCATATCTCCGACTGAAGATTTGAAATCATCCTTCCCTGAACCGACAAAATTTACAAAAACAAACACCACGGCAATTCTCTCAACTCTCTGTTGCCAAGCAAACGGTGTGCAAGCACACAACTTTGCGTGATAAGATTTATAGCCTCATGCAAAACGGACAGACCACTTGTTTCCCTCACTCTTCTGCAGGGTGAGCAATGTTTTCTGACCACAATGTACTATAACTTGTGGCATACAGACCTTTGTGACAAATGCAGCGGGCTAATATGGTTAGTGTGTTTGGCTCTGGATCGTGCAGCTTGGGGTTTGAGCCTTGGCTGCCACATTATGTTGTGTTGTTGTGTAACAGCTTTGACCCTCGGTGTCTCTCTGTCCTCTCAGGTGTGGTATAAATGAGTACCGGTGAATTTAATGCTAGGAGTAACCCTGCAATTGATTAGGATCCCCATTCAGGGGAGAGTACAAAATGAGCTGAGCTCTTAGTTGCTTTATGCAAATGTTACAGAAACCAGTGTGAGGCACAATAGCCTCATGATTAGTGTGCTCCACTCAACAACAAGCAGTCCTGGCGCGAGCCCTGGCTGAGGACATTTTGTGGCGTTCTTGGGAAGACACTTAACTCTCACAGTGCCTCCCTCCACCCAGGTGTATATTAAATGGGTATCAACAAATTTAGTGCTGGAGGCCAGGGTAACCCTGCAGTAAGCTAGCATCCCATCAAGGGAGGAGTAGAAATACTCTTAGTTGCTTCATACTACATGGAAACTGGAGATAAACATCGACCTGATGGGCCACTTACCTACGCAATGCATATGCAGTACTTTACCTGGAAACCAGCTGTGTGGACCAATTACACCAGTGTGGCTTTACTTATCTAAGACCTTTTATGCCAACTTTTAACAACCCAAGATTGACAAGATCATTCTCTACTTTGCCTCAACTTCTGCCAAATGGAGGACAGTGAGAGAAGTATCTTCAACCTCATATTATCACTTGGCCTGCAAGAATGACCTTGCGCCAGTTTCACTCCACCTGCGTATGTTGCATGTTTCGTTTCTTGCCCAGTTCCTGTTATAAAGCACCTTATGTATTCACCATATCCTTTCATTAATTTCCATTAAATTCTAAATTGACAGGAAAGGACCTGGAAAAAGGTCACAATTCCTTTGACACCATGTCCCTATCATACCCATATTATCATTGATAGCATAGCCTACAGGCCTAGGGATTGTATGACACACTACCAAAGTAGTATGAAAAGCCTCGACTTATACACTGGTATGACACTATGACACCCAAATGATGACTTTAAGACACTTGCCTTTTGACCCTAAAACACTATCACAGAGATGATCATATGGCAACCCTTATCACACTCATATGAACTTGTATAATGACCCTAAGATATTTGTATGAGAACCTTCGGACACTGGTATGACAACCGTGAGACACTTGGCAAACTTAATGATCCTTAGACATTCAAATGATGACCCTAAGACACTTGTATGGTGACTCTGAGACACACATATTACAAACCAAGACACCTATAAGAAAACCCTCAGAAACTCGTAGCATGACCCTAAGACACTCATCATAACCCTACAACTCCAGAATGATGGCCCTAAGACACTTGCATGAGAACTCTAAGACGCTAGTATAACAACCCTAAGACACTTGTCATGACCCTAAGACACTAGAATGATGACCTTAAGACACTTGTATGAGAACTCTAAGACACTTGTGTGACAACTTTATGACACTCGTCATGACCCTATGGCTCTAGAATGGTGACCCTAAGACACTGTTCCTTAGACACTCATGTGAGAACTCTAACACACTTGTATGGCGACCCTGAGACACTCATCATGACCCTAAGACATGAGAATGACGACCCTCAAACACTCGTCTGAGAACTCCAAGACACTTGTATGATGGCCCTAAGACACTGATCCTTAGACACTTGCATGAGAACTCTAAGACACTTGTGTGGTGAACCTAAGACACTCATCATGACCCTAAGACACTAGAATGACAACCCTATGGCACTGATCCTTAGACACATGCATGAGAATTCTAAGACACACATCATGACCCTAAGACACCAGAATGACGACCCTTAAATAATTGTCTGAGAACTCCAGGACACTTGTATGACAACCCTAAGAGAGTCATCATGGCCCTAAGACACTAAAATGATGACCCTAAGACAATTGCACATGAACTCTAAGACACTTGTATGACAACGGTAAGCCACTCATCATGACCCTAAGACACTGGAATGACAAAACTAAGACACTGACTTTTAAACACTCATAAGAACTGTAAGACCTTGTATAACAACCCTAAGACACACCTCACGACCCTAAGACACTAGAATTATGAATCTAAGACACTTGTATGAGAACTCTAAGACATTTGTACGACAATGCTTAGACACTCATCATGACCCTAAGACACTAGAATGACGACCCTAAGACACTCATCATGACCCTTGAATGATAACCCTTAAGTACTTGCATAAACTTAACACTTGTATGACAACCCTGAAACACTCAAATGATGACTAAACAACACTCATATGACAACCTTACAGCATTTATAAGGTGACCTTTAGACACCAAGGCTGCAGTTTGACCATCATACAGCACCAACATGATGACACTGTGCCCAAACGTACCTACATAATAAACCTGACACTCATTTATCATGATCCACAACACAGCTGCACCTATATCATGGCTCCACAACACCAAAGACTTCATGGCACCATGATATAAGGGGCACACTGTAAGCACACCATGACCCCACCAGTGACCACACCCATTTCACAACCCCACCACACCCATATCACCACCCCATCATGCACATGTTGAGACCCCATCACACCCATATCACGATCCCCATTCAAGCCCATAACATGACCCCATCACACATGACCACACCCATGTCATGACCTCAACACACTCATTGAGGTACATCAGGCCATTCCCAACCCCCCAAAAACACATCCTACCAAACCAACACCACCCAAAGAAAGAAGCAAAAAAGACAAGCAAGCCATTCATTTCAATGTCATTTTACCAGACGTTTGATCTCTACAACAACTGTCTCAACCTTAAAGTGAGCAACAATGTTTCCATGTAAGATGTGCCTAATTAAAGATAACCACATATCTGTGCACTATGTAACAGCTTTTGTTTCAACACATGTAAAATACCAAGTGATGTTTCCTTGAGAATAAGGTAAAATAAATCAATTGGTAAAATGATAAAAATAATTCATCAATGTAAGACCAGACAATGTCTGCAGGTATTCTGCAACTGGCAGACTGAATTGATGTCTGCTCACAACAAAATGGAATGGAAGTGTAAGCAAGTGACTCCAAAGTCAATGGAAAAGGGATAGTGCATCCAAAATTGTCGAAGACATTATTTTCCTGTAAGTCACAAACCTGGACACTTCCGTGAACCAACAACTCAAATGGGTATGCAAAATAAAACAATGCTTCAAAGCCCAGATAAAAGTGAACCAGGGAGCACTTAACCTTGCTTCGACTAAAGAATTTCCAACAATCCATCATGCTGAAGTGCTCCACGAACCATTAAATGGATGACTTCTATTTACAGGCCAATTCTACATGTCAAATCCACTATATAAGAACTAGACAATCAGAAGATCAACAAAGTCAAGCACAAGCCACAGGAAAGCATTATGCAATGGCAATCTTCATTCCACAAAGCCTTCAAGCCCAGCAGCATGCCTCACTTCAGCCTAACCGATCCATCCTCACATCAATTTCACGACCATCAATCAATGCTCCATTAAACATACCTTGTCAAATATTAAGGAAAAAGCTTAAGTGTTACACTATAACGCCCCAGTTTTCTTCCAAGGCTGGATAACTCATTCACCAGATAAATCACTATCCAGCAAATGTAAATGTTAACAAAACAAACCACGCTATCTGCAGGATAGTTATTTATCTGCTGGATACCGTCTTGTCCACCTTTCAAGCAACCCGGGTGAGATCTTATTTTTTTGCAATGGCATTTTATTGTTTACAAGATTCCCTTGTTAGCATAAAATCTTCAAACTCTCACATAAAAAAACAAAATTCTACACATAGCAGGTAGCGAGGCTGAGTTGTTAGAGGCGCTAGACTTCAAGCATTCTATTCAACCACTACAGCTGTAACAGGGTTTGGTCTCTGAAGACCTGAATTTGGATCCTTGACCATGCATCTAAGATAAATATGGCCATGTTCAGTAACAGAAAATATTTGAACCCACGCTGAGGAAGGTCATTGGTAATTCCAAGTCAGGGGGGGGGGGAGGGGGGAAGGTAGCTTCACAAGTCAACATTTTTCAAGGATAGTATGAAGTTTTAGAAGTATTGACTTTTGAAGTACCCTCCCCTGCCCCCCAGGGGATTTGGCTGGATAGTTCGATTCAACCGAAAAACAAAACACCTTTCATCTAGAGGGGTATGAACATTTTTTGAAACAACAAACATTGTAACAATCCACATTTGCAGGTCAAAAGGATACTTATTGCATGAGCGGCGTCCTCAGAAGTCTCAAACAAAACTGTACCACAGCCCTTGGATCTTCCACTGGATTCTGTCATAATGTCCGCACGAACCACTCTTCCTGTGTTCAACAAAAAGCCCAGTATATACATTAACAGAGTGTTCAGATTTGAGTGTCCAGAAGCCAAAACCAGCCTCAAAGGGAAATCACAACAAACAGAAACAACACAATTAACAACCATTCAGCTCTAATCTAACAGTGGGAAGATGTGTGACACTCAAGGGAACTCCCATCTAAAAGATTGGGGATGCTCATTGTCTCACTTACGAGTGTAAAATCACAGATTTTCGTCTCACTTAGGGTTTTCAGGATGAAATGCCACTATTTTTAGACATCAAGGTATCTGTTAGGGTTGCTCTCATAGAGATAACCAAAAATACTGTCATGTGCATTATGAAGGTTATCCTTTAGAGGTAAAATAAAGCTTGAACCATGTCCGGATTGGTCCAAATCCCCCCTTTCTTTCTTAACTCATCTTCATTTCAAGCCCCTGTTATGAGTATTGCTACATCCACCACAGTGATGAACAGCTGTTAGCAGTTCTTGACAGAGTTTTTAAATAATATTTTCCTTTGAGTAAAAAAACTGCAATTACCTGCTCCTTTGAACTTGTCCTTTAAGTCTTGCCAGGTGTACCGCCAAGGAAGCTGTGGATATAGAATCAATCCCAAATTTTTATTGCTAAATTGCTCACTTATGTAACATACCGGTATTTGCTAAAATTTGGTTCTACAGTCAAACCCATATCAAGCGGCCACCTATCAAACGGTCACCCCTATTAGGCGGCCAGTAATCAAAGTCCTGATGAGAGCTTTTCTATTGCTTTTACCTATATTAAGTGGCCAGCCCCCCTTTAGTGGCCACTATCCATTTCCCCAAGAGTGGCCATTTAATAGGGGTTGAACTGTACTTTTTATTTGAGCTGTTTAATTGTATGCTTAATCAAAAGATGGACAGATTAAATACTACATTATAATTCCAAGAAGGTTAGAAGATAGCCTGACTTGTAAAAAAGTACACACCAAAAGCATTGTCTCGAAAAGCAAATCAAAACTTAGAAGTACCGGTACATTCAAATTTACATTTTGACAATCACTTGACAATAAACAAATAATGAAATTCCCTTTCTTTTCCACACTTTGTTATGTTGTAGAACTCATGACATCACAGAAATCTTTAATAATAAATTGCAGGCACAAACTTAATACAACTTACATTCCTCACAAACACCTGCCTTCCCGAGGTTCCGCCGTCACTATGGTGTGATGAACCGAGCCCACCAATCCCACTACTGCCCCCACCTCCTCCGCCACCGAGCCCAAGAGTGTTCCCTAGCATCCCCAATCCACCAAGTGCAGCCAGAGGATTAGCGCCAGAGGTGTCCGGCATACCAGCAGCACCACCTCCAGCAATGTTGCCCATACCCCCACCAGGAGTCAGACCACCGCCGTTACCACTCAATGCACCAAGATTGCTGGTCAACTGAGCAAGTGTACTGAGCCCTTGGAGACTCTGAAACAGTTGAAGGACAGCCATGGGGTTCATGTTACCTCCTGCTCGGCCCATGGATGTGTTGTTCATGCCCACATTGCCTAACTGCTGCATGATGGGTGCGTTGCGGTCCTTGAAAAAACAGAAAGACGATGACACACACTGACATGCAAGAGATAATTCTTGCCATGAAGACATGATCATTGCAGTTATATTACACAACTTAAGCAGTTGTGAAATTAAAGCCTGAAAAAAATTCAGGCCTGAATGGGATTCAAACCCATGACCTCTGCGATACTGGTGCCGTGCTCTACTAACTGAGCTATCACGCCAACTGGGAGCTGATCATGTTGTGAGTTCATGATATACCCATAGATGGTGAAGAATGCAAGTGAATATACATTGTATGAAAGACCATACATTTGAACTGCAGTTCAAATATATGGTCTTTCATATATTCACTTGCATAATTCTTGCCAATATGCCACTTAAAAAGAAACAAGAAATTTGTCTAAGTTGGGATCATTGCAATACTTATGGCTTCTCATCTTTAGTTTTGTCCCCATAACACCCTCACAAGCAACTGCAAGATGAGACTCAGCTTGGATTTTGTCGCATTCCTGAAGTGATGTCACATACAGTAGGTTGTTTTTTGTCATAAAAAGTGGTTGTGCAGTGCAATGGATGCAAGAAATAGGAAAAAATGGAGAGCATGTAATCAAATTTGTAAGACTGCCAGTTTAGACACCATGCCAGTAATGTTTAAGTGCATGATTTTACAGCAGTCTGCCAGTTTGAAAAAGCTGCATGGCAAAGCTTGTCATTGGGCACCTTTATATAGTTTACATAAAGATCTTCTTAATTAACTATGTACCATTAAAACCTAATCTAACTATGAAAAAAATCACATTTTGACATCAAAGATCTCAGCGTAGGAGAACATACCAGTCTGACACTCATAGCCCTGTCACTGAGAATCTGGCCATGAAACATAGCTGCATTAAATTAAGGAGATTTAACTTGCAACAACCAAGACCTTATCCCTACAACCACCTAAAAATTTAAATTTGTGATACTGTTTAAATGCATGGGGGCATATCCCAGGGGGAGTAAGGATGACATGGCAGCATATCCCAAGGGGAGTAAATATGACGAGGCAGTAAAAGTGGTCATCTCATCTCAAAGTGATCATCTCCCAGGTTTGAACCACTGTGATTCAGTTATTGAGTAAGGTCTGTACAGTATCTGTACATCATAGGTGCTCAAATCAAAGAGTTTTAATTAGAGATCATCCACTGGACATTTTTTCGGAATGAAACAAGCCAAATGTCTAATAGTTAACTGGCAGCTCTAAGGAAGGGCAAGGCGGCAGATGAAAGACTTCAAATATGTACTATTTACTCTCAATGATTTCTTGTTGTAAGACGATACTAGCCAAGAAAGTTGATGTATACAATTCCGCCACAGGTTTCAAACAATCACACACTATAATAATGTTTCAACAGGAAAGGATACAGACTGCATTAATGGCCTCTGTTGCTGTTTCAAATTGTACAGTGCCAAATCCTTTGGATTTATTGTCAGAGTCCAGATTGATATCTGCACGAATAACATTCCCTGCAAAACATCACATAAGATTAAAATTATAACACATTAAAACTAAAAGATATGGAAGATAAAGAGGAGCTTTAACAGAAGATCAAGTCCTTACCAGCTCCTCTGAATGTGTCTTTAAGTTTCTGCCAAGTTACATTGTAGTCAAGCTTTTGAAAAAAAAACATAACAAAATAATAATGGAACAACTGCAGCTATCTGAGGCATATCAGCTGTACATAAAAATGTTTGTTTTATGGCAAGATACATGTAGTCTTGAGGTAAATTCAAGCATTCTTTTTGGTTCTTTTTTGGTTGGGATTTTGCCATACAGACCACTTCCATGGAAATGGCCATAAGCCATTATTTTTTTGGTTTTTGAAAGCATGGCCTGCCTACCAAATGATAAACTACTTACTAATCAGGCTTGCTTGAGTCTTACTGGGGTTTACTGGACCTGGGTCATTTTTACAAGTATGTGCGTGTACATTTGTATCTTGTTGTGCTCAGTAAGTAAGATGTTAATATTAAACATATCCGTTATTATATGTTTAGAAAACAGTCCTAAGAAAATACGCATGCTGATTGGTTAAAAATCCTGCTTCTATAACTCGATAGAAACACAGAACTAGCACGAGCTGTTGACGTAATGATGGTGCGAGCAAAGAGAATTTACATGTACACTTTGATAATCAAAGTTAACAAGTTGTTTTCTTTTTTTGTCGTGGTGTTTTGTAAAAGAAATTGAAAACATGTTCCCCATGTTTCTATCGAGATATAGAAACACTCGTGAAAGTTTGGGAGAACTTGAAAAAGCTGCATTTCTCATTCTCCCAAACTTCCACTCATGTTTCTGTAACTCGATAGAAACATGGTACATGTTTTCTATTTCTTAAATAACTGTTACATTATAGTATACTAAAATTATAGCTACTATTATTAATAACCTTAGTATGAATTACAGATGTCAACTATAATTTATTAAGTAAATATTATTAAATTAGAAATGTTGACTATGACTGATCTGGTTTTGATTTTTTAAGTTGAAAAGACAACATGGATGAAGGAAAAGACTTAAAACAAAATTTAGACTTTTTAAATTTATTTAAAACTTACATTGCTGACAAACACTGTGCAAGACAAGGCATCAGTTCGGTAATTGATTCCCTGAGCAGCTGAAAGGTTTCCCAAGCCTAGGAGTCCACCAAGGTTTCCCAGAGGCCCAGTTCCACTCCCCAGGCCAAGATTTCCACTCCCAAGTCCACTTCCAAAAGTGTTGCCGAGTGACATGCTCCCTCCAGTAAGAGACGGAAGGTCTGATCCTTTAGAAGAAGGCCTGCTACGTCTGTCACTTTCTTCAAAACTATCCTACAAGAAAATCAAAAATCATAGCAGAGATTGTATCTTTTTGGTACAACAAAATAAGACATCATCTACATTGCCAGGCAGGAATTTCAGTCAGTTTTTTAAGTGCATTGAACAGTATTTTTCTGGGAATTTCAAAAGGAAATTGTGGACTGTGTTTTGATGGTAATGCCTTTGTAAACATATTTCTTCAATCTTGGCTGGTATGCCCCATCAGGAAATTCTGTTACCATTTGTTCACTTCTTCCATTCAACTCTCATTTATACAATTGCCCTGTGCAAAAGCTAATCTTACAGTGAGGCAATTTATTTCCTGGCACCCATCTACAGTGTAGGGAAAACCACAATGAGAGTTAACCCACCTTTTTATCCAATCACAAGTAAGACCATTTGAAACCAATTGTGACTTTTTCACACACATTTTCTAGTGCTTGATGTCAGCTACACTTATTTACCTTAAGTTTTGATTGGTTCATTGGAGTAAGAGAGATAACTTTGGTTTTGGTTTTACAACACTCAATTGAAAACTGTTTTATACCAACAAGCAAACATGCACATACATGTACACCTGTACCGGTGCTGCATTGCACATCTATAGGTAAAAATAGTTGACCAACCTCTCGTATGTGGATCGTTCTCCCTTTGAATTCAGTACCATGAAGTTCTTTAATTGCTTTCTCTGCATCTTCTCTATGCCGGAATTGAACAACACTTTGGAAAAAAAAAACATAATTGTATTTTATCTCAAGGACTGAACTGTCATTTATTTCATGATATATTTAACTCTGGTAAATTTATCACACTTCATTATAACCAGAATTTCCAGTTCAATACAATGGATAATGTATTGACCAGGATGGAAGTTCAGAAGTGAGCATATTCAAGTAAAGGATCTGCATTTTAAAATTATCCAGAATAAAACTACTAATATCTAAAATATTTTCTTGACATGCATGTATTATTGAGAAATATTTTTCACTTTCCTGAGTAACTTCAATAATTTGTACAGAAGGTGCGCACATACCCGCATCCCTGTAAAGAAACAAAAAAACATTAAAATATATTTTACATTATACTGTCATGTAGATTTTCAACACAGAGGCATGCTTAGATAAAAAGAATATGAGAATGTGACCACGTTTGCAGGGAAAATTCATAGCTTGTTAGTTGTTAAGTCATTGTTAGATAGACTGAAATAATTCCAGTCACTTCCAGCCATAAAAACTGGAGATAAGTATTAGCCTAATGGACCACTAGACTCAAATGTAGATGCTACTGTACACTGTACTTCTTCATGCTGATAAATGTACCTTTGATTTTCCTCGACTGTCTACTATGATGTCGACAAATCCCACTTCACCAGCTGTAACAAAAAATATCAACAATACAACTTAAATTCCCAAGAGTGCAATACAATGGCAAACAAACAGGTACAGTCGAACCTCGATTATCCGGACTTGTCAGGACCTCGGTAAATAGTCCGGATAATCGAGAGTCCGGATAATCGAAAACATGAATATTAATGAGATAGATATGTGAACAAAAGGTATACAGCAAACAAAACATCATTTTAATTGTGAAATCTACACAGCCTGTATGTATTTGCAAATAAAAACTTTCAGTTCAGGTATTTACAAAGGTCTAAAATGTTCAAGCATGTTTGTTTGCTTCAAAGACTTGTAGCTTGATCGCATTGCGAAGTCCATGATTCGTCTTAGCTGCATTAACTGCACAGGGTCAATATCGTTCTGTGATTCCATCCACGACAAGCATTTTTTGAAACATTGCGCTGCCTCTTTAGTCGATACTATTTTCTCGTCCTCGCCCTCATCTTCCTCATCGCTGCATACAATTTCGCTTTCCGTCGAATCTCCGACAACGGTGGCTAAGATCTCTTCATCATACATCTGTGGTGAAGTCGGGAGCTCGTTTTCCAGTTAAGCCAGTCTTCCACATCGTGAGCATTAGGCATTTCCTCATTGTCAAGTTGCTGTACATGTTCCAACATTTCGACCATGGACTCGGCGATATTATCGCACAGGATAATATGCTGTTTCAACAGTGTTTTGAAAGGATTATTGGGCTTTTTGCGACTTTGAGTTTTCAAGATCACAACTAATTAATATTCATGAAAAAATTGGGACCAGAGAAAAAAGTCCGGATAATCGAATAGTCCGGATAATCAAGGTCCGGATAATCAAAGTTTGACTGTAATAGGAATTCTATTCTGACGACATTGCATTTCATATATCTGACTGGCTGTCAGACACATGAAAAAGAATATACACTAAATGGCTGGCTGAAGTGTTGCAGATATTGACATCACTTGCTTGGATTTGGTCAGCTTCAGTCTTCCACACTTCTCTCTTGAAGGATGAAACAACACTAAGCACACAGTAAGATTACAAATGCCTAATTTCTTATACAGAACACTGCCTGCGTGCTGGTTGCTTCAACAGTAACACTGACAAGTATTTATTTAATTTTTCTGAAAGTGGCGGTTTTCCAAGCTTTCCTTAAATAGTCTTTAAAGAAGGTTAACAGTGTGTTGCATTAGATACATAATTTATTTACACCAGTACCCATCAAGCATACAAGATTTCCAACAAACAACAGGAGACTTCTCTAAACAAAATACTTCAATCAAACAATTAGTTCTTTAAAGCTTATAAAAGGCAGCTTTTTTAAAAGCAGAAGTTCTGCAAAATTCACCAAAATAAGCTTCCGCAGATTTAAGTTACCCCGCTATGATGTGCAACATGCAAATTATTTGGGACAATACAACTGAATGTAGAGCTTAAAAGCTTATAAATTTAAATTACGTACATGTAAAGTAGCTACGCTTTGCGGCAAAGTCAATTTCCCTCGAATGACGTGAAAATAGCAAAAAAGTAACACTACCTTTCTTCATGTAGTCCTTTAAATCCTGCCATCTTACTTGGTATGGAAGATTCCAAACGTAAACACGGCATTCTTTACCTCCGCTACCAGATTGTCCTCTCGAACTTGACCTCTCGTCTTGGGAAGGGTATGGAGCGAAGCGTCGACTTTCGCGTCTCAGATCCCGCTCGTATCCACCACCTCTTCTCCGCTGATCTCTATCGTCGTGATCGCTTTCCCTGCTTCCTTCTCTCTCATTTCTCGAGTCGTGATCAACGGGAGAATCATCGCGTCGGCCAGAATACAATGCCTCCTCATGGTCCGCCATATTTTCTTGTCTCTAGAGCTTGCCTGTGTAACCACGCTTTCTGTGCAATTTTAACTTATCTCTAGGGTAGCGTAGTTGAGTTGTTGAAAATAATTTTATAAAAAGCCGAAAGGCATCATTGTTTTTTTCATTCACTTATTAAATAGAAAGTACAACGATCCAACTTTTTTCGAAGTCAGGTATTTCAGGCTTTTTTCGCATAGAAAGAATCTAAGATATCAGAATGTTTTTTTTTTTTTTTTTAAATTAATCCATTTTGTATTATGGGTGGGGAAGGACGATTTGTGTTTTCCTCGTGATCTACTGCGGGCTCAACCTTCTGATAGTCGCCTTCCAAAACCGAAGGAGAACGAAACAGCCTTTTATTTTGAGGGTTCTAAGACGGCTTGATTTCTTTCTTTCTGATCATGACTTGATCTGCTAAGAAATCTTCTACACGATGTCTGCGAAAGGGTTCGTTATCATGATTCTTTGTAGTGAGATTTTTTGTTATTCTAACTTAGAAGCGATGTCGGAATATTTGAGCTTCTAAAAAAACAGTTTAATTAATAATCTTCTTCTGGCGGAAACTTACGCTGGTTTCTTTCTCTACAAGGAGTGAGCTCCGAAAGTTAAGCGAAGAAAGCTTGACAAGACCCCCAGAAGAAGTGTTTGATGTCCTTGAAAAACTTGGAGAAGGGTAAGCTTGTCGCAACTTATCTGCTTACATGATGGCTGTAAATGGCGTCCAGAATTATTCGACATGAATGTTCAATATTATTAATAGCTGTGTTTCCATCGATTCCTTCATCGGCGTTAATTCAATTTTTTTTCTTTTTTTGAATTTCCCAAGCAACGTCTTTATCCATTATTACTGTCTTTGCGCTTGGTTCTTTTTATTGTTTTTGTTAAACAATCGCGAGGTGATTACATGCATGCATGTTTCTCAGCACTACCTACCAGCTGCAGAAGTCGGCTTCTGAAATCTTAAAGATTAGATTCTGAAACACTTCCTGTATCATTATTTTAATATCACTTACACCACTGTTTCATTTTTAAGTTCATCTGCTTATTGGTGTTTTGGTGACTTTAGTAACTGTTGATTTGTAATCAGGTCTATTCTTTTAGAACAAACTTGTGCATGTATGATCACTGTAATCTCCATCCCAGACAATAAGTAACGCTCACATCCTATTGGTCTTATATGTTGCTTTCCTGCATCAGTTCATATGGCTCCGTTTTCAAGGCAATGCACAAGGAATCAGGTCAAGTTGTCGCTATTAAACAAGTACCAGTCGATACTGATCTGCAAGAGATAATCAAGGAAATAAGTATGATGCAGCAGTGTGATAGGTAATATCTTAATTTATTATCTTACTTTGTTGTGTAGATTAGTAATAATTAGTACTCTACACAACATTAGAAAACATCGGTATGATAATACGCGTGCTGATTGGTTTAAAATCATGTTTCTATATCTGTATAGAAACACGGACCTAGCTCAAGCTGTTGGCGTAATGATGGCGTGAGCAAAGAGAATTTACAATTTGATGATCAAAATGAACGAGGTGTTTTCTTTCTTTTGTTGTGGTGTTTTCTAAAAGGAGTAGAAAACATGCTCACCATGTTTCTCTCGAGTTATAGAGACACTTGTGGAAGTTTGGGAGAACTCGAAATAGCTGTGGAAACCCTTGCCTGTCGGCTTGTGCTCACAGAACATTTCTCATTCTCCCAAACTCACACTTGTGTTTCTATAACTAAATAGAAACATGGTACAGGTTTGCTGTTTCTTAAATGATAATAATTAATCTAAATAATAATTATTTGTTAAAATATTTTCAGTCACATGGGATTAGTCCAAACAGGCCATGAGACTGAATATACCCCAGCTAAAACTGGAGAATATTCAGCACCAAACGTCACTGAACTGGACGTTTCATGCTCTTTTTTCAGTCTTAATTGCCACATAGTAGACCTTTCTTGTTGTATCGCGATCCCGTAGGATTAGGGCTAAGATGCTGCATACTGTATATATCTCTTTTTCTGCTCTCTATCAGAAGCCCCTCCTAACAATTAGTGGTATTGTACTCTGGATCAGTTGGTGTGATTTTGAGTCTTGGCCAGAGTCATTGTGCTATGTTCTTGGGCAAAACACTTTACTTTCACTAATTTACTCTTAGGAATTGACTTTCGGGAAAAATCTTTTGGGCCAACTTTGTTTTCAGATTTAGTTGCCAGCAAAAGTATTTTGGTGAAAAGCATGGAAAGTTAGTGGCCAGTGAGGGCGAAGGGGTGGGGGGCGGGTGGGGGCTGTTGGATAAAAGAGGGTTAAATTAACCTTGGGTTGGAGCTAATTCCATGGTAAAATTTCTTAACTATAGGTTTTTTTAACCTGAGCTTAGAAATAGCCAAGTACAATTTATGATAATTATTGTACTATAACCATTTTTTGTATTTTTTTTCAGTCCCTATGTTGTCAAGTATTATGGAAGTTATTTCAAGAACACTGATCTTTGGGTATAAGTATATTCTGACATGTAGTTTCCTATCCTGTCAACATAAATTGTTAAATCTGGATCAGTATTCTCATCAGTAGTTTACAACGTAATATTGCTGGAAGTTGCTCAGATATGCATGGAGAAAATCTAAAATGTCAGACGTTCCGAAGAGGTACCAAAACATAATGTAGACTGCAAGTAGTCTCTCTTTTGCTTGAAAATCCATGGGGAAGAATGCAAAGCAAGTGAGCATGGGAGCATGACATGCGAGCCACAAGTAGCCTGAGTGTCAGACTTTCGGTCTTCTGAAACCCTTGCTTCTTGTGGCTTGCGGCATTGCATGTCACGCTGGCGCGCTCACGACCACTCAGTTGTGCTGCGTTTTTCTTTATGTTCTTCCCGTGCAGAATTTCAAGCAAATGGGAGACTACTCGCAGTCTACAAAGAAGTTACTGACAAAATTGGAAGTTATTTTCTATTTTTTCTATTTTGATTTTGGATTCTTTTTGGAGTAAAAGCATTAAAAGACTATTAATTCCAAATTCTAAGTTACCTTCTAATGGCTGTATGAAAACAAGTGTAATCCATCAGTTGAAGATATTTGTTATTCTCATTACCTGTCTGCTTGATGGTTTATTAATATTGTAATGAGATTTGAAATGTTCGTCACTTCTGGTACAAATAAAATTATTTGGGTTAATAGCTGTTTGTTATTGACTCACGTGTTTTGCCTTTTGTTCGTCAGATTGTTATGGAGTTCTGTGGTGCGGGATCTGTCTCGGACTTAATGAAAATAAGAAATAAGACTGTGAGTAAATGTTTTTGACACCAAAATAATTGTTCAGTCATGTGCTCTTTCATTTGGTGTTGCACTTTAAGTAGGTACCTGTCTTGTTTCATCCTACATACGAGATGGATAATAAGGATGTTTGACAATATTATTGTAAGCTTTCCTCCACTGGCAATTTTATAGAGATTGAATTTTGATTTGATTTTAGAGGGGGGAGAAAGAAAAAGTGTTCTATTTTTTCGGAGCCAGGTGGTGGGGGGGAGGGGGGGATGAGGTGGGTTTGTTCAATCCAGAATCCAGCATCTTATCAGCTGCAGAACAATATTTGTCACTTTATGCCCGTAGGAATAAATTATTATAATTGGAAATAAATGTCTCACTTGTGTGACTTAACATATTTCACTTTTGGGCACTTTCTCCATAAATCCCTAGATGGTATTGGGCCATCTTAACGTATTCTATTCTACTGTAACTGCCATCCTAGACATGTAGTTTTGCCATCCAATTGACCATTCCATATTCCATGCGTCCTAACTGCTGTGCATTTTGTGCTGTTTTTGTTTTGTTTGCTTGCTTTCTTTAAAAATTTGATTTTCGAAAATAAATTCACTGAGTTGTTGTCTTCTGGAATGTTAGTTGACGGAGGAAGAAATAGCATGCATACTGAAATACACCCTCAAGGGTTTGGAATATCTTCATTTGAGAAGAAAAATACACAGGTTGGTTTTAATCAGTAACTGCAGTTGAACCTTCTGTTATTTGCAAACACCCCAGGAACCAGAAAAAAATGTCCATTAAGCAAGGGTGTTTGCTTACAGGAGGTTGAGATTATTATTGTTTGTTTGTGGTTGAGACTATTTAACAATTAGACCCGTAGCCCGCAAGGGCTACGGGTCAATAGCCCATTCGGCTTCGCCTCATGGGCTATTGACCTGTGGCCCTTGAGGACGAAGGGTCTAATTGTTTTAGTATCACCCAACTAGTCAGACAGAAAAGGTAATAATAAAGTTAGCAAATGCAAGTTGAAGAAATATTTATCTGGGAATAAAATGAAAGAAAGCATCAGGCTCAATGGCGCCAATTTCGCTACTCGATGACTATCACTAATAGTCCCCTAGTAGCGTAGCCAATCAAAATGCAAGATTTGCATTAGTCCACTAGTTGGGTGATACTAATATTACATTTATGCTTGATATGTGAGGTGACTGCTTGTGGAGTGTGCTTGTTAGCATTGTATTGGACTTCTAGCAGCTGGCCTTTTCTCTCAGGGCCAGACGAGTGTTTCTGCATGAATACAAAATGCAAAAGAGGGGTATGGATGAAAAGTGGTTGGGACAAGACAAGAAGAATGCCTCTTGAGTGCTGAGCCCTTGTCTTGTCCCAATCCCTTCTAGTCTCAAAGATCTTGCCTCATACATGTACATGTACTCCATGCCTGATTTTGAGAGAACTTTAGACAGGCTGCCAGCAGTCGAAAACTACATTGTACTTTGCAAATGTTAAATAATACAAACCGCTGACACTACCTTCTGCTCAGCGAGACAATTCAGTTAATTATCCACCCACCCCTGGTATACTTGTGTTGGTACAGTGCTTTGTTAATAGCGGAAATCTATGTTGAGAGTTATAGTTGGACTTATCAAGATTCCAAAATGATTTAAAATTAAGCAATTTAAAGGCACTGTCGCTTGTAATTACAGGGATATCAAGGCAGGAAATATCTTGCTTAATGCCGAAGGTCATGCCAAGCTTGCAGACTTTGGAGTTGCTGGTCAGCTAACCGTAAGTGCTATAATTTGTGGAAATAGACCATATGCACTGTACCTAGGTAAATAACTGTATTAAAACAGGCTTTTGGGGGATTGCATGCAGATGCATCATTTCTATGCCTGAGGCAATCAAGGTCAGTAGACAGTTACCAATGGATTCTGAACCCAGTACTCGCTGGACTACAGCTACAATCGTGGTCAAAAGTCTTGGGATAAATTTTCACCTTTCGCACTTTTCTGCACATGCCAGACGTGAATACAACTTCACCTGCTCAACCTCTGCCCCCCATCCCACATACAATATAATGTTGAAAATTAGTAGCTACAATTTCTCCTGATTTTCAACATTGTACTGGGTAGAGAGGGGAACAGTGGGTTGCTAAAACCTCAGTTATAAAGCACAGATAATTTGTCACATTACATATGTGTTCCAAGGACTTTTGCCAACGATTGTAGCTAAAGACTTTAATTTGTACCCCTCTAGCCTTTTGGAATATAGATTATAGTTTTCCCAGCTAGTGCAGTGTTATGTTGGAAATTTATTGCACACAGACCTTGCAGACAAACAAAAATGCATGCTGTACACAGATCACATATTAACTATGAATAATTATATGGGACATGGGCAACTAATTTTTTTTTTGTTTGTGTTGTATAGGATACAATGGCAAAAAGAAATACTGTTATAGGGACCCCATTTTGGATGGCTCCTGAAGTAATACAGGTCAGAATTAGGCAGTAATATTACTTTTTTTTTCTCTTCTCTTCTCTTCTCTTCTTGTCTCGTCTCGTCTCGTCCCGTCCCGTCTCGTCTCGTCTCGTCTCGTCTCGTCTCGTTTCGTCTCGTCTCGTCTCGTCTCGTCTCGTCTCGTCTCGTCTCGTCTCGTCTCGTCTCGTCTCGTCTTCCTTATTCTTTGATTTCAAGTTCTGTTATGACCATTACAGCTAAAGCAGCTAGAAATTTGCGTGTGGAGAAATTTAATCACACGTTTATAAGTTTGTCCAGGGGAATGTTATTGTCTACAATGCGTGGGTAGTCCTGAAAATTATTTCTTTTAAGTCCAAACACTCTCCTTACTTCCAGCTATATACTGTATGCTCTGCATGTTCCTCAACACCAGACAATGGGGATTTCATCTTTAACCGCCGGCAAAATCTGTCAAAATCTAACGGCGCAAAAGATCGACAGATTCCAAATTTTCCATTAACATTTACATACTTGGCCACTTTTTAATGTACACTGTAATAATCTTTGCATCCAATTTTACTTTTCAGGAAATAGGTTATGATTGTCTGGCAGATATCTGGTCGCTAGGAATCACTGCAATAGAAATGGCTGAAGGAAAGCCACCTTATGCTGACATACACCCCATGAGGGTCAGTATAAACTTGGCTACTCAAGCTCAAACTATGAATTCTTCTAGTAATTTATAATCATTCTTTTGCTTTAAGTTCTGAGAATTTAGTGATAAATCAAGGCAATATTCACGAGTGTTTATTTATAGTAAGCTAAGCATCAATTTCTGCGGCATTTAATTCTGTCATTTTGACCAACATTTCTGAACTGTGATGTCCTCTTGTATAATAAAAATGTTGGTGGAAGTTTTGTAAATTAAAAAGGAAACTTTAACATCTGTCTCTGTTTGCAAAGGTCAATCTTTAAATACTTTAGTTTCAAAATTTTCCGTGATGTCACACTTAATATCAGTTTGTACCTCCATGTCAGTCTGTCTGTGCTCTCATTTGCTGTGGTAAAAAAAATCATTTTTTGTTGGATTCACATTGATTTCTTTCAGCAGGATATATTCCCTTTTTCTTAAGGATGTTGTTAATATCATAAGCTTATATTTTGAATAACTTTACCCTCATATTGGCATAGATTTTAAAAGATGTTGTTAAAAATGCCAGCATTGATTTCCTGCAGTAAGCTTTTATCTGCTACTTCTGTTACAGGCGATATTTATGATTCCAACAAAACCGCCTCCCACCTTTAAAGATGCTGACAGATGGAGTAAAGAATTCTTAGACTTTGTAAGCAAATGTCTTGTAAAAAATCCAGAGGATAGAGCGACTGCCACGCAGTTATTACAGGTAAGTTTACTCAGGAAAAAACTTACTGTAGTCATTTGAACAAAGTCGAAAAGAATTCCAACCTATAGGACATTTCCAAGCTGTCTTTTGCCTCTGTGTGAAGACAAGTCTTCATGTGGAGTCATTCATATGAAAATGAGTTCTGCTTACAGGTTTATTTTCATGCAAATTAAACTCATTTTCATATGAAAGGTTTTGCACGTAGACTCGTTTTGAAACAGAGGCACAAGGTAACTCAGAAATAGCCTGTTACTTAGTATATCCAAATTCACGAATGAATAACTAGGTGGGAGCAGATATTTATGGTATTTCGTATTGGGCTGAGTTGTATTACAAGATTGGAATCAAAACATTTAAAAGTACATACCAACTTGAAAACAAATAAATAAATAAACAAAGATGGTACATGTAGGCAGTCAAAGGTAATGAACAAACTCTCTTGAAAGCACTTTGTAACATGGTGACTACAATGATTAAAAGTGTTACTATCTGAATGACATTTTTTCTGTTACAGCATTCGTTTATCCAGGAAGCAAAGTCTGTCAGTATACTCAATAACATGATCCAAGAAGCGCTGAATATTATGGAAGAAGAAAGTGCGCGAGAGGAAAACGAGGTACGATACAATCTAATCCCCCGTGTTATAAGCCCTCTGGCCCCTGCCCTCCCCCGCCCTCCCCCGCCCCATCTCCCCCTATCCTGTCCCTGTGGTTAACCCCTCAAAGCCCCTTCTGAAGTTGGTAAGTTCAGAGACTAGCCAGGAAGACAAGGTGCGATGTGATCTAATCCCCCGTGTTATAAGCCCCCTGTTCCATGTTCCCCCAACCCCATTCTGTCCTTGTAGTTAATCTCTCATAGCCCCGTCTGAAGTTAGTACGTTCCGAGACCAGTTAGCGCGGTTACAGTGGACACTGATGTTAGCTGCTTTTAATGCGCTGTTACTGAGGTATTTCATTGTCTGGGGCTTACAGTTAGGCTTAGCATAAACACTTCTATACATAGGCTTGATGTTACACTGTGCGAGGCAAAGATTCACTTTCTTTTAATTTCCTTGTAGCAAAAGGTGGTACTAAGGTATAGTGATACAGTTTCGTCAAAGGTTGTCCCTTGAAAGCGTAAAAGAGAACCCGACAATGCCGATTGGTATTGTGGGTAGTAATAGTTCGGCGTTACTTGATTGAGGTTCACGGTGTTTCAGCAAGAAGGAAGAACAAAGCATGAATGCACGTGTTTGTGCTGTTTCCTTCTGTCACGCTGAAACACTTTAAGCTTCAATCAAGTAACGTGAACCACTGTTTTCCCTAATACCCCTCGACAATGTCGTGTGAGCTTTTACCCCTTGTTTTGGGCAACCATAAATACCATTTGGAATTAAATAGGAGAAGTCTCTTATTTTTCTCAGATTAAGTCGAGTAGGGAGGACGTGCGTTGGACGAGGATACGTTTTGCATGACTTGAACGTCCTTTCGTGCTCGTGTGCCTGCGTGTTCAGGTGTTTGTGTGCTCGTGTTCTCGTGTGCTCGCGTGCTCGTGTGCTCGCGCGCTCTCGTGAGAAACTGAGAAAACTCTGAGAAAAATAAGGGAGTACGCGTAAACTACTGTTTGATCAAAGAAGAGAGTGTTCGCGATATGTCAAACACTTTTCTTCCTCGCCACAGGAGGAAGCGGAGGAAGTCGACGATCATATCGACTCGGGAACAATTGTGAAGGTGGGCGATGGTAATGATAACACGATGATAGTAAACACAGCGTCCAGTGTGCAGAGTCAGGATACGATGATCGTGAACAGTGAGGCAGGTACACTGCTGGAATCTGATCTGGGAACAATGGTGATTAATTCTGATGAAGACGAGGACGCCACGATGAAAAGTAAGCTTTGAAGGAATATTTGGAAACCGGTCGTTTTAGCTGACCCCAAATCGATTAGCCCCTAACCGTGCAGCCTCCAACCAGAAGTCGAAAACACTGTCTATTTCTCGTTCTTTAAGCGTGAATGGGGGTTAATCGACTTCTGGTTGGGGGCTAACTGCTAATTGACTTGGGGGCTAAACGACTGGTAACCGAATGTTTGGCTTCGCAAACGAAGATTTCAATAATGAGTTATTACTTTGGAAAGAAGAACCTGCGGCTCGTGTCTACATATACTTTCGAATTTCCGTTCATTTTCCTGTGTTTATATCAGTCAATGTAACCAGTAAAGCCTTCAGCAGTCCACAGCTTGGGAAAAATATTAGGGTATTTAAAAAACCACGACGGCGACGCCGAAGACAACAGCGAGGAAAAAGTGAATGTATACTTTACATACGAATCTCTCGATACTCTAAAGTCATTAAACTTTTTTTCGTCGTGAAAACTACATGTTTCTCGAAACTGAATACGGACACAAAGTTAAATTCGAAACAAATTTAAAAAATTCGCCGTCGTAGTTCACATTCTACAGACAACGCAGAATTTGGTCATTTCACGTTGTTGTTTTGCAGTTGACAGCAAAGAAATGTACTCAAGAATTATAACGCACGTGCACAGCCATTGTTCTGGCCCCAATTGTTCGAAGGCTGGATAATGCTATCCACCGGACAAATCGCTATCCAGTGAATAAGTGTTGAGGAAACAAACCACGCTATCCATTGGCTAGTGATTTATCCGGTGGGCAGCTTTCGAACAACCCAGGTCTGTTCATTAAACCTTTTCTTTAACGATGTTCTCCTTTCTGTATTGATTTTCCCTAAGCTTCCTAGGAGATCGTTCTTACGGGCCTCGGGCCGCGGGCCGCGGGACACGGGTTGAACTGTTTTGTAACCTCCACATTCAGGAGCCCTGGCCCTCTCTCCCACGCACAGCTGCAGTGACAGTCCCAGTAACGTAGCTTTCTTTTATTTCAAAGGATTGGACAGCGATGCTAAGCAGAACTATCGTCCTTCATTTATGGATCACTTTGACAGAATATTTGAAGCAGGAGGACGGGGAAGCGACTCCGGTGCCAACGGTTCGTCTGGGGAGGACTCCGGGGGACTACTGAGGGGGGCAAAACCTGAAGATCCGTTTAAACTCAAGAAGGCAGGCCCCCCTGACTTTGAATTTGTAAGTAACAAATGATTCATGTTCTAAAGATACGAGACAGGGGAGGGGGCAATCATTGTCATTGTCTACAGTCAAGGCGGGGGTACACGCGGGAATGTAAAGGGGAATGTGGTGTTCAATTCCCTCTCCTACTCAAACGATCCCAGAAAACCAAGCGCTCAAAAGTGGTGCCCAGTCTCTAAGGGATTTTACAATTTACGTTGTACATGCAGTGTGAGAAGTAAATTCTCAAGGCATTTGTGAAAACTGTGAAGTGTTATGACCTTGACTTCAATGTTGATCAAAAAGTCATCAGTTATTCTTTTTTTACCTGGCAGTTACGGTCACTGCCATGCGAGGAATTACAAAGCCGAATGCAGACACTGGACATGGAAATGGAGAAAGAAATTGAAGGACTCAGAGCGCGGTACCAGGCAAAGAGACAACCTATTCTTGATGCGATGGAGGCGAAGAAGAAGAGACAACAGAACTTTTAGTGAAGTTAATCAAGCTTGGCGAAGGTTTCAACGCTTAATGCACTCCACAGGGTATGAAATGTTGCCTCTGTTCGCATGACAGTGGTAAATGTTTCCTCTGTTCGCGTGAAAACGTTGATGATAAGTTAAAATACATACCAGAATGCTTCGAGTTGATAGAAATCCTGTTCCGGATACTCCCGCGAGAACGTAAGCTCTAATGGTGAGAATTAGGCCTATATTGAAGCTGTTTGCAAAATTTCTGTGCAAACGAAACCCCGCCAACATCAACTGAACGCAATGACCCGCATGTATGCATTGCGGTCCTATGTAGAAATTCGCGAGGCAATTCGGGACAACTTTATTGCTAGTGTCTTTCCTTTTTCCGCCTCTTTCCTGATCAAGGCAGAGGGGAGGAGAGGGTGAGGAGGAAATTCTGGACATAGGGCAGGTTTTAAGGCTGCACTGAATATCTTGATAGAGAGTTTTATTCACCACCATTTATTTTGCGGTAACCTAAGATACAACATTAAACAGGAACTTAACTTGATATTTAAGCAAATCTCCCAACTAGAAGTGTACAAAATGTATAGAGGCCAAAGAGGAGAATTCGCATGTTGAGCATGGAGGTTGAAAATGGCCAACAGACGGTTTTGCGAGATGCCATTTTGATATACATTTTGTAAAAGGAAATGTAATCAAATTGACTCAAGCTTACGGCGGTTGAACACAAATGTAGTTGTTTTGGTTGTGTTATTCCCACAGGACGGACTTTCTGACTGAATGACTGACTGACTGACTGATTGTCTGTCTGTCTGTGTCTGTCTGACTGACTGACTGACTCACTGACTGACGAACTGACAGACTGACTGTCTGACAGACGGACGGACTGACAGACAATGACGAACAGACTGAAAGAGTGACTGATTGACAGACGGACGGACGTAAAGTGTGGCTGACTGACTTGCTAACTGACTGACGGACGGACGGACTGACTGACTGACTGACGAACTGACTGATTGATTGCTTGATTGATTGATTGATTGATTGAGTGATTGATTGAGTTTAACTTAAGCCAGCAAACTATCGATATAAACAAGAAAAACAAATTAATATTACAAGCAACACTGACCGCGTGAAGGCACGCGTCCCCGTCTGATGGCCATTTTTATAGGAATAAGAACTTATTTATTAAGAGTCTATTATTTTGTAAGATGCATTCATTCACGTTGGAAAATGGCGTATAAGTTGATGAACTACTGTATCGAAGATTGCTTGTGATTTCAAGATGATATAGAGGCTGACAAATTCGTAGCGTAGTGAGTACGATGCGTGAGCTAACAAACAAATATACCAGAGGGTTAGTTTTTATAGAAATTGACTGAAAATTATCAGTGCCAATTATTTAAACGAAGCTTAAGATACTGCTTATAAAAGCTGAGCTCAATAGAACCGGGCATATCCCCCCGGGGGGAGGGGACATGGGTGCTCGCTGTACCGTTCAGGGGTCAGAAGGCGGTTTTGGTACCTTTAACGGTGGTCGGCCTCAAAAGTTTCACAGCAGGAGTTTTTGCGGTAACTTTTAGGGTAATGAGCCGAGATAATGTGTTGCTTTAGAATTTGGTACCCCATTGGCGTGAAAACAATTTCAAGCCACGCCCACAAAACAGGTTCTTGGTATCTCTTAGGGATATTTGACAAAAATTCCGACAAGCACCCCAATTCTTTTTATGTGGGAGTCCTCCCCCCCCCCCCCCGGGGGAGGGGAAATGACCTGTATATCTACAAGTTGTTTTATTATCTCTGTTGTTTTTCTGCCTTATTATTTTGAGATTTGGTGCGATTTCAAGATGCTTTTGTACATTGTAAAAATGACTTTCATTTGTACGTCATAGCCCCTTTAAATATATACTAGGTCTTTTTTAAGATTTTGTGACATGAAACACGCTTTGGTTTGTCGGCGTTGGAAATAAGCTTTATTGCTTGGTGAATCGCCTGACAAAACCTTGCGGGCATAAGCAAAGAACCTAATCGCGGCCCAGATCGCTAGAATATTTTTAAATTGGGTTTGAACAAAAAGTTCGGTATCCCAGGTCTGGCCCTCTCTCTGTCACGCAACGTCGGCAGAAAGGCTCCCTCTCTACCGACGTTCCGTGACAGAGAGAGGGCCATAAACTGGACTAGAATTTCTGCTATAAAAGGGTTGTTTTCCTCCATATTTCACATCTCCTTGCACAAAATTCAAATTTAAACTTTTACAGTAATGGCTTCAGAATCACTTGAAACCATTATTATATTATTGTCAAAAAAATGATATTTCCTAATGTTTTAACAGAATATTGGTTATCTTAAACACATTTCATAGGAACTTTCGAAGAAAATACGGAGGTTATCTTTCAGGTGTTTATTCTTTTACAGTTGATATACAACTGGGCGTAAAAATGGCAAGGCCGGATCTCTTTTATATCAGAACTTCATGTTGGATTGTGTAAATATTTGCTACTGTAATGTTAAAAATTCACGGTTTATTAAAGCACGTTTCTCCTCTTTGTAACGAAATTTTTCCCCCAGAGCAAAATAAAAAAATGATAATTGAAATAACTAAATTAAGCAATGATGAGATTTGTTAATTATACAGGTACAACAATTATTTGCAGTTCTACAAGTAATAACTTGGAAGAAGACAAAATAAAATTTTCGCTATCAATGCGTCTACAGTATCCATTTATTTGCTTCTCTATTATGGGTTTGGGAGAATTTTGCAAAGTTGTTCCCATGTTACTGTGTCGCCGAGAGGAAAAAAATGTTTTTCAAGACAGTCGACTCGAAGATTAAGTTTGTTAAAGAAAATTTTACATGTAAAAATTCCTTGTCCAAGTGAAAGAAAGGTGGCGGAAAATAAATTAGATTTAGGCCCGGTCCACGCTACGCCGAGGAATTAGAAAACGCAGCTTTATTTCTGCGGTTAGGCCTACGGTCCACACTGTAATCTCACGAAAACAGAGTTTTTCGAAAACGCCGGCTTTTCGTTTTCGTGTGGACAGAAAACGTTTTGAAAACGGGCCTTTTTTTGAAAACAATGACGTCACGGTAATCATGTGATCTCCCTGCGCGAGTTTTTCTCAAACACAAATCATTAACGACTGGTGATTTATTTACGTTGCAAAGTAAAAACGCCGTTTTCATATTTCTCCAGCGTAGTGGGGACTGGGCCTCGGTCTCTCTTAAAGCGTTATAAAATAAAACCGTCGAATAGCCAGTAAGATTTCGTTTAACGACCATATGATAGTACAAGCTAGAAAGCTTTGATTTGCAGGTAACATTTCCTTTATAAAAAAGGTCAAGGTAAAAAAGTTAAGTCTACAGCGAGCCAAGCGCGCGACTAGGAGTATTTCTACGTCTCCATGGATACTACATACTGGTAAATACAGGGATTATCAATTAAGTCACGTACAACCAAAATCGATCTGACCAATCACAAATGGTGTAGGTAGTGAAGCTGGCGCGAAGCGCGGGAAAACGAGAGCAACCCGCATTCACGAGTGACATTGGTACAATTAGTTTAGAAATTTATTGAGCACAGAAAGGCATACGAGGTTTTTTACCATTTACACTAAATGCAAACGGAAATGGTAAGAAGACCTTTGTAAAAAAAAAAAAAAAGCTTAGATTGGGTGGGCCTGAAAGATACTAAGATAAGTCATTATTCATTACTTCGAGTGTTCGTTGCGGTTTTCAACACCAACATATGCAGAAAATGACAGACAGCTTTTAGAGTTTCACACATTCAATTTTTTATTGCTACTAAATGCTCACACATGTGCACTGGTATGTCTCAGTATCTGAAAGTAATGATCACCCTGAAAAATGCTGGTACAAAATGGAAAATGAAATCGTTTTAGGGCTGACTTAGCCGATACTGTTACAATCATTATTGATAAGTTTTGTTTCGCCGTTGACATTTTCATACCGAAGGTCGGGATGGACACACATGTATCTTACACATCAATAAAGCTGAATCCATCAATCAACGAGCCATCCCTCCATCCATCCATCCATCTATCCATCCATCAATCAACCAAAACTTAATTAACGTGTCAGTCTTCCCTAACCGAGAAGAAACACCCCTACACTAATTAGGGACACAGTGACCCCAAACGTTTCTTCGAGCCTTCAATGGTATTTAAAATTGCAAATTGCAAATCAGATTGCAAATTGCAGTAAGCTTTTTCCCCACGGGGCCTCATCTGCAGGAATTCCTACCAAGGATAGAGAAAAATCGAATATTTTCTTTTTGGAAAAACGGCAAAAACCACGGCAACATGCTATAAGCTTGGTGGGATCTCATGCCCCATCAAAAGTGTTTCAATTGTTTGTACTTCTTTTTTTTTATACTCGCAAATAGAATGTGACGATGATAACGATGATGATGATGATGATGATAGTGGTGGTGGTGGTGGTAGAACGAAGATCTGTGGGAAAACATGAACACTCTAGCTACATGCAGCTAGTAATTAAAGAAAAAAGTGACGATGTAAACAGTGAAACGTATTCAGTTTTTCCTTCAAAAATCAAGCCCGATAGAGACTTTTTCACATCAAGTGTTATATAACTCACTTGCAGTCGCCAATTAATTTCGTCGGAGTCATCCTTTGCTGTAACCATGACAACCACCAGGGTAGCCAAAATGAGGAAAAGGAACTTGGAATCCATTATGAAGCTCTTTCTAGAAAACTTGGTCAGAAAAGGAAGTATGTCTTCAGCGTGAAGGTGAATTTATCAAAAGTAGATAAGTTAAGTATATCAATGTGAAATAAGAAGCGCCCAGGATCCATCAGCACACGCCACGATTTAGCTTTAATTCTCATTGGTCAAATCATGTATAATGAGCCCAAATTAGAAACATACGATTATAAAATCTTTCTTTTATACGGCTTTAAGTCTTGTTCTGTGTTTAACAGTATTTCTTTTGAGTTTATTTATTTCTGGCGAGGCTTTAGCAGATACTCCAGATTCACGAACCTGTTCAACGCGTATATATATATATATATATATATATATATATATAATAAACAATGGTAGCAAGACTTCAATTCATCGTTTATTGCGACAACGCTGTTTCGTATGGTCAAAGGATGACCACACTCATCAGGCAATATCAACGAATCGTTGATTTGCCTGATGAGTGTGGTCATCCTTTGACCATACGAAACAGCGTTGTCGCAATAAACGATGAATTGAAGTCTTGCTACCATTGTTTATTATCTACACTGCTCCTCTCAGAGTCGAGCGCTCTATAAATTTATTCTGTTCAAGTTCAAGAAGTATATATATATATATATATATATATATATATATATATATATATATATACATACATACACGTAGGGGCCAAACCACCCCCCTAATGTTTCATGAAGGCTATATTTGCTTGGTTTATATATTTCTGAACCAAGTTTGGCAGATGAGCTTTCTTTGTTCTCCAGTTTATTTTAATTTGGAAGTTGTGACAAAATGTCAGATTATGACGTCATAATTGATGACGTCACCAAAACGTGCTATAATTTTTTGTAAAATCTGATGTAAAGATTATGTCATTGGAAAGGCCTTGACTTGAGGAGTAAAATGCCGGAAACCGTTTTTTGCTATGATGATTATTTTTTGAGATATGGTAAATTAAATATTTTTGTTGTTGTCCCCCCCGGAATTTGCTTAACCATACTGCCCTTCTTAGGTCAGTCTCTCTGGTTTATTTTTTTCAGTTTTATTCTAGGAAGGCTAATAATCTAGAAAAATAGAAAGCTTGATGTTGTGAAAAATCGCATGGTTTTAGAAATTTGATTTTCGGCTTTGCTAGGATGGTATTAACAGTAAAAAAACGGGTGACGTCACAGGTTATGACGTAACAAAACTAATTTTAACGCAATAACACTAGAGGGATAATTTTTTATTCCGATTTTCTTCTTTATTTTTGCTTTAGTCATCTGGCACATCACATGTGCAACATAGCTGCATTTGCTGGAACAAAATTACGGCTCCAATTTGGGGATTTTTCTCAAGGGGGGGACCCCATATTCTGCAGAGTTATTTTTCATGTTTAAAAATGCCATATTTCATTCAATTTTTGTGATATGGACAAAATTTTTTCAGGTTTCAACTCCCCTTGATATGCTCTTTCGAACACATTGTAAAAAAAATGCCTATTAAAAACTTCAAAAGTGGCAAAAAACATGACGTCGTCACTGTGACGTCACAAATTTGACATTTAGTGACATTTTTCACGTAAATATAATTGGCAATAGGTCTCCTGCTCATCTGCCAAGTTTGGCGTAGAAAGAGTCAATACTTTTTAAGTAATGCGAAATAATGTGAAATACCCAAGAACTGACGAAACATTTGGGGGGTGGTTTGGCCCCTACGTATATGAAAAACCCACTAAGACTTTTCTCTTCTCGCGTGTTTCCCTCCTCGCTTATGCCTTGGGCGCGCGCGTCCCGCAAGCTTTCAAGCGCATCTCTCATGCACCTAGAAAACAACGAGCCCGGCGAATACCATTGATAATTTATACACCAAATTGTAACCTTGTGGTTCAACTGTATGGCTGATTAATGTGAGAAACGCAGATTCCAATTTTCGAAGACACCAATTCGTCTAATCTATGCTTCAACCAGTTCCGATTGAGGTACTTTTCCAGTTTGTAGAATTGGATGTCTTATGCCATCATGAAAACAAGTATGATCACAATAACCTGAGTTTTGATGACAATGCAAAAATCTTCCATTTCTTTACTTTTTAAAAGAGCTTTCTAGTCTCGACTCAACCATTGTTTGAAAAGAAAGAAAAAGCTTAATTTATGCGTGTCGAAATTACAATGCGTATGCAGGAATTGCTTTGGCACTTCACTGTAGTCCATAACTTGCATATTTACAGTGTAATAAGTTTTGCCTACCAGATACCAGATGGAAGTCAGGGAAAATGATTTTGCGGGGAAGGTTTTGTTCTCTTGAAAAACGCATTTTTAATATGCTGCCAGACCTTTTTGACATGTCACCCGCGGTACACTTTTATAGTTACCCTGTGAATATTTTATCGAGAAAAGTCGCTCCTCGGCTGGTCAAAGAATCAACTTGCTTAAAATTATTCATCTAGAAATTTGAGCACGCTCGTATACTTTGTGATGAGTTTTTATTATGTCAACGTTAAGATAATTATCACATCAAATGATCAGCCAGATTCATCACTGCCTGCAACCGACTGAGGCGTTTTCATTCAAGCTGGTAAAAAAGGGAAAGCCGGCTCAAAAGTTACGGTATTCCATAAGAAAAAATGCAAAGACAGACTTACATTGCGCTGCTCAAGATGCGAGGCTACTGATGAAAAGCTATGTTTATACGGTGAGACAACTTAACCAACAGGGAAAATTTTCTCTTACCTGATAAGAGCAAGTTCCTTCCACCTCTGATGTGCTCAAGAAACTGCTTGTTTGTGAAACCATTCCTCAGTTAACATACAAAACTCGTGCAATGCGCCAACCAATCACAGCAAAGGTGTTGTATAGTTGACCAATCAGAGGTTTTTACTACAAGATATTTTCCCGCGCTTGGAAACAAAACATTGTATGTGAGATGGCTTTTCCCGCGTTATAATTAGGAGCTCAAATGTTTATCACAATAAAATGCCAGGAAATATTTCAGCCGAACTTCTGTGGTAATACCAGCAGAATGGTTTCGGTCAGCTGGCCAGAATGATTGACCAGTTATTCCAGTCACTAGATTTAGCTTCAACTTAGAACTCCACAGCAGGGCTTTTAATTAACAAAAATTATTTTTATTTAATTTATTTTCGGTGTTAATTAGCTTGTACTGTATGACTTGTATATGATTTCCCATCGGGACAATCGGAACTTTCACTCCTTAGTTTGACGCCGACCAGAAGCTATTTTTCCTTGTTATAATTATGGTTTACTCTCTGGCTTGTTACGAATTTTATTAAGTTTTTCACTGCTTCTCCCTCTCTTGTAACTCGTAATCAGCGGGTTTCATTTCCTCATGAATAAACTCGATTACTGCCGGCGGCTTGTTATATTATTTGTGCCCTTTTATTCTAATAATGTAAATGTTTTTATTCCGCTGAGTGAAACGAGAGAAAATAGAAGAGACATTTTGACGCTTCTGAAAAGGTCCATTGTAATTGTTTGTCCCGCATTACAACCCGCTAAAAAACGGTATGCCCCGCCAGATGAAAATTATTTTCAATTACAATCAGATGAAATAAATTAAGGCACGAACGCGCTATTTATCGGCTGTTTGGCGGGGCATGGACAGAACTAATTTTTGTGCCTTAAAAAGTACAAATTACATGCAAATTGGATCAACAAAACCAAAAAGTACTCGGCGTGGTTTGTGATATAATCCTGTGCTAAATCTGCCCCAATTTTCAATAGCTCTTGTTAAATGTACGTTTCGTCTTGGTTTATTACACAACTGTAAAACAAGCGGCTTGGTTTTAATTCGTGATCACAGATCGAACGCCTACAAGTTAATTCTCTCATTACAATAACAATACCTTAGATGAAACGAATTACTTAATCCCCTTTATTTCCTGTGGGATCTGCTGAGTCTAAGGCAACAACAATTCCTCTCTATTTATCCCAATTTTGCGCAGCATGTTGTGCCTCACCCGAAGTCAGTTTTACCTCACTGAGCTAAGCCATGACAGTTCTGCATCTCGTGGTTTTGGGCCGACCATGTAGGTTTCCTTTTCTTAGTGGTGCTCAACGCAAGACAAATCTTAGGATTAACAGCCTGATCCATGCTAAGTACTTGGCCCAGCCATCGGATAAATGATATATTAAAAATAGTTCTGTTGTTTCCTTTTTGAATAATTATGACCATTTATGAACCTCTTGTAAGATAATTAGTACTTTGATTTATAAATCTTGAACAACCACCAATCCAGGCAAGTTGTCAAACTCCAACTTTATAGCAGAACCAACTACCATAGTCTTAAGTCTCGTTCATTTTACAAATATTATGGGGAAATCTTTGTTTACAATATTCTTCCCATTTGCACGGCGATTCAATATCGATCATTATCGATTACTCCAAAATAAGTTGGGACTCCTTGCCACGGTTATATGTGCAATATAATAACCTCGACGAGCCTATGTATTGAAGAACGCTCCGTTTTGACAGAAAATAACTTCAGGGTTTGGCAAAGAATAGAGGTTTTGGGGCTCAATACATTCTCGTTCCAGAGCCCACTCCTCTCTTGGAATGAGGCCTCCGGTGACGTGAATGAACTCAATAATACTGATTCGAGAATTGTTTACTGTCCCAGGAAACAAATACATTTTCTTAAAAAAAAATACCTTTTCTGGCATTTAGTCCAAGGTGGTGAGAGAGTCAACAAGATGAAATCATTCGTCATTTATTGACACTATCATAACCGTTATAATTACAATCTGCGCATGCGCGCAACATAACAGAGGCAAAAATGTAGATACAATATACAAAATAGGTTGAAAATTCTGATATTAAAAATATTTGGGAAATTAACCGGACGCGAAATAAAAGTTTGTTAAACAGGTTTAGAACACAACCGAGAAACCAGTTTTCCAAACCTTTACAAAACCCTCTGGGTGTGGCTTTTTGATACATGCGAGGGCTGTGGTCTTGTAACTAAAACAATGTTCTATTAATTTGGTTTCCTCTTTTTACTAGTTATTACTACAGTGTTCTTTTAAAATTCATTTAATCGACGGAAACCAGTTCTTGGTTGACCCAAGTTTCAAATAGAGTCCTTCACCTATACAAAACAATAAAACAAACAAACAAGCAGGTTAGCCCACGAGAATTTAAAAAATAAGGTAAACCATAAAGAGCCTGTGGGGTGCTCCACTCCGCAGTAACAATCAGCCGGGAAAGACTTTTAGTCAATTGATCAATTTTTAACGCAATAATAGGCCCTATTCATAAATGGCTGCCACTTTAAAATTCTTTTGTATGTATTTAAATTAGACCAGCTGACCTCGTTTGGAAGCACGAACTCTTTTGAATTATCAACTCAAAAACGAGGTTAGTTGTGCTAATTTTAATACATGTACTTACAAAAGAATTTTTAATTGGTAGCCATTTATGAATAGGGTCTATATCATAAGTAACAAATTACTCCTCTATTTTGGCGCGAAGTTTCAGCGATAATTTACAATTTCACCCGTAAAATTACAAATTACAAAATTGTCATGGTAACGTTTGGCGCGAAATTTCTCGATACAAGTTAAATATAAACCCACGATTGTAAGCGTCATTTGTCATCCTCGATATTATATATTGAAAGGTAATCAGATGGTATACTCGTGAAATTAGGACATCATTTTACTTACGCTTCATCAAAATGCTACTAATTTCCTTCAACTAAATTATAAGAATTTTAACAAAACGCGCGTTAAATTACTTCCGTATTTCACTCGTCGCTATTTGCTCACTCATACTAATTTCTACGATGTTTTGACCTCTTTCACACGGCGGGGGGGGGGGGGGACACTCCCATATAAAAAGGACGGGGGTGTTCGACGGGAATTTTGAAAAGAACCCCTAATTTAGAGGTACGAAGATCCTGTTTTGCGGGCGTGGCTTGAAGTATTCTTCTCCCCTAAGAGGTACCAATTATAAAACAACACATAATCTGCCGTTAAAAGGCTCCTGCTGTGGACTTTTAAGCCTGAACACCCTAAGAGGTAGCAAAATCACTTTTTTGATCCCTGAAAGGCACCACGAGCCACCCGTCCTTTTATATGGGAGTTCCCCCGGGCTCTTTCAAACATACTTGACTCATTTCTTTGTTTTTCATCTGCTTGATAACGTTAGAAGAAACAAAAGCAAAATGATGATTCCCAAGGCCACCAATCCAATGGCTACACATAGCAAAATGAGTGGAAGGAGACAGGAGGTAGTTACATCCATGGCACATTCTGTAAAATAAATCCTTATGTCAAAGAAAGATTGAAAGAACTAATAATTAACACACCGAATATTTATTAGTCTCCCCTTACATTGTGAAACGAAAGGCCCAAAAGGGAATCTTGACTGATAAACACTTTAAACTTTCCAGGGTATTTTCAAAATGGAAAGTTTCTTAAGTTTTTTAAAGTGGGCGCGCACTTTAGGTTTCTTAAAGTGCACACTTTCTAAGTTTCTGTCCTTGTGTAAACTCAAAGAATTTAGGTAATGACCCGAGTTACTTAAGTACAGTTTGATGCAATTTAAAACTACATGAACCTCTATAAATAAATAAATAAATAAATGAGTAAATAAATAAGGTAATCTTGTGTCATTTAAGGTGCGTTTTTATATAAGGGACTTTGCTTAACTATGGTTATCTGATCTGCGTTAATTGTGAGAGGTTAAGGAGTCTGAAAAACTTGATTGTAATGTGCAAGTCTTCAGAATTGGCATGTAACTTTATTACCTTGATTTATATGACTTATATAGTTTTCATGACCGAAAAAAAAAGAAATTAATGTAATTTTTTCTTTAACCTTCGTCTTGCATGTTCTGTGCATCTGCTTCACGCCCGGCTGGGCCAGCTAACATAAAGAATGAAACAGAAAGATGTTTAGATCATTGTAATAAGGCTTGATATGTCGGAAACTAAAATAATTACGATTGCCTTGAAAATACAATGTTTGGAAAGGTTAGTTTTGAATAGTTTGTTGGACAGGTATTGTAACTGAGTAGAGTTTGTAAAGTGTTTGTTCGTTTAAGTAGTGCACTATTAGAGTGATGGAAGAAAGACCGAAAACGCGGCAGCTAGTGGGAGACTTGAATTCGCATGTTCGTTTTAGATTTAATAATCTGCGAGCATTCGAGCAAGCTTTTAGAATAAAGCCTACCAGCAACGTTAAATCTGCACAAAAGCCAAGTGGCCCATCCGGCCGTGGCTTATCTCTGTTTTCTGTAGCACGAAGCGACTAGGAGTTTTTCTACTCCCCCCTGGATGGGATGCTAGTCCATCGCAGGGTTACCCCTAGCATTAAATTCGCCGGTATCCATTTGCACGCATGGGTAGAGAGAGACACTGAGGAAGTAAAGTGTCTTGCAAAAATATCAAAGAATGAAATGAGTTTTCCGATTTACAGACAATTTACAAGGAACATCGACTTCTGTTTATTAAAACGGATTCTGTGGAAAAAAAAAGCGAAAACCGACAACTCACTGTTGTTGGCGATGGTTATCGTGACAGTGCCTTGCGTGACGGTGGTAACGCCATCATCCTTGGATGCTATGGAGATCGTAAAGTTCTCATCATCTTCAGTAAAATCGTCACTTAAGATCGGAACATTGATGCTGAGATAAACTTCTCCTGGCTTGAAAACCAAGTTGTCACTGGACGCGAAGGTGAAATCCTTGTTTAATTTAGCGGTTCCATCTGAAGCACTGAAACTGCAGAACAGAAAATCACATCAAAGAATTGTAATGAAAACATTGGTATCTGCATGGTCAATTGGGAAGAAATGTGAAATTTCGTTTATGCCAAACCAATGGATGATTTTTTTAGATAGAGAATTTTTAAATTTCCTGGTTTGCTCACCCACACCGGAAAAGATGGCTTTTTTTATTGTTTAGTGTAAGTGTACTAGCGTTCTATCACGAATTCTGTCCTCTGATTGGCTATGCTACTCACTATCTATTCTGTGATAGATAGTGAGTAGCGTAGCAGTGTGCGCTTGTCAACAAAATGGTGGTCACTTCTTTGCATTTTCGAGGTGTCTGTGAAGATGATTTAGATAAAGTTTTGATTAACTCGATCTTGGATTTATACTAAAACAATAAGATCATTTGCTCTCTATTTCTATGCGTTTCGTAAAGTTTCTGAATAAAATAACTTTTTCATTCACAAACCGGTCGGTAGGTTTTGCTAAAACTATTTTAAGTAGTTCGCTCTCGAGTTTTATCGGCTCAGCTAATAAAAACCTCGAGTTTGCTGCTATTGTAATTCTTAGATAGTAGTTGCTTGTTTAACCAATCAGATAGCGAGTCTGACGATCGCAAACACTAATTAAAGTGAATTGTTATTCGTTTCTGTTACGTTATTGTTCGTTATTATTTTGTCTAACCTGACTACTGACGCAATTTCCATATTGCCGCTCCTCGTGGCTAGAAGTTCAACACTCTCAACATCTTCCTCCACACTTATTGAAGTGATTGTAAATGTCACTTCAACTTGATTGGCTTGCAACGCTAAAAGAAGAAAGCTATAGTTATTAAATAAGGCAAGTATATATATATGAGCCACTTTCACTCTTCAGTTACAGTAAGACAACGGTTATACATTACTAATCAACAATTAGATTATGAGCTCGAGATTTCTATCGAGTCTGATAGTTGACGAGGACGCAACCCAAGTCAGCTATCACGCATAAAAATTCGAGAGCGAACAATCTAATTGTGTTAATATAAATCTACTAATCGTTTAAAACTTTATCTCAATCCTCTTCACAGACACTTGAAAACACTCGAGAAGCGGCCGCCAGTTCTAACAAGGGCACACTGCTAGGCTGCTCACTATCTACAACAGAATAGATGGTGAGTAGCGTAGCCAATCAGCGAACGACATTCGTGATAGAACACATGATACAGACTGTATTACTGTATTCCGAAAAATAAGCCCTGGGATCTTTTTTTCCCTCTTCTTAAAGACATAGTGGTCCCCCCAGGGAAAGTAGGAACAGAAGTACCTCGACTGATGGTGTCATCCGACAGGTTTTGAACCTGCTCCGCGCTTAGAGCTCCTTTGAAGAACTGAAACCAACTGAGGGACAACCTTGCGTTCAGTTGATCATCGCCAATGGTGTATTCATAAGGCTCGGCGTCTGGCAGTTCTGGAATTAAAGGATTTTCGTAGAGATCAGCAGGTACCCTAGAGCCATTCAAATAGATCTCCGTTTCCAGTTCATGCGGTTCGCGGTACACAACAACTGCGTGAGTCCAATGGTCCATTGTGGGGATATTGTTGACGCGCGCGCCGTCTGTGACATTGTCGTGCTTTCCAACGATGGCGTGTAGGGACACGTCGTCGGCGATTTGAAAGAAATGTATGTCAACGGGATTGCTGCTTGCTCGAAGCTCTCTTTTAGGATTGGTCATGAACAGTCGGATTGCCTCACCCTGGGGAAGAGGATAGATGAATTTGAAAAGAAACGAGATTGTGAAGTTTGGACAAGCTGAAACGTCACCGAGAGTTGCATCGAGGTTACCAAGAACGATTCTGTTTGTCGCACCAGCTTCACTCTGGAACAAAAACACACCGTGTATTCCATCGTCTTTCCTCACTACAACATTACCCTCAATGGCTTCAGGAAAGTAGGACTCGTTAGTTTTTGGTCTGTATCCATAGATCTGGCCGTTCCACATAGGATACAGGTAAAAGGTAAACTCTGTAAATTGAAAATTAAACATATGTTAGTACTATCCATAAAGAGAAATGATGTACATAAAAGCACACTGAATTGACGCCATAGATTAAATACCAGTGGCGGATCTAGGGAAGGGGCCCGGGGGACCCGGTTCCCCTTATTTTGGGTAAAAAAAGAAAAATCGCGGAAGGAAGAAAAGTCGGCGGGGCAAGCAAAGAGCCCCCCCCCCCCCCCCCGTTAGTTTAAGGTCTGGATCTGAATACACCTTTTTTTTCTGCTATTAGATTGTTTCTTTTTCCGGCCGATGCTGAATATTCCTATTTTCTACCGATTTTAAGTTGAAAATATTCATGTGAACATTCTTAGATTATAGCGTGTGACATTTCTGTTTTCGCCGAATGCATTTGGTGCCTGGATGGTGTAAAAGAAATTTTGGAGTCAGCCTGCAGGCATTAAAACCTGATATGACCTACATAACCTCTTGCAGAAAGCTTGTTAGCATCGAACATACGACTAGCGCTGTTTTTGTTGCTTTTTGGCTAGTTTTGCAATTCAGAGAAAGGAAGAACTTTATACGGTCTACTTAAAAACACATAATTGTATTATATTTACAAATTTTCAACACACAAAATGATTCTTTTTCCATCATCACCAAAATCTCTATAAATAAATGACTTTATTTGGGTGTAATGGTATTTAGCACTGCTGTGCACACTACGCCGGAGAGGGTACGCATAAAATGTTTTCCGTTCACACTACGCCGGAGAAATTTGAAAACGCAACAATCACTGGTCATTTTGGATTTGTGTTTGAGGAAAACTCGGGCTGGGAAATCACGTGATTATCGTAACGTCAACATTTTCGAAAAGTTCCGTTTTCAAAATGTTTTCCGTCCAAACTATCACATGCAAGGCCGGCGTTGCCAAATTCCTCCGGTTTGAAGAGCGTTTTCGAAAAGCTCCGTTTTTGTGACAGATTAGTGTGGACGGTAGGCCCAACCGTAGAAATATAGCTGCGTTTTAAAATTTTTCCGACGCACCTTCAAGGTAGGATCTTGGATCATTAACGGGCCTTAGTTGTAATTGTTATTGTTGTTACTTTGAAGTATTTATTTGCATATTTTCATTATTATGCGCAATCACGCCTAAGATTTTAAACTTAAATCGTACCATTACAAAGGACCAAATGATCTTTAACACAGAGGTGATACTCAGGTCCAACGAATTTTCGAGAGTTTGGCATTGTTTGGAGTTGCCATATCCAAAATAAATAGCATGAACTAATATCGTTCCTCTTAAAGAACTCACTAGAAACGTATAAACAAAAATGCTGTAATTATGTATAACTTGGAGTTAACCATCCAAGGCAAAAATGTCTTTATTCTTGAGGTCTTTGATGCTCAGTTTAATGTCAAGTAAATAGATGTGTTTCAGCGTGTCCTGTGTATTAAATAAACTGACTTAAATTTCACCTGACCCAGGAAATATTGATTGTCTACATTTCCAATGGTTGTTGTCGTCAACGCAGTATGCACGAGTTTTGAAGACGAAGTCATTAATATTCTAAATCATCTAAAGACAGTAAAAATAAAATGAATGTTTCTCGTTTTTTCCACTGATTCCAGGCACAGCTCATCGAAATTCATTCTCATCTACAATATCAACCAATATACTCTCTTCAGATGTGAAATACGGGTAATATTTACCCAAACAAACTGAGTACTGAGTAAGGTATAAATCTTGTTTGCGAGTTTCGATTCAAGCTATTGTTGCGTGAAAAGGGTTAAAAAAACATACACAAGATGTGGTTCAATGTGTCCCCGGAAAAAAAAAAAACAACTTAATTTGTTCCACGATCTTCGATTTACGTGACAGAGTTGGCATATCTCGCGTAGAGTGTTCAATCCCTAATGCTATGTGAAAAACGTCGAGAGTCTGTAATCTCGTGAATGCATCGTTTTGAGCAAAGGAAAATTAGACAACAGGAGAAAGAAAGGCTAAAAGATTTTTTGCGAAACAACGCCAAGATCACGGTTACATTGGTGATGGAAAAGTTAAATAACTTATTTCCATGAAGCTACACACCGTCTAAGTAGGTAATCTTGTGTAACTTGGTTTATCTAACCTGTGTTTTTCTAGTTATTTAACCCAGATGGAAGTTGTTAAATCGGTTGTTGTCTTCTTTGATAAGTAAATATAACTTGCTGTGACTTACCGGACTGCGGCGGTAAAGCGATGGTCAACGATGATGTCACGAGAAACAGGTAAATACGGCTAGTTATTGACTTCATCGTGTATTAGCAAGGTGTTTCCGACACTTTCGTGTTCAGCTGGACCCCCACATTCTCGTTAGTTTTCACTTGCAAAAAATGCAAATTTTCGTTACTGCGGCTGGGTGAAGATCATGGGAAGAAATAAAAGAAACCACGCTGCGAAACCCCACTTGGACAAGCCAATTACGTGATGTCACAAAAGTTTTGCTACGGGTAGATGAGCACGCCAACTGGGCATAGATGAAAGTTCATATCAGTCGTCCGGAAAAACAAGAAATTGCCTGCATTGTCGTATGAAAGAAATTTACCAACTGTCCTAGAAAAGTATAGTTGTGCTTCGAGTGGTTACTGTTTGTCATGAATGGCTAGCCAACAGGGAAAGAAGCGAAGAAGCGAGACAGATCTGAGATTTGCATGACATTTCTTTTGTTTACAGCTGACAGCTGTAAGATTCTTTCGTCATTCAGTGTGTACTATATAAAGTACATGATAACGCCTTGAGACAGCGTATTACCAGTTTCTCACGTTTTCCTGGTTCATTGCAGTGTCATTAGTAAACCAGATGCATAAATAACGACTTGCAAATTACAGAGCACACCGTAAAATTGAAAGTGAAGAAGGTGGTGGTGGGGGGGTTCGGTTTGCAATGGCCTTTAAGCATCTTATTCTGTCGCTTTATACTCTAAACCTAGTGGGGATGAACAGAAAAGAAATCAGAAAAGAAATTTAAGCTTTTACTTTGTTTTACTAGTCCATTTGCAATCGTAGCTCCCTTCAGAGTCCGGTTTCTGTTTCACATTTCAAGTAACTGGGCGCTATTACTACTTCCCGGTAGGGTGTTGTCTTGAGTAAAAAAGGAATACCGTAAGTGAGGTAAAAGAAACCTGAAATGCGCTGGGTTGGCAGGCACGCGATTCTGGCCATTTTGATCAGCGGATTTCCAACTCAATATGGCGCAAGGAGGGAGTAAAGGAAAATTTGAAGAAATTATAAATTGTCAATAGAAATACTTCGATTAGTGACAATTAGCCACGACAGTTTCGTGAAGGGTCGCAGTCCCCTTAATTGAACCAGGTAAAGGTAAACGTCGGTCAAAGTGGTTCATCCGCTGGATTTATCTCGGTTTCTGCATCATTTAGCGTCTAGGAGTATTCCTACTCCCCCCTGGATGGAATGCTAGTCCATCGCAGGATTACCCCCGCCGGTGCCTATTTATACACCTGGGTGGAGAGAGACAATGTAAGAGTAAAGTGTCTTGCCCAAGAACACAACAACAATGTCCCCAGGCAGGGCTCGAGCCCGGACCGCTCGATCCGGAGACGAGCGCACTAACCATGGGCCCACCGCGCTCATTTGAATCATAACGACTATAATTCACAGTAAACTAGATTTATTTCATATACAAGGTGTAATACTCTCTCTTTAACATCTAACAATTCTTAATTAGTGACCTCAGCTACTATATGACAGTGGATACACATAACCGTCACTTAAAATGTACACATACATCTGATCTTTTTCGCCAACTCGTTTACGTAATATGCCTTACAAAGGCGTTGTTTCGTTAGCTAGTCGTACAAAATTCCCAGTAAAACTACAAGTCTCCCAAATCGTTATGAAAACTTCCTGTACATTAAATTCTTATTTTTTAAACTGATTTAACGGTATTTCCTCATCACAGCTTGTATTTGCTGTACAGTAAAAAATATTTCCCTCATTCCAAAATTGTCGGGTTGTATTTCCATCGAGAGTTACGTGGTTCTTACAGGTTCTCATACTACCTAAAATATTTAAATCCTCACTTGAACCTTTTCAGTGCCACGCTCAAAACTGAAATTCTCCCTTCTACTGGCTATACTAATCTTCTTTCGTTAGTTGTGAGAATTTGACAATATCATGTTTATTCTCATCAGCGGTCTCTTTGACAATGCATTGCTTTGTAGGGAGAAACTATTTTTTGATCTCTCCTTATTAAGAGTTATAACCTGATAGACTACAGGTGAGTGAGGCAGAGCTCAAAGCTGCACTGCCTAAAGCCATAATTGCCCCATCACAGGTAGATACCTTTTATTATTGTCCATTCACCCTTCCCTCCCCACCCCATCCCACCCCACTCATCCCCCGCACCCCTCCTCCCTAAAAGAAATCCATTAAACACGATCAAATCGGCTAAACGATACACTAAAAGGAATTTTAATTTTCTATCCCTGGGAATTACAGGACGTTGTCCACTCGGGGCATGCCAGCGTCCTTTTACCCGAGGGGTTACCGAATATACGAACATATCGGGCGAATAAAGAACTGCCCTTTCAACCTCGTTCCCGGGGCCTCTCATTTTCCCAATACGGAGAGCGGGAAGGAGGTAGAACCTGGGAACTAGGTTGCTGTCCTATTCCTTATGTTTAAATATAAATCGCTACAAAATTTTAACCTATTAAAATAAATACATGATATACCGATTGCAATACCCACTCGAAATTCACTAGTGAATACGCGCTTATTTGAAACTGTACAATTCATAAATTACTTGTGGGTTAATGTACTATTCTGGTCTCATTCAAGCTTAGAGCTTTGAACAATTGTGTTCAAACAAAATCGTACATACAGTGGATCCTTGTTTAAAATAACAGATTCATTAGCATAAACGATTCAGTTTGTGATGGAGCTACATAAATATTAGCTGTCAATATTGAAAGGGCACAGTACGATTAACTGTCCCAGGGAATTTGAGCTCGATGTACTGAAAACATTTTATGTGACACGAATTTAAAAAACAAAATTTTCAATGTGTGGGTTCATTGGCACTTTTGCTATCCAGACATTTTGCAGTTTTGAAAGCCAATATTTCCCTCAATAGTACATCCAAAGAGCTAAACATTTCACAAACACTCTACCCGCTTAGAGTCAATTCATATGTACCATGATGCCTTCTCTACGCAAAATCGTATGCCAATAAAGCTAAGTGCATTTGCCGAAGTGTTACTGATTTAGAACACTCAGAATACACATGAAACGAGCCCGCTAATTTCCTGAAATTCACACTGAAAATGAATGGGAACTTTTTGAACAATTTTTAGAGGACAAAAAGTTCAGCTCAGGACTTAAAATTGACTTTTTTAAGAGGCCAAACAATTCGGAATAAAAAAAATCCAACAAGAACACGTGATTGTAGTTTCTCGTGTCACAAAAGTTAAATTCGCCTCAGTCCATGTGGATTTGGCCAAATTTTGCATCAAAGCATTTTAAGCTGAAAGGATCGACTATTCAGTGATATCATGCACCTCTAAACTTATCTAAAAAAAATCATATCGCATGCATTTAAATTAACACTGCTAAGGTCAGGAAGATAAAATAGTCGAAATGGCTAAATAACACTTGTACTTTTATAGGTTCTAATCAGTGTTGAGGATCTCGGCTACTGAACAAAACATACTTCATTGTGTCCTCAAGGTGAAAGATTCTTTGGCTTGAAAATACATCTTGTCCGATATCCAAGTTAAAAATTTTTCAATTATATGGTCCACCAATCTTGCCTCATACGTAATATTGACACCCAAGCATCCTCTCTAAAATAAAATATTTGATCGCCTCTTCCATTCGTTCTTTCGACGATTGTCACGTGTTTGTTTTCTCATGACCACGGGACTTTGTGAAGGACTGTTGTTTTCCTTCAAGCCTTTCTGACCAGCGTTTGACTCCCGTTTGACCGAGTCGATGGGAAATACTTTCTCTGGTCTCACAAATGAACCGTACCTCGGCTTGCAGGCGAAATACCGCTGGCCGCTCACTGAGCCATCGTTCTTTCCTGGTTTGACGGAGGGAGGGAGGAAAAAGCACACATTTTATAGACGCAATTCATTCAATAATACTGTAGTTTTATTACAAATTAAAATGCTAGGACACTGATCTCGGCACGAGTTATGCAAGATGTTTGAATCTTGAAGGAACTACGTCACGGTTTCGCTTCTTAAAAAGTTTCGCCTAGATATTTCAAGTTCGTCGTTTGTAATCCGTGTAAATCTTCTCCATCCTTTATCATCCTTGTTCCTTTATGGTTTATTATCATCTCTTTGGTGTTGTTTTATCTTAGGAAACTACCATTTTCAGGTTTCCTTCAGTTTAAAGGAAATCTTGAATGTGGCCAAAATAACTCAAAATACCGTGACTAAGCTCCTAAAACCTTTAAACAGTCTCAACAGTCTAGATCTGAAGTAAATTATTCACAAAGTACTGGCACGAAATTGATGAAACGTAAGCTGAAACAATACACAGAGTTGTCACTAGTTCATCCTCTCCCTGGTATTTGCGAATATTTTAGTTCAGATAGAGACTAATGCCCCATTCACACCAACTAAACTAGTTTAACTAGTTTAGTTCAGGTTTAGGTTTTTCCAATAGGTCGATTCCGCTCTGAAGTCATTTCGAGACGACAAAAATTCAAACCTTTCAATCAAACAGGTTTCCCTCTTGTAAAGTTGTGGGGTGCGTACGGTATGAACAACTAATTTTTAACCTTGTTTATATTAATTTGACCACTTTCGAACATATTTTTAAATTAGTTGATGTGAACAGGGTATAGCTCTGCATAGAGGCGTCTGCAGTCTTTCTGTTCAGCGGTCTTGCCTAACTCGAAACTTGGGTAAGTAACGGCTGTGACAGCCCTAGTCACGTTCAATGCCACGGAAATTCGTGCCAAGTTTTCTTTGTTTCGAAAAATACATACTCTGGTCACGTTTTAAACATCCGGAAGAATGCGTGACATACTCCAACCACGATCCGATGTCACGATCAACCTACCCTATGACCATTTCAAGCGCTATAAGCATTCTTTTCTTATTTCCTAGTGAAACTGGCCGTAATTTTGCAGATGATTTTGGAAGGGCCAAAACAAACAAGCAAGGCCACAGAAAAAGGTAAAAAAGCTGTTACTCACACAAACAACAACAACAACAAAAAACAACAACAACAACAATCTCTCACCTGAAGGCGTGTCTAGCTCAACACCAATCCACACGCCAGGAGCAAACTCTGTCGGTCCAATGTACCTGATCCTACCAGTTTTCTTGTCTCCAACACAGATGACTTGTCCCATTTTCAAATCACCCAGCGAATCAAGCGAATTCACGTTCATGTCATCACCTTCGAAAGAACTCAACAGATCTTCCCGACTACTTGCGTTCGAGTTTCCCTGTGAGCCAGACAGTTGTTCCTCGTCGACAGGCTCGCGTTCATCTAGTTGTTGCTTCGTTGGTTCTTTCTCTTCTAGCGGACGTGTAAGAAGCGAAGATGTTTCGTCTTCGTCTTCTTCGTCGTCTAAAGGTCCATCTAGCCCGCGCAACGTTAGCCCCAAGCCTTGCTTCTTATTGTTCTTATTCTCAAAAGTCAAATCAATCAGGTTCCCTTCGCGACTAATCGATTCCATCTCGCTTGATTCCGCTGGCGGCGTCGATAAATCTTCGCCCGACGGCGTCGGCGTCAAGGGATCTTCGTACTTTAACGTATCGGCGCTTCCCGAACGTTCCCGAAGATCTTCCGACAGAGGACTAATTGTTCCGTCGGAAGGCTCTTGGGATACCTCTTGAAAGTCGAACAAACTCGCGGGATTTCTCCGGACGAGAGGGCTTGGTGAAGGCGTGGATTCGTCTTCTTCCAGAGTCTCCAGCTCCATCAGGAGAGAGCTGGGGCGAGAGTTGGATGATCCCCCCGAGTTGCGCAACACGACTCCAGAGGTGGTAGGTGAGGAGCTCACTGGCTCGCTGAGTTGAGAAAGATCAAGTAACATCTCTTCTTTAGTCTGTCTTATTGGCCGGGGATCTGTGAAACTTCCCGGTAATACAAAATCACTTCTGTTGTTGGCCTGTCAAAAAGGAAACACATAGAAAGGTTTTTCATTGTCCTTTTAGTCCAAAACTAGGAGTCTCAATTCTCCTTACCAACTGGGTTCTCTTTCATAAAATGCACGTTTTGAGAATTTTTTTTTTGTTATGAACGCAAAGCTATATCCATATTTATAATTATCTGTAAGTAGCATCAGCAATCGTATTATACTGTAAGTAGCGTAAGTATTAGTGTCGCAAGTAGAATAAGTAATCGTATAGTACTGTAGAGTTAGTTATCCAAATTGTAGTATTGTAAATAGCATCGTATCGTATTGAAAGTCGCGTAAGTAGTGTGTTAGTTAAATCGCATTGTATAACAAGTGCTGTTAGTGGTTGTATTACTGTTGTAAATTGTGTAAGTAGCCATACCAGTGTTGTAAGTAGTGTGAATCCCAATTAAAATGTAAAGAAAAAAAAACAGGTTTGAGAATTTTGTAGTAAATCAAGATAGAAGGAGACCAGAAAGCGATTATGAGAAACCTTAATTTCATTCACAAACCAGATCCAGCAAAAAGGGAAGACGACTGGAGGTAAAACGTCAGATCTCGTTTGGTTGTCACTTTCGCAAGCGCTCTTCTTAAATTTAAATCTCCTTAAATTTCCATGACGGTCCACACGAGATTTCTCTCCTTTGAATGAGCTACGTCACGGTTTCCGCATCTTGAAATAGGTTAGCCTAATTTTTTCAAGTAAGTCGTTTGTAATCCGCGTCAATCTTCTCCACCCTCAACCATCCTTGCTCCTTTATGGTTTACTCTTCTCCGTTTGATGTTTTTCAATCTTTGTGAACTATTATTTCCAGGTTTCCTTCAATTTAAAGGTAATTTTTTCCGTGACTAAAGCAACTCAAAATGTCATGACTAAGTTCTTTTAAACAAGCAAATAACGTCAACTCTGAGCTGGTCTGACCAAGGCGCTGATGATAATAAACGATCCTTGAAGAAACAGACGTCGAACTCTCCATTGTTTAGTCCAGGTAAAAGTTTCTTATTCGCAATATCAGCCAGCGCTTGTTTGCTCAGTACAAGACACTAAACTGGTCTGTCACTGCATAGTTTTCTTTGGTAGGATTTTGATATTCAGTACTTAAATTTACGTCCTACCCTTGAGGTCCAAAGTTTGTTGCTCTCCGGTGAATCAAACCGCCCGCTTCCACTTAACCCAAATGACAGGTCACCTGACTGTAGACACAGAAATGACAATTTTATTGCGTGACGTGTAACGCAACAGGAGAATATTGCTCACAGAGCAAACATAACTTAAGCAAACTGAAAAAAGGCACAAGATATCAACTTTAAGCAACTTCAATCACAAAGCGTCATTAAACATTGATCGCTAAAAATGATCACTACAACATCTTACGAAACTAGAGAACCAAACTCGCTTACCGCAGCTGCTAAGTTTGGTGTGCTGGCGAATTTTCTCAGAGGTTTTCCGATAGCAGCTAGTTTCTCCTTCACCATAACTTCCTGTAAATTAAATACACATCTACATTTAGCTGGCTCATTTGGAATTGAACGCTGGCGTTACATCTTTTACTCAAAACGGAAGGCCAAACAATATAAACAGAAAACCTCAACGCAAAATTAATCAAATATTCAAAAATTCACCAAATACGTGCTTTTGCTTTCAATCTATCATCTGTCATTGGTAAACTTTGAACAGCATCAGTTTTTTTGCCTACCACAACGATGGATATTTATTTCAAGAGCAATATATATCAAGAATACTCTAAGTGGAGGTGGGTGGGGTGCCCTTAAACAGAAAAAATGTTAGTAATTATACCGAATATATGTTGCGTTGCGTTGCGTTGTTCTTGAAAAATAAGAGTTGCGCCATTACAATAGGTGCATTTTTGATGTTGGACATCCATGTTCTTATTAACTGACACTTGTCAAAACAAGGTATCTGCTGACCAGTATCATTTAACTACATCGCGGGCTCAGGCTTAGAGCTCATCGAGTGGTTGAATTTTTTTTTTTTGAAGTTGACCCCTGACCAGATTCTGGTTTTCGATTTGTTTGCAGCCTTTAGCCACGTCATCACTCTGGAGGAGAAGGAACGAGAACTTGCAAAGGAAAACGTTTGGGTATAGTATTGGTATTGGGTATAGTTTGTTAAAATGCAACTGGACAAAAATAGTGAGACCACATGCTGAACAATTTCACGCTTACAATTGATCATTTTTCTGATCCAACAATAAACAAATGCTTTTGTTGCCTAATGGTTATAAATTACTGCAATCAGGAGCTCCGCATTTAAGTTTGGCTAAATCTATATATTATATTACCCCATTGTCCTACCTGTCTTAGTCGATCCAGTGCTAACAGACTCTCCACATGTGAGATTCCTTTGCTGTATTTCCTCAAAACTGATTCGTCTTCCTCCTCACCCTCCCCCACTGCTAATGCAGCCATTTGCGCCAGGCTCTCTCGTTCTTCTGTCTCCTCCCCAGGTTGCTGTGAGGCGAGCAAGCAAAGCAGGCAGATGTCAATGTGAGGGAGACCATTTGTAATCTTTCTCAATCTTTGCCAGTTTTAGCCATCCTTGTTCCAATTTGGTTTGTTACTTCATTTTTGGTGTTTTTCTACCTGAGAAAACTGTGAGTTTGTGTCTTCCTTCAACCTAATCGTAATTTATTTGCATATCACAAAAACACTAACCATGTGGTTGCCAACCTTTTGATAGAGTTGACTTCGCATACCACACTGAAATACTCTTCAAGAAGACAAGTGAGGCCATTTTTACCAGTACTAGTGAAAATGCCACGTGAAAACTGAGAAAGGTTCATTGTAACGTTTCAAACAAATTGTACAAAAAAAACGAAAACCCCATTTTTTCACAAAGCCTTCTACTCCAAACAATCAAAATGTCTCTAAACCCATGCAGTAAACGGCTCCTTACCCGTGGAATGTGTGACACAAGTTCATACGTCACGCCAGATCTCGTTATAATATCCTACAGCAAAAGGAATAAAACAGATGGAAAACACAAACAAAACCAAAAACAATACCAAGGAAACAAACAAATCTCAGTAATGACGTAAAAGCGAACGTTTTATTCCTTTCATCAAATATGCAAAACAGTAAGGCAGACAATAGGGAGTTTAAGAAAACCACGACAATTATTTTTTTGAATCTCTATTTTAAATTTATCTCTGTGTTCCAGATTCAGTTTCGTGATAGTTCTGACAGTGATAAACAAAGTAAATGACTTTAGAGTACCACGAGATCCCCAAATTGCTAACCGTTGTGTCAAATCTGTTCTCTAGCTTAAGAACTACTGTGCAATAAAAACTGTTGCTGGACTTTTGACATGTGTTCAGTGAATACCTTTGCAATTTTTCGTAATAGACTGTCTTTCCAGCTTTGTTTCTTGTATACTTTGACAGAAATTCGTTTCCGGAGGACAAGGTCCATGGCTATTGGGCTAGCAAGACGAACAATAACCTGCAATGAAGAAAAACACGACGATTAACGGACTTCCACCACCGATGATGCACCTTCAAAACAATTGCTCAAAATTTTCAAGTTTTCAACGTCGTTTCTTTTTGGTTCATCGTCACTTCTGTAGTATTTTTCTACCAAACTGTGTTCAGGCTTTGATTTGAGGTAATTTAAAACATGGCAGAAATATTGGGTATAAAACGACATTGTTTTTAAAAGTTACTTCATTAAGACGCGCACATTGTGGTTTATACGATTGTCCAAGCTAAAGAAACCCATGAGAAAAATTATTTGCAGTTGTAGTAACCATTCCTTCGAAAGAGGTTTAGTGCTACTAGTAAATGTTTTACCACAAAATTAGTTTTAATCACAAGTTCACTTCAAAGTCATTTTCCTGTGAAAGGTTTTGGTGCAGGTCCCGGTGTGGCAAAATCCCTTCTTCGGTAGGTTTCACAGTAAAATAAACCCACAGGATGTCAACAGAATTTTCGAAATAGATGTACAATGCATGCAGGATTATTTGTAGTGGCAGAAAAACTTCAGCAATGTCTTTACCTTTAAAATGAGATAGACACGCTCGTACGACTGTGTGACACGATTGAGGAACACCGAGTCGTGAATGGACGAGTCCCATAACACGGTAGCAGAGACCTACAGGTCAATAAAACACATATTTACCAACATAATATGGGATCACGTGTAATATATTATCTGGGTGTTAAGTATCTGAGATTTTTCCCGACCTTATTTTCACCTTCTATGGGGAAGGCATGCGACTGAGTAACGGTTCGTGTCAGCCCTTGGGGTAGTCCCATATCTTGGAGATGAACATCTCTCTGTTGGCCTTACAAAGAAGATTACTCTCTGGCTCCCTATGTTCAATTTCGACATGGTTATTCAAAAAGCTACCTCACGGCTTGCGCATCTTGAAATGCTTCGCCTAAATTCTTCAAGTTCGTCGTTTGCAATCCGTGTTAATCTTCTCCATCCTTTACAATCCTTGTTCCTTTATGGTTTATTATTATCTCTTTGGTATTTTTCTATCTTAGTAAACCACTATTTTTAGGTTTCCTTCAATTTAAAGGTAATTTTGTACGTGGCCAAAATAACTCAAAATACCGTGACAGGACATTTTCCAGTTGCCTTCTGCCGCGTTTAAATACAAGTCCTCGTGTAGAACATTCCAGATGAAAATGAACGTACAAACAAAACACATTTTTGCGCTGAATTGCTTTGCAAAGAGACATCGTTTTGACAGAGAGACAAAAGGCTACCCAGCAATGGTCTATTTCATACCTGTTTTTGATCGTAGTTTATGATCGGTAGTTCCATCATGTTGTCAGAGTTTTCGAATGTCAGGGTAGAGTCTACACCAGCTGGCCCTCCCTCTTCTATGCAGCCACTCCTCACGTCTGCGTAAACAAACATTAAATTACTAACAATGCCTCAGCTTGTTTTGTGCCACATCGGTGGGAGACTAGCGCCATAACCACTGCGCCATGCCTGCTCCCATAACCTATAAATTCTATCCATCTTTTTAAGTGGCAAGATGTTCATTATCAACAAAACCAAATTCTATGACTTGCGCAGAGGTATACAAATATCCTATGACTTTTCCGTGTCAGGAAGCAATTTTCACATTTGATGACTTTTCATGATGGTTACATGACCAACAGTTTCGATTCTCGTAACGCACAACCTTCTTGACCATATAACATAGCGCTTATTGACAATACTCCTACTCCAAACCCTAAGCGACCTTAATATAAAATTACGGACTTGAGCCTAACTTTGACAAGAAAATAACATTCAGCCTAAAGTGACGCCTAAAGGACACAAACCAAACCCGAGATGGTTGCTCAATAAGGCCATTTCTGAGTTGCCTTGTGCCTCTGTTTCAAAACGAGTCTATGTGCAAAACCTTGCTTAAGCAAATGGTTTTGATTTGCATGAAGATGAACCTGTCAGGAACACATTTTTAAGTAAATGGTTTCGCGCAAAGAATCGTTTTGACACAGGCAAAAGGTAACCTGGAAATGGCCTATTTGTTCTGTGTCCCCTTGTCTCTGTCCCTTACAGACTTTCAATCCAATGAAAGCAGCCTGTTTCCCGGTTTTTCAATGATACTGAAAAGCTGGCTTTTTATGGATCAATGGCAACTACCTATAGGCTTACCATTCAAATCCAGAAATAAAACTGGATTAAACCTTTCCATTCCCAGAGGCACAGTCCTGTTAAAAAAAAAAGTAATTAAAAAAATAAAAATAAAAAAATAAAAAAAAAATAATAATAATAATAAACATAAATTTAAAAAGTATGAAAACGACAGTAAGAAGGAACTCCTAGATTTTTCTCAGCTTCTTACCCCGAAGAATGCTCCGTCAAGAAAACTATTAAATAACCATGACAATACTTATGATAAAAAAATTCAACATTTTGAGAGGAAGCCACATCAGCTTTAGCTGGTTTTCATGGAGGGAGAAAAACCGGAGAAACCAGAGAAAAACCCTTGAAGCAAAGCAGGAAAAAACAAACTCAACCACACAATTTAATACGACAATTCTCAAGGCACAAGTGAAGATATGAAAGATCAATCATGTCCTCAATTCTCAAGGCATTCACAAATCCTACCCTTCAAGCGGTGGAGCACCAGGAATTCCGCTGCCATGCTGTGGCACAAGAACAGCATTCCTCTCCTCTGTGAGGCAAACCCACTGGTCTATCATCCAGCTCTCACGCTCTTTATCACTTGCTGACTTGTCTGCAAGACAAGGAAAATTCAAAATGTTACACTGCGGCCGCTTGAGGAGAATGTGCTACCTTAGTTTGTACATCTACAAATGGTTAGACGTTCAAGAATTCTTGGATAAGGACTATAAATCGTAGGCCCTGTCTCCTGCATCTTCAGTGTTACATGGTTAGCACTTATCGCAAAGAGTAGGGCACAGAATTCCCGGTGTTGTGGTCTGGCCTTGTCTCACGGGTTAGTGCTTCGCATAGGGTTAACCACATTGTGCCTTCCACCCTTGGACAGAATTGTCCAAGAAAAAAAATTTCTTTATCTATGTCTATGTCTTGACAAAGTTCGCATAAATCTGTTGACAGCGTCTTGACATTTCGTTATTTGGCAAACCTTCTGATGGTTTTGTTTCAACTAGGCTATAAATAAGTAAGTAATAAGTAAAGTAGCTTGCTTTCTGAAACACTTATGAATCAGTAAATTGAAAACAAGAGGCAAAAAAGGTCAAATGCAATGAAGCTAAAAACTGGTCTGGTCTGGGTTTTTTTTCGTAATTCTCAAATTCACTAATGTAAGTGATAAGAAAATGCAATGTGCAGAAAACTGAAAAAAATGACCTCGCCTTAGAATCCGGAGAAAACTGAAAATAAAATTTAACTTGATACAACAAACAACATATGGATACTACAGGGTACATGTACTTGGTCCCTGGTAACAAATTCCTCAAAACAGCCTGCCTTAGCTGTGCTTTTCTCTACATGTTTCATTACCTGGTTTGTCGATTAATGAGTGGATCTGTTCATCCAAGTACTCCCGCCTTTTCATCAAGGAACTGGACCACTTTTCACGCATTCTTCAGGAGGAAAAATAAGATGAATTATAACTAGATCAAAACGCAGATTTGTCCCTATAACTACAAAAATACAATATATAAACTAGATGCCAGCACGTTCAATTTTCTTTCAAACCCCAACATCCCCTTTAAAGGAGCTACGACACAGTTTGCACATCTTGAAAAGTTGCATTTGTAATCTGCGTCAATCTTCTCCATCCTTAACCATCCGTCTTGATTAACGGTTTATTGCAATCTCTTGGGTGTTTTTCTTTATCTTAGTAAAATATTATTTTCAAGTTTCCTTCAATTCAAAGGGAATTTTGTATGCGGCCAAAATAACTCAAAATACCGCGACTGAGCTCCTTTAAGAGAAATGTCTGTGATTTCAGGGTACAATCCTTGTAACAGGCTCCCTGGTTGGTTTAGTGCATAACATGGCAACCGACAAAACATCAATCAGAGGTGTGATATGATTCTCTGTAGCATTACGTCATCGGAGTCGAATTTCCCACGGTACATCTAGATCCACGACTTACATTGATAGATCCTTTTCTTGGTAGCTGTCCAGGGGCTGCTGATTCTTGGTCCTCATACAAACACTTCCAATATACACAGCGGAAATGATGTCACACACTACCGGAAGTGACCCCGCCCTTGGAACCGGCTGAACTCGCACAACAATTCTCCTGGAGTGTCCCTGGCGGAGCTGGAACACTCCACCAGTTTGATTGTCTTTTTGAATATGAAGTTCCACTGGTGAGTAGACACCTTGGTCATTGATTTCGAGTATTTCAACCCACACGTGAATCTTCCTTAATAGTTCAGACCATCTGAAAGAAAAACGATCCCAGTCAGGAAGAAAAACTAGTGGAAATTTCAACAAAATAATTTAGGTAGAACTGAGCTCTCAGCAAGTTTGGTAGTCCCTTTTCCAATCCAAAAAAAAAAACACAGAGACTTCACAAACAAGTGTTACATGTACAATGGTCAAATCTTTGAGTTTCTGAATATCATTAACCAATCAGAGAATAAAGCAAACACTTCATAAACCAGTGCCATTTTTGGAAAATCTTTGCAATTGCACCAATTTTAGAGTCTTGACCTTTAACAATACCTGTCGTGGAGTCCTTTTTGTTGTGGTTCCACATTCCAGTTCAGCATGACTTTATTCTGTGAATCAAATCCTTTCATTCTGTTTCCCCAGACTTCAATGGCCAGGGAACCTTCTGAGGCATATTCTACAAACTCATCTGTCACCTCCATGTCAAATAACTAAAAGGACAGAAAAAGCCATTGATATATCAATCAATCAACAAGCAAACGAACGAATGAAGACCTAGCAGAAGAGCAAAAGAACGAACGATCAAACGCCTACCCGACTGAGCAAACGAACAAATGAAGAATGACACAAATAGAATGAATGATCGAATAAATAAATAAATCCAGGACATTACTGGTGATGTGAAGTTAGCCACAAACTAGTTTACATGCAGAAAAGTTACTCAAACATAGGGAAAACGACTTTAATAGAATCAGGGTATCTAAAATTGTGACTTCAACCGTCAGTTTTCATTGTCCTTAATAAGTCTAATCAACTGAAAAGAAGTTCCACATAACATTTTGTCTTTATTTCCTTTGCGCAAAACACTTTTCATCAACCACAATACAACCGTACTTATCCCAGCCAAGACATGTATAATTTCCCTGAATGGATACTGAATTCCCTAGGACTTGTGTACGACTAACATAAAGGTCCTCAAACTGTTTGTTGACCTGTGGTAGACTAGCCTCGTATGTAGGCATTATCTAGGAATCCTCCCCGACAAAGCAGAAGATTGTGTGACTAGCCAATAGAATGTCCGCATTGGAGGTGGGTGGTAATCTTGGGGTGGGGGGGGGGGGGTGGGATGGGGGTGCTCATCATACCTTTTGGTGTACCTTTGGTTAAAAAACAGTCTAGGTACCTCTTAGGGTGTTCAGCCTTAAAAGATACCTTTAAGGGTACTGAGTTGAAAAGAAAAAAAAATGACAAGAGATACTTGACAATCAACTGATTGTTAATGTGATGTTTTACAATTCATAACTCTTAGGGGTGAAAAAATTTCAAGCCATGTCCAGAAAGCAGGATCTTAGCACCCCCATCCTTTTTCAATGGGAACCTCCCCCCCCCCCCAATCCCCCTTGGGCGGCAATCGTACTCACCTGTTTGTGTTCAAATATCATTGTGTTAGTCTTTGGTCCTGGGTTAGAGATGCTGGCATTGATGGGTGGCACCACAATGGTGTTATCATCATTCCAAAACTTGTACTGACAAAACACGTAATTACACAGAGCAGGAGGTAGGTCATACGCCTCTACCACTTTCACTTCCACGTGCATTAACGAGCCTTTGACGAGTTCGTCATCATCTCCATCATCATCCTCGTCATGTATGACCAACATATCGTCCTCTTCGTCGCCCGAAGTTTCTTCGTCTTCATTTTCTTCTTGCCTGGATAGTTTCGCTAATTTCTTCTGAGCTTTTTCTTTTGTTAGAGATGTGGAAAGAGAGAGAAGGAAAATCTCAGTTGCATGACCATTATTTACATGTACCAGTATTTCAAATATTTCCTCAAAAGCATAATTCATAATTATTATAGTCACACAAAAACAAGTCCAATTTAGGAGATGGCACAGTGGGCCAGGGATGGTGCAGTGGTGAGAGCGCTCGCCTCCCATCAACATGGCCTGAGTTCGATTCTGGCCAGGTGCCATATGTGGATTGAGTTTGTTGTTGGCTCTCGCCTTGCGTCGAGGGTTTTTCTCCGGGTTCTCCAGTTTTCCTTTCTCAACAAAAACTACCATCTCAAAATTCCAATTCGACCAGGATAGAAGAATCGCATGAAATCCAGCTAGAGCTGATGTGGTTTCCTCTCTAAATACTGTAATGTATTTATTTATTTCAAGAGACCCACAAAGCACATGCAAGTAAGTTACATGAGTGTTACAAACAAATAAACAACATCTGAGAGAAGACGTACCTGATATTCTGGAAACTTCCACCTTTAACCTGCCACAAACCTACGAAGGAGAAAAATTCATTCTCAGTCATTAAAATAATGAAAGCATTCTCAACTTGTCAGAAATTGTATGAGCCTGCAGCTTTAGACAGCGGTTCCACTTAGCAGCTTAACATGAGAACCTGTAGTAGTTCTTAGATGTCAAAGAAAAGCTAAAATATTTCTGAGTAATATAAGTCACTTTCTTGAAAATTCTGTCAAGACTCAGACTTCCATTGATTTGCAACTAAGTTTTAAAAGGGTTGCAGGTTACCACCCATGAAAGACTGATGCGGTGATTCCCCAGCTATTCAGTGATATCAGTTTTCATTGCCACGGTTACTAACTCAGAAGAAAACAAAAATTTTCCGACTTTTACTGACCAGAAAACAATTTTGACAGACCCTTATAAATCAATCAAAAAGCTGCTGAAAGTGAATCTTCGATTCTAGCAAAAAGGAGTTTTGGTGTTGTTATCAACACTTGCTATCAAAAACTTGTAGTAATTGTTAAAATATAAATCAATAACTTTGACATTCCACTACCTGGTAGCAAAAAATACATTGCAGGGCTGTCAGTATGTTTCGATTCACCTGTAGCCATGATCTTCACTCATAACAAACTTGCTACCTTTTCAGTGAATTGTATCAAATGTAGGCAAGTTCACCCATAACATCAAGGGCCCATCAAACATACTCAGCCGTAGTATGTGTTGCAGGTTACAACCCTCATTGACAGCCCTGCATGTATCTCATCTCTTACCTCTCCTTGTTGACTAATGATGGGTGCAGCATACTCGTGGTTCACATCGTGTAACAGACATTCCAGAAACACATTTGCGACACCAATAAGGGTGTGGCACTCCACTTCAAAAAACAAATCGAGGTTTTCATCCTGTCAACAAATCCAAACATTAGAGGTAGTCTGAATTCTCCCATTTTACAACTCACACTGTAACTCCTGCTAAATCCCATAGATCACAAAGTCAACAACGATCATGTACGCATATAATAATGAAAATATTATTAACTACTTACTTATTATTAACTATTTATTATCTACTACTCACGGTTTCTGAGAAAGGTATGTTCTCCTCTACACATTGATTGTACAAGTCTCTCATATCATAGATTTTATTGGCTAACTTTTCAAGGGACCAAACTGAAAAAAAAGAAAAGAATGGTTACCATTAAACTCTTCTATCTGTGAGGCAGCAGGCAAAAACATTCATACCCTGTGTGTGAGCATGCTTGTCAAATTTTTCCATTTCTAAGTCAACAAGCCAACTTCAGCTAATCAATGTTTCTTTAACCTTGTTGCATTCATACTATTCTTGATAATACCTATTTTCAATTGGTACCATAGAGAAAACCTTAACCATTTATGCAGCAGGCTTACTTTGAGTTCCTTTGGACTTGTGTTTCACTACAATGGCAACTTCACTACTGAATCCAGGTCTGCTTCGACCAAAACTTAAACTTGATGTTGGAATCTAGTTGAGAAGCAAATTTGATGTTAAACTGTTAATAGAAATGTTACAAACTCAGAAGTAGCTATTGAGCAAGACTTTCATGTGGTACTGTTTATTATACTGTACAAGGTGGTTCTATTAAACTTTTAAATCTGTGGATAAAACCCTAGTGTGTGACCATTCAAATGAATGCTATTGAGCAGTACTTTCATGTGGTACTGTTTATTATGCTGTACAAGGTGGTTCTAACTTCCAAGTCTGTGGATGAAACCCTGGTGTGTGACCATTCAAATGAAAGCTATTGAGCAGTACTTTCATGTGGTACTGTTTATTATGCAGCCTGTACAAGGTGGTTCTAACTTCCAAGTCTGTGGATGAAACCCTAGTGTGTGACCATTCAAATGAAAGCTACTGAGCAGTCCTTTCATGTGGTACTGTTTACTATTGTGGTTCAAGTGGTTCTAACTTTGAAGTCTTTGAATGAAACCCTAGTGTATAAAAATTCAAACGTAAGCTATCAATTGGTGTGGTGACTTTAAGGATCAGATCAAAACCATGTTCTTCAGAGTTATACCTGTAATGTTACTGCAAACTCTGTTTCTTTTCCCATTTCTTCACTTAACTGGTTTGCCTCCCTAAATAAATCAAAAGAACTTATAAATATACAAGAAATACATGTATACAATAAACCAAGTCCAGTCATCTTTTTGCATAATTTTTTAAAATAATATTATTACACTAGCTGCTATTACCTGACAAGAGTATTGGCCTTAATGACTTCCTCTTTGAGCACCAGAGGTTTCCTTTCAAACTGAATTAAGTTTTCCCTGCTGGTTAAAAAGTCACAAAGAAAGCAAAACTTGGTTGGTACATATTACGCCGCAAAATGCATTAATTGTCGCAAAATGTAATACTGATGCAAAATGCAATAACAACACAAAATGTAATAACTTTTCTAACACATAATGTAATGGGCAAAATGTAATATAAATCTGTACATGAAATCAAAGTACTAAATGAGAGGTCTACAGTAAAAATATGCATGGCATGTGTATTTCAGCAAATTATAGTAGTGGATGGTCTGGGGTTATGCTGTGTAACAAGCACATCTTACAGCAGACTATCGCGCACTTGTTTCATGGCCACTGAAAGAACTTCAGCCTCCCTACCCCTATAGCATGTATAGTCTCTAGGAGTAGTCCCTCTCCCCCCTGAATATGATGTTAGTCATAAGTTGATTATTTTATTGATTCTCATCACTTGTTTGGTTTAAGATGCCTTGTTACTGTAGAGAGAAATCACATACAGATCAGTCTACAGTTACTAACCTGTCTTCACACCATGACATTCTAGATGAACCATACCCAGAACTGAAAGAACCAATACTAGATGTCCTCTCCATGGCCTGTCGCCCCACTGGGACCATCTGGTTTCGTAATTCCTCAATCTTTTCTTCGTACATCTGACGTTGTTTGTCTAAGGCACCTGTGAAAAGTAGAGGAGCGAGGTGAAATATTGAGATGAGCTCTTGACTACATGTAACTTGGACAGACAGCCCTCTTGCTAGGCCCATATCAAGGGGGACTTTTGAAAAGGCCATGCCATGAAACTCAAAGTTTGCAAAGAAATTACGTCAGTCTATGGATCTAAATGGCAAAACCGTAGCTTCATTAAAAATAGATAAGTCTCCTGGTCATTATAAATAAATATGGCAAACAAACAAGATTAACTTTGAAAACTGTTCAGCATAACAGTTTTTCAAAAACACACAATGCAATCCATTTTGAACTTCTTCAGTTCTAGTCCATTTGTACCTTCTTTTGAATTTGTTGTGTTATTGAAATGTTCCTTCACTGTTTTAAGTGGTTATTTTAATTAATATTTCACCATTAATTGGGTGGTCATTTTCTTGTGTCATTTTCATCTTTATTTCGTTGTTAAGGCTAAAATCTGTGATACAGTTCCTTTAAGTGCATGACCATGTGATATCAGGCATACCACACCAGCCTCTGCACTACTGAACCTCCTGCAGTACACATCAATCTGCAATTCTCACTACTGTACCTTAAGATAATATGCAAGTCATGTAATATATTTAATATATACCTTGTTTTTCAGCTTTGTATTGTTCTTCTAAAGCCTTGACAGAATCTCGGAGAGGCCCTGATCAACAAAGAGAACATACGATGTAAATCCACACATATCAAAAGGTAAGTGTACATTTAGGATAATTTAGTCCAATTAAGTATTAGGTATTTCCTACCAGTGTTCAGTTCTAGTCATTTCCAAAAAGGTTCAGTTAAGTTTGATTTGATTGAGCCCATGCAAGAATGTCTAACGATTAGTTAAAAATAGCCAAGCATTGTATCTTGTTACGATTTCAGTTTTTTCTTGGTTTTTCGACACCTACTAAGCAGTCTTTTGAATACTGAACCCCGACTGTCCAACTACGTCTTTGACATCAGAAAGAAATAACTTCATGCAGGTCATTACTGATCGAAGAAACTTGCATTAGTAAGATACTCGGCAAGGATCCTACAAGATGTTTAGTATCAAATTCAGAAAGATATGCACCTGAGCCAATTTCATTCATCATCAGTTCAGTTTGTGCAAACTGGAAGTCGACTGGTTGTTCCACTTGCTGTTCACTTCCTGTAAGGTAATAACATGGTCTAATTTACTGGATAGGCAACAATAGCAAGGTACAAGGTGTGGGCACCATCCACACACTCAAGTATGACAAGAGCCTGTATTTTGCAGGACAATCAAGACCAAACTGGAAAATTACCCGGCACACAAATGTGTACAGTGAGGTATAAGAACAAATCTATAGCTATAATAACAGTTGTCATAGATTACAAAACTTGGAATGAGAATTAACAATTTCTCTGAAAATAAATTATGTTTTCCCTCTCTCCATCCTGTCCGCCTTCTCTCCTTTCCCTCTCTACTTTTCCTTCCTCCTCTCATTGTCCATTCATTCCTCTCCACTTCTTCCCCTTCTTTCCCCCCCCCCCTCCCTCCCTCCCTCCCTCCCTCCCTCCCTCCCTCCCTCTCTTTCTCTCTTCTTTTCACCCTCCCTGTATATCTCTCCCCAGCTCCCTCCCTCATTCCCCTTTTCTCCTTCCTCCCTTTCCACAGCAACACAATAGCTACAAGCATTTAAGGACAAGGAGGAAAAAGGAAAGAGTGATCAGAAGACAGAACATCAATGCTACACACCTGGGAGGCGGGGACAGTTTATTCTGAAGTAATGGTTATTCCCCCAGAGAATACGATCTCCATGTTTCACCTTGGTTTTCTCTTCCACAAGTTTACCATTCACGCAGGTTCTGTGAATACATCAGAAACATGAGATATTGTGATCGACGGTAAACTCCTACTTCCTATAATAATCATTTGACTATGCTGAAGTCTTCAGGAGTACATACCCAGTTTTGGCAAGCGGTGTAACATACACTTCATTGCCTTCAATGTCAAGTTGACAATGCTCGTGTAGTATCCCAAGACCACCAAGCTGAATATCCTAAAAAGAAAACAACAACAGAATTACCGCCACCTTGTTATTACAACCACCCCATTATTACGACCACCCCATTATTACGACCACCTCATTATTACAACCACCTTGTTATTACGGCCACCTCATTATTACAGTCACCCAGTTATTACCGCCACTTTATTTTGATCCAAAGAAAAGCTCAGTCAGCCATTTTCATATTTATAAAACCCCTTTAATACAACCATTCCATTAATACAGCCAGAATTTTGCAGCCCATTGGTGACTGGATTAACAGGGTTCCACTATACTTGATTGTTACTGTACATCACCATGATGAGCAACTATAATAACAACCTATATTACTACAGGCTAGTATTTTGAATTATCTGATAACTATGTAGTTTTACTCACTGGTGTATGAGCAGCATCAGGTCTTCCGACAAGAGTGTGCTCCTAGAATGGAGTAAAAAAAACAATACAAAATTACTCTTACCCTAGAGTTAAAAAATTTAGCATCCGAAGGCAAATGCTGAAGAGTACAGCCAAGAGAGACATGGCAAAGAACAATCAACAAGAAGAGAGAACATCTCAGATTCAAGACACTGAGGGAGGCAGACGTGGCAGCAAAAGACCGAGTTCCTTGGAGAGGATGGATTGATGGCTCCATTCTCCACGAGTAGGGAAGGGAAGTATGATGACCCTTTTAATATGTAAGAATTCAATAAACAATTGACCAGGGACATTTGTGGTCATACAAAGTAAAGCAATCCCAACTACAGAATCTGCAATGTTACCTGTAAATAGTAAACAAGCAGCTCATTCATAGAAGGATCAGCATTTAAATTAACCAGGTAGAATTTGGACTTTTCTACTGCAATTCCAGATGACTGCACTGAGATACCCATCTCTTCAAGAGCCTTGTGTCTTTCCTGTTGAAACAAAATTAATGACAACAACTCAGTAAATTGTATCAAAAAAACCTTACTTAAAAACTCTGAATTAATATAGTGTTACTTTGTTTACATCACACAGAGTATGTAAAACAAGGAAGCTACATACATGAAAGAACCAATTTCTTTTACTGGAGTTACATTGTACATGTACAGTAAGACCTCAAAGGCAAGTGGGAAAAACAACCTTCTTCCAAGTCCTTGTTACGAAAAAAAGCCAGGAATCATTAAAGGGAGTTATTACAATTTGAATAGGGGCTGTAAAGGTTTGTTTCAGATAAGGTCCCTTCTTCAAAAAACACCTTCCACTGAAAGAAACTTGTCTTTATTAGCATAAGATACATGTAGATCCACACATTTCATACCTGTTGAATTTTTTCTGTTTGTTTCTCTTTCTGTTCCCATGTCATTGTGCACTCACTCATCAACTTCTCGCTCTCTGATAACATCTCTTTAATCTCTATGGTTGTTTCTCCAGGTTCCACAATATGTGACTTCCCAGCAATCTTAGCTTGTAGCATTCGTTTCAGGCGGTCTACTTCTTCACGCAGCTCACGGATGATCTACAAGAACAGCAAAAGACAAAAGTTGTAAAGCCTCACAAACTTGGATTTGTTACATGACAGTGTATAAGTTCTGAGCACTGAGCACTAAGCACTAACTTACTAACTTGCTTTCAATTCAACAAAAAAATTGAGGTTGCTGCCGTGTTTTTCCTTGCAAAATTTATCCTATATTTTTTGCACATTGTTCAAGAAAAGATATGCTACATGTGTGCAGTACAGTAGACAGTAGCACCTTATCCAGTATGTTTGCATCAAGAAACAATGAGAATAGCAAGTTCATTAACCAAATTTGGTTTTAATTTCTGATTATTTTATATACATTTTTTGCATGTATTTTTTTTTTTTTTTTTGAAATACTGATTAAGATGAATCAGTGAGTTTCTTAAAAAGATCTTTAAGTACCTTTGCATTTGGATCTTCATTCACAACGGCATGGTTGACAATACGTTTCGCTCTGTCAGCATATCTTAGAGTAGACAGCGTCTCTTCATAGTTATCAGCAGCAGGACTTATTGTGGCCACCATCACAGTCTTACTGTTGCCACCAAGGTTGTCCTGATATTAACATCAGCATTAGACCATAATTAAAATATTTAAATCATGCCTTGAGAAGATCTTTTAACCTTTTAAAATTCCTGGCTCAAAATAACATTTCTCAGTGCTAATTTCCACACATTTTATAGAATGTCTCATATGAGAAATTATTTGTGGTAGTGTACATGTCCTGTTAATTTATGGCCCAAGCCCAAAGCACACAGGCTATAAATTGAAGGGAAAATATGTGTAAGAACCCATATCTAATTAAATTAGATTAAGTCAATATTTATTAAATCTGTTGCTGAATAGAGAAAAGGAAATAATTCAAGCATGCAGAAATTGGGTTATAGTGTAGAATGCAGCCTGCAAAATTAACCAACTACATGTACATTGAAGCATACTATATTTTCTTGGAGATATTTTAATTCCATGTAATAAAGCAGGGATTTTGTCAAAGGCTGGGCACCAGCAGCTGTGAGGATGATTTTGCCTGCCAAGTTTGGCCATCTAGAGGAAAGATTTTCTTGCTAATTAAAAGAAGCTCAGTTCAAAAAGTTTTGCCCGCCTTTGAAAACCAATTGCCTCTCTCCTGGAAATCTTAATGAATTCCCTGATAAAGCAAACAAATATTGTAAAGATGGATATTTTTTAGTTACCATTATTGTATGACAGAACATGATCATCCTTTACCTTGAGTAGCCAAGTAAGAACAGAATCTCTGTAAGGAACATGAAGAGCCTTCCTTGCTTTACCTCCAGACTAGGAAAAAATGTATGTGTAATTTAACATCAAAAGGATAAAATGTTGTTGTCCTTGAATGCAGCTGCATGAAAACTGCAGTCTCAATCAACCCAGCATTTGAAGCACTAAGTCCATGCACAAATTATACATTGACAAAGTTCAGTTTAAATTTTTTCCTTATATATAATTACAGTGGACTGATTGCTAGCACTGCCACCCACTGAATTTATAGTATGTTTATCTAAAAGAAATAGAAAAAATAGTTTTCAGTAGAATACAATGTACAATACCTGGTCTGCTAGGCTTGAAATAACCTGACCCAAGGTTACCAATGACCTAAATAGTAAAACAGGAAAAAAATATTAACAGAGTCCCTGCCAAGGCAATAAAGTGATATAATGGCTTGCATAAACCCTGTCTACATCTACTGGTAAATTACAGCAAACTCAACAGTACATTAATGGGAAGTACCTGTTAATGTTACTGCCCTCTTTCAGTCTCTCTCCTTCAGCTCCACTCTTGCTGGCTCTTTCACTGCCAGCCAAGTCCACAAGACTCAACTTGCTCACTTTTTCGCCCACAGACTAAAAATCCAAGAAAAGGAATGATAAAAATCGTCATAATTACATGCACTGTCATGACAGTTGATCTAACATTATGGGCAACTTTAGAGGTACTCCAAATCAGTCACTACTGCAGGCAACCACCACAAGCTTCTGCAAGCTGTTGTGATCTTGTGCTAGACCAAGAATTTGGCTTGGTTGTGGCATCCACTCACTACCTCCCATGGGATGCTGAAGATATTGTAGATACAGGGTTTGAGACCATCCTGCTTTCTTCTTACCATGTGGTGGAAATATAAGGAGTATTACCTAATATAATCAAGGACCACAAACAGTGTTATAAAAATAAAAACTTAAAAAACGTTCACAAACCTCTGTTTGCTTGTCATATTCATTTCTCGTCAATACGATGTTAAAAACAGCATGGGATCGGCTGCTCTCAGTGTTCATGTTGGTGGCGGCAACTGTTCTGGACTTATTGCCTTCAATCATCAGTGTCTCTATATCCTAAAAAAACAAACAAAGTGCAAACGTTTCTCTTCAAGCATCAGGTTTTTTTTAAACAAATTTCACAGAAGTCTAATATTCCAACAGAAAAAAACTTCACCATGCCACAGCATCTCATCTAACTGATTACAATCACTTTTTCAACCTCTCTCAATCTACATGTAGAGCACATATTAATGAAACTGTTCATGACAAATCTTAACACACAAAAAATTTGGCATCAACTATGTAAAAGAGTACAAGCAAGGGCATGTACATTTACAATGTTAAGTTGAGGCTCTATACTAGAAATTAAACGCTAACCTTGAATGATGATACAACAAGTTTTGTCAGTCCTTCAACATACGGTCCTAAAATCTTGTGCTCCCGAACACGCAAGGTGGCATGGTTTCTGGGGAGAATTTGTAAAAAGAAATAGGTATCAGGATGTATGTACGTGTACATAGATGGGTGTCACTGTCTGCATTAAATATTTATATCACGAAATATAATTATTATTGAGCTTCATAAGTTATCAATGGAATCCTGATTTCTCGAACCAAGTTGTTTCCCCTCATCAGTCAAACGCTGTAATTTCACCCCCGATTTCTTGAACTATCCAATTTTTCACACCAATTTTCTATTCCCTTGGAGGTTCGAAAATCAGGATTCCGCTGTATTAAGAGATCATCAATAACAAACAATGTACCACAAACAACAGTAGTGCCCTACAGTGTATGACAACTCATATTCTAATAGTCAGTACAGGTACATACAAAAGGTACCGAGTTCCAAATTACATGGAAGATGCCATGTCACATTATTTTTAACAATTTTGCTGGAAACAAGCTTACTGCACATACCCTCTAGGACAAAGCAAATCTCTGACTTTTTCATTGTAAATCTCAATGTAGGAGACTTCAACTTTATTTGTAATGTTTTCATCCTCATTCTGGAAGGGAATACAAAGAAAATTGTCGTACATATTTTGTATAACATTCACAAATTGCAGCAGTGATGTTCGGGATGGAGCAGGGCCTTAATAGGGTGGGGTGGGGTGGAGTGGACGACTCAAGAAGGAGTTACCTCCTAGGAGAGCAGACATAAGCCAGGTGGACAGAAGGATGCAAAGAGACGACAAGATAGACAGAATTGTGGTGGTGGTGGTAGTTGGAGGAGAGGCACATGTAGTGGAGAACTGTGACGATCAGGAAGAGGAGGATGAGATACCAAACACGTCAGGGAGTGCACCAGGAAGAAAGAAGGAAAGAGAAAGGGGAGCGGAGAAAGAGAAGGAAAACAGACACATAAGAGAATGACAGGGATGGAAGAGAGGGTGATAATTATAAAGAAGACAGCTGGTAGGGTGAAAGAGTTTGGTGTGTTGACATATCTTGCAGGCAATAAGAGACTGGAAGATCATGGCATGAAGGCTGTTGAATGTACTAGGAGGAAATGGAGAGGGTGATGATGGGGTAGGAAATTACACAAACTGGTAATTAACAGCATGATGTGTTGGAGTCGGTTGACAGGCTGAAGGTAATATAATATGCAAGATCGCAAAGATGATGACGATCCTTCAATGCCATTGTCTCGGTCATGGTATTGACAGATGACCAGACTTGGTGGACATACTTATTTAATGTAACTTACTTTTGAAATTTTATCAAAAAGTTCATCACACAGCCTGGGTATAAGACCTGTCTGGTTCTGGCTTCCCATCATGGTGAAGGTCTTCCCAGATCCTTGAAAGAACAACAATAATATAATTAACAATAATAACACATGCCGCCAACCAACAGGAACAATACACATGTACAAATCAACTGCAGTTACTACGAATCATCAGTTGAAAAAGGTGCAATGAAGGTTTGGTGGCCAGGTTTTAACATTCGCCTTGTGTTGTTGTCACAGGCAACTGGCTCTGTTTCCAGTGCAACTTGTCAGCCTTTGACGTCATTGGCAGCAAAGTGCGTAAAATTGCAGCCGACAGTATTGTTGCGCTAGTAGATTTGTACTACATGAAAACTCGAAAGAAACACGGTACATGTTTTCTATTAGTAAAATGTTCACCTTATTTTACTCAGTATCACATACTACAAGTTATGGCAACTAAAATATATTATGATCACTCTATACCTGTCTGTCCGTAAGCAAAAATACAAGCATTATAGCCCTCAAACGCATTCAAAAGAACATCTGCTCCAAGACAGTTATAAACTTTCTCCTGACCTATAGGGTAGAAGCAAAACAAAAATAAATTATTTATATGCAAAAGCAGTTGTCAACCAACAGCTGTTATTCACAACTACTTCACAAATGAACATGATTACATTTTAAAAAATCAGCCAGTTACAAAGTTATATATTTTTTTGATATGACAAACAGTACATGTATTTCACAAGGCATTAAGTTCTTTGACAGGTCTTTTATTCAGGGCCACGACCCACAACACCTGTTACGGCTGAGTATGTTTGATGGGCCCTTCATGTTATAAGTGAACTTGCTTGTAATTGATACAATTCACCCACAAAGTAACAAGTTTGTTACAGTTGTGAAGATCAGGGCAACAGATGACTCAGAACATGACTGCCCTGCTTGATAATGGCATGACTGAGATACCCTTTCAATTATCAAATTTAAGATACAGTCAAACCTTCCGTACACGATCAACCAAAATGTCAAGCCTAGGTGGTTGATTAGGGGAGGTAGTCGCTTACCAGGGCTTAGACCATATTGTGTCAAAATTTTGCCTCATTTGAATATAGTAACTGCAGAGGAATATTCTAATTTTCTGTAATTATGACACATTAAAAGGTCATGTCCTTTAAGACTGATATAGTACAGTGTATGTGCATTTTTCCTTTAAATTTTCAAATGGTTTATTAAAGTGAAAAGTTAGAGAAAAAAAATCTGGCACTTGCCATTGGGTAATGTCTGTCTCTTGTACTTAGTGAAAGAAGACTTAGAAATGTAACTGGTTTCTGATCTTTGTGATAGAAATAATCCACTGTCTGTATTTAATTACATATTAATAATGAAATAATAATTGTGGGGGATCTTTCAGAAAAAAAGCTCAACTGAGCTTGCTTGATCTCCCGCCTTATCAACTACACATATCATCTGATTGTAATGTAAATGATTGTAATGAATGATATAAGGTGAATAAAGATAATAATGCAATAAAGTTACAACACCTTTTTATCAGTTTCAGATCTATTATTGGTCAAGTGGTCGCTTATGGGAGGTTAAAAAAAAAAAAGAGAAACTTTCAAATTTTTAGCTATAAAGGTGGTTGCAGTCACTTACAAGATGTTCCATATGGTGATTTGACATGGAAACTTTCATTGGCATTTTGGAAAACTGGTTGTTGACAAGAGGTGGTCGCTCACGAGAGGTGGTTGCAACCAGAGATTCAACTGTGTTGTTTCTCACTTAAATACACTTCATTTAATTTTGCAGTAGTTCCAACAATTTCATGACACATCACTTACTGGCATACTTGTTGTTGCTTTCATCCATTGACCAAAAGCAGTGATCGAAAGCAAAGGTCTAAGAAATGCAAAAACAACATCAACAAAGAGACCACTAAAGCAACAAGCATACATGTACACTGTATACTGCGCATCTCTAGTTCAAAATACACACACATGTGGGTCTTTTGTATCTACTTCATTGGAATCTAGATGTTTCCAACCAGTTAGGGGAACCAAACAGAAATAAGTTTCGAAAAATTGGGAGGTTCAAAATTTTGAAGGTACTGTAATAAATGACTAACTTGTTAGCCAAGGGGGAACAAAATTGGTTCTAATAATCAGAAGATTAGAAAAACCAAGGTTTGAAAATTCGGGTTTAATTTACTTAACTGATATCGCAATATGCAAGAGAAGGAGTGTAATGGAGAGGGGCTGCTTATTAGCGATGGGGTGTATAGTATCAATGAAGTAATCGTGTACAGTTCAAATGAATTATAGTTATGATTAAAAGCACATGGTCAAGTGTCGAGTTGAATCTGTCTTGTGTGTACTTATTTTGGTTATATCCGGATGTTTCATTGACTGTGAAACACTACAGGGTGCAAAACTGGTCAGTGTACAACCCAGACCGTGGACTGCAGACTGAGGGTAAAATGCAGACTGCAGGTTACAAACTTTTTAACTGAATCATGTTACATGTACCATTTCCATCATTGAAAGCTAACTGTAAACAGGCTAACCAAAGCACTATTTAGGCTAACCCGAGTGACATTCAAGTTAACCAGTGTGATATTCAGGCTAACCAGAGTGCCGACTTTCACTGCAGTTAGCCTGAATAATCATATTTACGGTCGGCCTCAATAACCCTGTTTATGGTCAGTACTCAATAATGGAAATAATGTGATATATATTACTTAAAATGTCTGTAGTGTCCAGTCTGTATTTTACTCGCAGTCTGCAGTCCCCAGGCTGCATTTTACACTTATCACGTGCAAAACTGAATAATTACGGTATATGGGAGTTTGAAATTTTGAAGAATGTTGGCTTTGTTTGGAAACATCTTGGACTCTTCCATGCAAGCACTGTCTTCTAATTTTTGGATATTCACATACACCTCCATAAATAATTTGGATTTCAGCCATTATTGTTAAAAAAATTAAACAATATTGCACTTTGGACAACCTTATTATTATTTGACTGAGACTTAACATAAATACCTGTTTCAAATAATTCAGCACGTCACATGACCAAGTTATATAACAGGCCAATAGTTTATCTGAAGTGTTTCTATGACATTGTTTCCAAATAACTGACATATTGTTAAATTTGTCTGAATTGTATACATTTGTTGCATATTCGTTCCACAGGCAAGATTACGATAATATAAAAGAAAACAAAATATCCTTTGATCATAACTTCAAGAGTTATCTTTTAAGAACAGAAGTATATCCTCAAACCATTCTAGCTTTTCTATTTGATTCAGAGGAGTAGAACCATGTTAGGGCAGATAGATTTCACTCCTTTATTTTAGAGCTTGTACAAAACGTATTTGTCACTACATTTAACCTAAAGGGCAAACGAGTTTTTACAGTTCATAAAAATTCCATATTCTTTCATCATCACTCGTAAAATGTCCATAATCTTTCATCAAATATTTTGCATGCAAACAAGTTTAAAATATTGCATAAATGCATATGACCAGACTATTTAATTAACAAAGTTCTTGCATACCTTTGTGTGTTTCCTGTCCCCAAAATTATTTCGAACCACGGAAAAATGTGGACAAAAAGAGAAATCAAAATTAATAAAAACAATTTAAACATACAAGTGTGCCTCTACGTGCAAGACAATCGACGTACGACAATTGTTACAGTTTGTATACGAACAAAATGTATACGATTTATAGAATAGCCTCCAGCGAGGGTTTGAACAGATTAATACTCGCTTTAAATTGCATTTCTATTGCATAACAGAGACATTGGCACACATTTCGAGCTTCATACAAATATCTCAAGTGACAGCTAATACCCTGTTCTGTAATAATAAATCACTGCACATTTTCTGTTTACACTCGTACTAATTTCTAAGCCCATTTTGTTTACAAATCTTTTGAAACCATTCAAGCGGATGCCCTTTGTTTACAACGAAACCTAAGTGGGCAGAGAAAGGTTCTCGAACGATTCATCGTGAATAATTTCCGCTCCAATTAAAAAAATGTTGGGCCCCTTTCAATTGCTCAGTCGTCATTTTATATGAGAGATTCTCACTCTGAAGTCTTCTTTGTAAAATCAACATTTAGTAAGATATAAAAAAGCCTTCGCTGGCGAGAATCATGGAACAACTGAATTTATAAGTGTAGTTGCTGAAAAAATTCAGCAAATATCTATCAAAAGGATCGATACCATTCGTTGTACTACAATGTAGCTATGAATGGTGAATGACATTGCTTCCGATCGATGTCGATCTAATGCAAATTTAGCTACTAGATGTCGTTTCAGACAGTACACATCGTAAACGAGGGCATATTAAATCTTTTAAAAGTGAAATAAGCTTAATAACGGCACTTGGCAGGTAAGCACAGGTAAAGAACGAAACCTTTGAAATGGTAAGCTCAAAATGAAATTGTCGATGTCGCTTGTTGCACGAGCAAGCTTGATTTTGAAGATTAAAAACAGAAGACCTACAGAAATGACAACCATTCTAAACATTAATTTATGAAAATCCTATTTCGGCAAAAAACGTGGTACATACACTGAGCTTTAAACGGAAATGGTGGCGTTGTCGCGTGGATTGATCATTTTGGAGCCAGCAATAAGTTTAGGCGAGAAATAAAATCACAACATCATCTCGCAAAGGAAGCACAATGCATAGGATATAATATAACGGTGTTCTGGCTCAGCACGCAGCTCCAGTTTCCGTGATTTCAAAGAAATTTCCATTCAAAACAAAAATCTACATAAACGTAGCCCATTATAAGCTTACGAGCTGAACTTAAAATTGGCTTACGCACGAAGCATTCTCACTTGCATTTGCCGATCGCTAGAGATCTACGATAAGATGCACATCCGGCCATTCGAACTATTAAATACGAATCAGCTCACAAATAACAAAACATCTAATAAGACCTGTTCTTTCCCACCCTGGCCTGCGTGCACACAACCCCACAACTTACTTGTCTCGAGATGCCGATGAAAACAAAACCGTCTGTGTTTCGTCCATATCCACCACACATTTTGTCCCCAAATCGATTTCTGTGGAATCCCGAGAAAGGCAAAGCAATTCATACTCGTTCAAACACGAAATCAAAGGCCGGTTTTCTAAGCTACGAACACGATTTGTTCCTACCTCGACGATTAAAAGGCCTCACACGAACGGCCACCTTAACTTTAGAACTCATCCCAGACGGATCGGCGACTCAACAGACTACCGGCTTCCAGATAAGAAGATTTAGCAATGTTAAGACGCCATAAGAGAATCTTCCGTTCAGCGTTTTTCATTTATATTGAAATCGAAGAGTTTATATTCCATCGTTCTTCTCACACGCGCCGCCATATCTTACCATAACCTATTCACTTGACATCCGGGAACTGCAGTGACACGGCAATTGGTGTTCCGCATTCCTTATATGGAAGTCGGCCAATCCGCGAAAAAGGCGCGAAAATACGAGACAAGTGACAAGATAAGTACCGCTCAGGAAATAACTCTGTCGTCTACAGAAATATTGATAGTTCAGGTCAATATAGCAGACTTCGTTTGATTACATGATTAATATCAAACACTGTTAGAACTGTTTGTAGAAAAAATAGAAAGGGAGCGTTATTCACGTGACAAATAAAGCTGTAAGCAAACAATATTTCAAAAACAAAATTATGTAAAATGGCCCGAAGCGGTCCGTGGACAGAAATGTCACAAATTATAATTATAGCGATGATGTAGCCATTTCAGTCTCATGATCTAAACGAAGTGATGTGGCCTGTGTTTAGCGCACGCGGTGTTTACTTTTTGAGTTGATTTAATGAAACATGTGATCGAGGAAAGCGAGTAAGACATAAAAATAACGTAAAACCCACCTCTAAGAACGTAGTATTTTAAGAACCTGCTGGCAGATATTTGCCATTTTAATACTCAAAAATTTATATAAAAACCTGTTTAGCCAATCAAGATCAAGCAGGTTGTTATATGTGGGCTACCGTTAAATTATGATAAACATTTTAGCCAAGGAGTGTGACTTCGAGGCAAATTGATTATGAGAAAATAGATACCGAGTAGTACAGTTGTGATTATATACTGTAATATATCAGTTCAAGGACTAAACCCAAGTTTATTTATTTTTCTGGTGATCAATAACTATATGTCCTTCATAGAAATTAAGAACCTAATTAAGAGGGTGGTAAAGGATATTTTCGTGACCCGTGATCGGCCCTTTTTATTTCCTGTGAAATGTGAAATAGCCATTTTTTCCCTCGCGAATCGAGATTTCCATAGTCGCCGTGAACCGTGATTTTCCAAAACGTTCTCTTTTATTTTTCGTGAAGCGTGAAATGCCAATGTTGTATTTTTCGTGAATTGTGAAAGGGCTGCTTTATTTTCCGTGAAACGTGATCCATACCCCCCCCCCCTTTACCACCCTCAATTAAGAAGCTACTTAGCCTAAATTGCCAAAAACTGCCCCAAAATACAAGACCTTAGACTTAAAAAAAATAGGTTCTTATACGCGAGATTTAACTGTATTCTTCGCACAATTTCCTTTACTGTCCTCTATATTCTGGAAAATTGAGTCAAATCGGGGCCGAACATTTACGGAAAAATCTGAAACGTTGCAGAAGATTTTGCGGATTATGCAAGTCTGAAGTGAAATGACATTTAAACAGAGTTAAAGGCCAATGACATGGATAACGGCGCGCAAATGTATACTGAATGATGGAATAAACTCTTCACAGCCTTTGTATTCACGCACCCGAAAGATAAAGCCAGCGAAGCGAGCAAAGCACGCGGAGGTGGGAGGGGGGAGTGGGGGTCTTCTCGTTTTCCGCTGGCGTCCATTTCTCTCGCGATTCTATCCGCGCATTCAAATAAAAGGCGAGAAAAAAGAGGGCTGTGAGCAGTCTACTGCGGAACGTCGACCCGTAATGCTTGTTTGTCTTGGCCGCCCATAGTTTAAGTCCCTACCACTTTAAAATGGTCTCCGCGGTCCCCGAACTGAAGCTTTCTTTTTACGTGGTTTTCATATTACCAAGACTACTATACGACTGCTGCGAAAGTGTCGCTCAGAATCGATGGAGTTCACTGAAGTATACTAAGAGAGTTCAAGCAATGACGACGGCGACCCCGACGACAACGCCCACTAAATATGAATTTATATTTTACCTTTGAATTTCGAAATTGTCTAGATCTGTTCAGTGCGTCTAAATTGCTCTCAGAACTTGCTCAAGCTAAATATGTAAGCCAGCGTTCACGCTATCCGCTGGATAGTGATTTATCCGGTGCAGTGGATAGCGTTATCCACCTTTCGAACAACCTGGGACTGATCTCACATGGCTGAGCGTCAAACAGAGTGACATAAGCAGAGTGAGTAAACACCCATGTATAGGCCTTGGCGGATTGTGCTCCTAAAAGTGGCATATTATGCTACTAGCAGTGCTCGAAATTTTGCCAAATTATGCCAAAATTATGCCAGAATTCCCAAAATATGCTCCTGATTTCCGAAATTATGCTCACAAAATGACGTAGATTCTGTACATAGAGGCGCGCAATAACGACACCAAATTATGTTTTTCAAATAAACTGTTGTTGTAAATTTATTTGTGTTTTATGGCAGTTTGTCTCGGCCGTCAGCTGTCCAAATTAGCTGCCTAGTAACTAAGCATGTCAGAACAAAGTCAATACTACTATTACCGTAGCTAAAACACGTATTGCAAAAAAACATACTAACCAAATCTAATTTATTTCTGTAGAAAATACACCATATTTACTAAATTTTATGAATTTATGCTCCAAAAAGTGCTAAAATTTGCTAATTATACCGTGGCAGTGCTCGTTTAAAAAAGTATGTTTTTTTTTGCTCCAATTATGCCCAAAATTATGCTAGCACAATCCGCCAAGGCCTACCCATGTGTACCAGACTACGAGTAGATCCTCTTTCACTTGGTCCGTTGAGCAAGACCGTAAATTAACCGCGCGGAATAAATGGGCGCGTGAAATCCTGAGGGCCATTTCTTTCGCGTCACGCACGACGGGCTAAGCGAAAGAAGGACTATTCGTAGTGCACATGTATACCTACAGACTGAAATTTAGAAATTAGACTACCATTCTATAAAACCCAATTCGGCCTAAAATTTAAATCAGGTTCTTATTTGTAAGATCAATTCGAAACGCAGGCATTGTATGAGTAAAATATACTTTACTTCAATTACAATACTTCAGATTTGATTTCTTGAGTTGCGCATCTGTTATCTTAAAATCCAGCTCCTATGTATTCCAGTCCCGGGGATTTTCCCTATAATGGCCTATAAAGGGAGGCTCCGCCCCAAAGGGGTACTTTTTTCAGACTTTAGGTATACAAAATGGTGGGGATTTCACGAGCTGAGGTATATAAAACGTTAGGGATATCTGTAGTTTAGTTATTTTAAAGGGCCTTTAATTAAAATATTTCAAACAGGCGCACCTTATGACTGTATCATTTCATTTATTAGGCACTACACGAAAATAAAAAGAAGGCTTACTTTTTTGGCAATAAAAGGGTACCTTTTCTGTCAAAATAGTATACAAAAGGGTAAGGGGTTGGACGTCGGGGCGCAGCCTCCCTGTATAGAACTTTGAAGAGTCCCCCCGGGATTCCAGTATGGTAAGATGTGCTGTTTTGTATAGTTGCAGTTTAAATCCCTGAATAAAATAAGAACCTAACTAAAAATCTTAACAGCCTGATTGCCCACTAAGCATCCGATATTTAAAGGAGCTTAATCGCGGTGTTTTGAGTTATTTTGGCCACGCACAAAATTGCCTTTAAATTGAAGGAAACCTGAAAATAGTAGTTTACTAAGATAGAAAAACACCAAATAGGTAATAATAAACCATAAAGAAACAAGTCTGGTTAAGGATGGAGAAGATAAACACGGATTACAAACGACAAACTCAAGATGCGCAACCCGTGACATAGCACCTTTAAGAACTTATTCCGGGCTCTCCCTTTTCTCCCTTGGCTCCGGGTTGGCCTTTTGCTCCAGGCAACCCATTAAAGCCTGGTTCCCCTATTTCGCCTTTCACGCCAGAAGGTCCTATGAAGCCAGGGTCACCCTTGTCACCCGGCATTCCTGGTACGCCGTCCTCTCCTCTCTCTCCTTGAATCCCAGGGAACCCCTGTATTCCTTTGTAGCCGGGCATTCCGTCACGTCCATCCAATCCTTTAGGTCCAGGAAATCCATCATCGCCTTTTCTGCCAGGCCAACCTACAAAAACAACGAGTAGTACATTAATCCTAGTTTCAACCCTTTGTCGTATTTGGAGCTCGTAGAAGAGCCCTCTTTCCATACTGCCTTCCATATCTTCAACCCTGATCCCAGGCTCTCTCTCCTTTGCCTCCTTGACGGAGAGAGAGCCTGAGATCGAGGTTGCTATATCTTTCGTTCCCTTAGTTAAAAAAAAATTATACCTTGATTGAACACTCCCCGACTGTTTCAAATGACCAAGGAAATCAAATGATGAAAATGAACATAACGGGGTTAAAAATGGCTATTTACAAACGTGGCCGAGGAACTGAACACTGGACTACTTAGAACAACACCAACCAGGAGCTAGTGATCCGAACGTCAATTTTTTATCAGGCAAGTGATCAGGGAAATAAAGAAAAAGTCATCAAAGACATGGCCTTGATGCACTCTCAAATTCTCAGAACTAACATTAAAAGAACTGTAAGGTATCTAGAAAGGAGAATTGATAAAATAGTAGTTTGACTCGCCCCTCTTTCCTCTTTTTCCTCTTTCTCCGGATTCGCCTTTTGCGCCGGGCTGGCCATCCACACAAATCTTGTCTGGAGGTGAGCACAACTGAGATGCTGTTAAAGAGCGCAGCTGGGTTTGAATCTCGCTACAAACATCTTCCAAGCTTACAAAGCCAGTGTCTCGACGATTTCTCTGGTTTGAATTGCTGCCTGTTAGGTAAAGTAATGCAAACAAAAAAAGATTTTAAAAGTCTCCTTTTTGCAAATGGGGAAGGATATAACTCTTAAACCTTTTGCCAAGTTTTGGCTAATTAAGCGCGATCGAGCTCGAGTTCCTTACAGGCACTTAGACCGCTAAGACGTGTATAGGATTTTAGAGGAGAGGGTTCGCGATACGGATCGCCGAAGCCCGTCCGGGGAGGGGGGGGGGGCGGTCGGGTATTCTTCCCGGAAACATTTTACAATTGAGGTCTTCGGAAATGGGATTTCCGGCATTCTGAGGCCAAGTCAGCGTGTTAGAACGTCTCATTTTTTTTAAATTTATGGGTTGGACCGAACTCCCGGTTCCCCGAACCCCCCCCCCCCCCCCCCCCACTGGATGCTCCCCAGGACTGAAAGCCACTTTGTTTGTGCAGCTGGATTTCATACGTTTATACTTCCAAGAAGTGTTAAGAAAACAGTCGGTGAAGCATATTTTTTTCGATTCTTTAGAACCTTGTGTTCGTCAGGTAGCCTGCTTAGCTGGCCCATACAACACGTGATTGCGTGTGGTACACGGGAGGTAAAAACATAAGAGTTCTTGAATTTAAGTCGCGAGGATAGCTTTTTATACGCGAGGCCAAAATTTACAGGCAAAATTATATTATACCGAAATTATATTTAATAATTATATTTATACCGAAACCGAAAAAAAGGTAAAGGTAAGAAATTTTTGTTTGGTGAAGTCTTTTTCATGCATTGACGCAGTTTCAGAAATTAAAGACATGAATTGGGAACGTTAAGTGACAACTAAAGAAAAGGGAGTCTGCATTCACATGCCCCGATGGCTAATAAAGTCCTGCATTCGATCGATCACTCGCTTTCGGCGATCTAGCCGGCTTGGCCGAGCCTTTGAAGGAACACAATCTTTTGGGCAAAAACGAAACCAAAATTATCACTCAGGCCAATCACCAGGGACAAAGATTGTCTAAACAAGTGCATGAAGTAATCAAGGCTCCAAGCGAATACATGTAGCCGACGCGAAGCGTGAAAAAATAAAATAAAAAATTAAAAAACTAAATAAATAAAAACGCGTGCCAGTGAGTCACCATTGGTTTTGGCTTCTGTTCTGAGTGTTTGAAAAAGAACGCAAGTTTTTCTTTCTTTCTTTCTTTCTTTCTTTCTTTCTTTCTTTCTTTCTTTCTTTCTTTCTTTCTTTCTTTCTTTCTTTCTTTCTTTCTTTCTTTTTTTTTTTGGAATTCTTGGCGTAGAATTGCAAGACTCTAGCCTGCGTGTCAGGCATTAAAAGAGGAAGGAGAGGGGATAATTATAGATTCTGAAGCGCGAGGCGTGATAGGAGGGGCACGCTTCTAATTTCACCCTCTCCCTTCCCTTTGAACGCCTTCCACGCAGGCTAGCAAAACTCCACTGAGACGAGATACTTTTGACACTCAAGTTAATACGCTCTAAAGAGGCGTTAAATCCACGTGCAAGCAGAAAATATGCTGTAAACACAGTAATCCAGCACCGGAATTTGCGTTAAAATTGATATCAAGGTTAATGTCTGAGGCGTTTTAGTGACCTGTGTGGGAGCTAAGGTATTATACTATTCTGAAATAGGACGCCTTTCTGCTCTGAACTGCGGCGTCATGATGTTACACCGCGTATACACTCTTCTTTTATGTAAAAAAAGTATTTTGTAAAACAACATTGAGGCTGAAATTTGCGAAGTTTTAAGAAAACCGAAATGAAACTGAGTTTTGAAAAGAATATAATTTTGTGGGTTGAAAATTTGTTAATACAATACAGTTATATGTTTCGTTAAAAATTCTTCCTTTCTCAAAGCGGCAAAACTAGCCAAAATCAGGAAGCCACAACGAACAGCGCTAGCCCTACGCACGATACTAATGACATTACCGTAGGAAGTTATGCGTGCCATACCAAGCTTTAATGCCTGCAGTCTGGCTCAAAAATTACTTCAACGCCTGGCGGCAGAAACAATTTTCTTATGAAAAAAGAGTGTGGTTAATCGATTCCCTAACCTAAGAGCAATAGCTGAAAAGAACTTAAAGACGGCTTTAAGGAACGGGACGCTATCTTTGCATCTGTAAATTTCCAATCATTTCTTGATTCACAACAAATTAAGCCTTCTTCTAACAACAAACATCTACAACTCCAATGAGGATCGTTTACACAGACTACTAAGAGGCTATAGCTATAGAAAAAAGGAAAAAAATTAATGTTCACCTTAAAAAAGTACTCTCTTTTCTATTTGGGGCTACCTTTCATACAATGTTTAGCGTTTAGAGATGATTTGAACCTTTTAGAAAATACAAGGCGATACTGTTCTAGTATTGGAGAAAAAATAATTCCTGTAAGCCCTCTAATTATATTGCAGGCAGATTTGGTGCTGGTTTCCCGTAGCCTAGATAGAGATAAAGTCTCCATACGAGCCAAGTGGCCCATCAGGCCGGAGCTTATTGTTTCTGTTTCTGTAGAACGAGCTAAGAATCCTGGCAACTCAGTGTTAGTAATTTTCAATGGAGGTGACGTTGTAAAATTTCAAAATCTAAGCCAAAGAGAGCAAGATATCTGCTTGAGACTTACCCCAGGAAGGTGTTTCGCAGACTTCACTCAAGTCATTGACAGTCTCCTCGAGAGAAGTCAGACGCGTCCTCACTAACAACAGACCAACAAAAAACCCAACACAGACAGCGAGCACCACAAGAAATATCAACACCTTCTGGAGAGTTCCAAATGAACTAGGTTGTTGTTTTTCTGGCTTGGTAGTAGCTTCCATTTTCCCCGGCTTGCAACAAATGCTCCCGCTATTTCGTGTGACAATGAATTGGCTGGATTAGATAGATATAGCTCAATAAACACCATGTGGCAGACAGAAAACTCTCTTGATTGGCTGATCCAGAAATGATTGACATATTGATAGAGCAATTGATACACTGGTCGCTGAATAGAAACATTATCTGCAGCAGTACTTCTGCTCTCAGCGATTTCCGTTTTTCTTGGCGACAAAAGACGTCTTCAAGATAAAGAATTTGGCAAGAAACTAAAATGGCGCCGTGGGAACTGTTTATGAGAATTCAATTAGATTCTACCATGAAAGATGTGGATAGGTAGAGCCTGGGGTGGGTAGTGGAGTAACCTTACACTCTCAGACCAATAAGGCAGAACCTATACCGTTATAATTTCACACTAACATAACCCAAGAGGAATACCCTTGGCGGGATTCGCATAAGAAAAGGTCACGGACGATGGTCGGAAAATTTGAATTAAAACCCAACAAGAGAACAATCTGGGAGTTGCTCGAGCGTTATTTGACCCCTAAAAAAATATCACTTTAAACGGAATTGGCTCGATTTCCATCCGCTGTTCAGGAAAGGAACCCACGCTTGCAGACCGAAATCTAGCCTAAAAACGGAAATAAGAGCGCTTTTTTATTATTATTTCTTTGAGTGCACCCTAAAAGATACTTTGGGGCCCAAATTTACAATGGCGTTTTGTCCTGAACACGCTAAATGAGACCAGAATCCTTGATATTCACTCCTAAGCGAGACGACGAGCAACCCCGACCTTTTTACATGGGGAGCCCCCCCCCCCCTAGGGGAATACCCCCTTCCTCTTAACCCCGTCCTAAAGATGCTGGTAGCACAAATATGGTAATTGATTTCCTTTAAATTTTTTGGACAGAAAAACATCCTTTATCGCTCATGTGAGCATAAAGACTAATCATCGACTTGTCTATAGTGCATATCTGATTTACCTTCAGGAAATATAATTATTGTTCTTCAGTTCAGCGCAGAAAGTCAAGTTATTATAAAACAGGGCAAGTGTGCCATGTGGCTGACAGTCTTGGCATCCGTAATGAGCCTAACTGAAATCAATCTATGGATCGGATTCTATCAGCATGCTAGTCGCTAATTGGTTTCTTTGATTGATTGATTGATTGATTGATTGATTGATTGATTGATTGATTGATGAAGTAAAATGCAAGTTCACGTAAATTTTGTGCATTTTAGGTACTTGCGCCGTTGCTTTTTTCGCAGCCACGCTTTAATGAGCAAAAATTGATAATAACAATAATAATAATAATAATAATAATAATAATATAGTAACAGCAATAATAATAATAACAATAACAATAATAATAATAATAATAATAATAATAATAATAATAATAATAATAATAATTGCTTACATCTGATGTCGCCTAAAGGTAACGGAGAAAGGAAGTTGTTTTCCTCGCCTCTTCCAGGCATTCAGTGACGCTCGGAAAAATAGGCGAGAAGCGCCGTGCAGGAAGGCGAGAGAACTTCCCTCCTCGCACCAAGCCCCACTCTTTCCTTTATTTTGCTTCGCCGTTTCTTTGTAGCATGCCCCAGTTAACTGAACGTCTGGCCGTGGAAGAGACCAACAGCTGCGACAAATTAAATTACGACAAGATTTGTACATCAATAATGATCCTTTATTGAGCTCATTAAAATAATAAATATATAGTTTTACATCTCAAGATGGAACATAACACTAATTCAAACTTATTCAATCTCCAATTTTCATACACAACGTAAAAATCCTGGATTTCCACTTCTTTGAAGTTAGCAATCTGCTGCTCTCTCGTATCGAGTCACCTTCACTCTTGATGTGAAGCATCTCCATCACAATACATTATTAAATCATTTATGAAGTAATAAACATTTCATACCATGGAAATTAAAGACCCGCCCACACTACGCTGGAGAAATTTGTAAACGGCGTTTTTACTCCGAAAATGCATCAAATGTTTTCCGTCCATATTATGCCAGAGGAATTTAAAAACGCAACAATCACCCGTCATTTTGGATTTGTCTTTGAGGAAACCTGGGCAGGGAAATCACATGACTATCGAGTCGTCTTCGTTGTCAAAAAGCTCCGTTTTAAAAATGGTTTCCGTCCACATTAAAACGCAAAGCCGGCGTTTTCTAATTCCTCCGCTTTCAAGAGCGTTTTCGAAAAGCTCCATTTTCGTGACGGATTAGTGTGGACGGTAGGTCTAACCGTAGAAAGAAAGCTGCTTTTTCAAACATTTGCGGCGTAGTGTAGACGGCGCCAAAGGATGTCGTATTTTGGCAGTCGTTCTTTTTCAGTCAAAGTAATCAACATGCGAGCCAGACGTGAAGGTGTTCTCTTTCAAAATTATTAAAAGTTTCCTCGCGGACTCATCTGGTGATAAAACTTTATTCTGAAAGAAAAAAAAAATGTATATGCGTCAAACAATATTAAAGCACCCTAGAATGATTATAATTTCATCAAAGAATGCCGAAGGTCGGCACACGCTAGGAGAAATACTGCGGGGACATGTTACAGCGACAGTTTTCCTCTTGCGACATGCCCGTTTTTGCGAAAAAGTTCTGTTGCAGGGACAAAATTTTGTCCCTGCGACATATAGCATGTGATTTAGCCTGCTTGAAATCGTGCATCATAAAGCGAGACAAAATGGCCTCAGATTTCAATGTTGTATCCTGTGCACTGCTCTTTCAAAGTGTCCTGGCGTGCTCACCAGCTTGCATGCTGTCCGAGCTACCTGTGTTCTATGCGGACACACGAAGGGGCTTGTTCCCGCTTCATGTCCCCAAAACATGTCCCCTGGTGTGTGCCGACCTTAAACGTTGGTGTGGTTAAAGCCTCTGCTGCTCAAGGAAAACACTCTTGTATCTTTTGTCGCAATTTTGTTGTACCAATAGAAGATAAGTTGAACACGGCGTTACAAAATTGTGCCACTGATGTGAAGAGGGCTGGGTACCATTAGTGTATTGAAGTGCATTTAACATGCCTGTTCCACCGTTAACACAACTATCTTTAACAAAATCTTTTCGCCAGATTAGGACTATGTGGAAAAAGTAGGTCTTAGCAAGGGCTATTGGAATGCACAAAGAAAACTGGGGGTTGCCACACCTTGACTCTCGGACAAAAATGCTGACGTCAGCATTTTTTTGCAAAAGAAGGAAAAGATATTTCTTTGCAAATTTCCTTAGAATTCGCCTTTATATACAGAAAAGAAAAACACATAATTATATCTTTAGACTACATGGTAAATGTATGGTAACACAAAAACGGGAATGCTCACTTCTTCTTTGCTGGTGTTAAACATTTCAACAACTTCATGATTACCGCAAGTGGTGCGTATTGTCTCATACATGTTTGTAAGCAGTGGTCCAGGGGCATAGTTTAAGACTCGCACATTAGGCTGCAAGATTTTAACACAGGGAGTACTGTCAAAGTCATTAGTTACGTACATTAACACATTAAATCAAGACTCATACTCAGTAATTAAGTTTACCAAATTGTACCCCTTTAAGGAGATACTTTAGAAAAATATGCTTCTCAAATGCTCTACAGCTAAAAGCCTACAACGTTGAAAACTATGCATGTGATGAGACAAAAGAGGAAAATTCTGTTACAAAAGTGAAGTCGACAGCTGGCTGAAAATGAACTTTCAATATTTGGCAGGCCATATCTTGAATTTCCAAATGTTAAATTTTCATTATTTGGCAAGCAAAATCTTGAATATTCAAGTCTAGAATTTTCAATAATTCAGGCAGGCCAAATTTGGAATTCTCAACATTTGGCAAGCCAGTCTTGAATTTCAAAATTTTGAATTTCCAAATCTTGAATTCCCAAAACTTGAGCTGCCAAATCTTGAATTGCCAAACCTTGGAAATTCAACATTTGGAAATTCAAGACTTGGTAATTCAGGATTTAGCAATTGAAGATTTGGCAACTGAAGATTTGGAAATTTAATGGCCAGCGTCTGTCTCTCACTGTTGTTTTGTTAACCACACTCATGTTTCAATCATGAATCAACTAGCAGTCCTCAAGCACTAATTGTAAACCATTAATTTTTTGGAGAAAATGGGGCACTATCTTCTGTTTGGAAAATGCACACCCGGTACTAATCTCTCTACATAGCACAAAGTGACTGGGTGTTAATTTTCTACTCCCCATGGATGAGATGCTAGTCCATTGAAGCGTTACCCCCAGCATTACATTTGCTGGTAACAATTTATACACCTAGATGGAGAGAGGCACTGTGACAGTAAAATGTCTCACCAAAGAAAACAACACCATTAATTTCCCTGGCCAGGGCTCGAGAAGTCGAGCACACCAACCATGATAAGGCCATCATGCCTCTCACAATGATAAAATGACCAAAAAATGACAGAGCTAAGTAAAATTCTTTAGGCAAAAGTTATCAAGACAACGACAAAAACATTTATTTACCTCTTCTTTAGCCAGTACTTGACACATCATATCCCGAGCTGCTTTGCCAGTGCAGTATAATGAGAAATAAGGAAAAGCTTGCACAGCCATGAGGGATGACACATTAACTACTGTACAACTTGCTTCTTTGAATTGTTGAAGAAACTTTGACCTAGGAAAGAAATCTGGTTACTACACTGCCAAACAGACAAAAACAAGAACGGAAAAAAATGTCTGTGTGAGGCGTTTACTGCATTCACTTTGAGGGTATCAAAGTTCTGTTGCATTAAAGGATATTCTTACTCCTCCTTCCCCTAACTGGGATGCTAGTCAATCACAAGGTTGCCTATTGATTTAGATTTGCTGGTACCTATTAATGAAGAAAGGGACTGTGGGGGTAAGGTGTCCAAGAACACAGCACACCTTGACTGCTTTGACCACTGCATCTCCATGAGACAAGAATTTATAAACAAACATAATATATAATCAATTAGCAAATATTGGCATTGTAACAATGATGTACTTGCACAACAATTGGTGTGATGCATGTTGGACCCAGAATCAAGTGGTCCAGGACAATGTCGATGGATTTTGTTCTTGGGCAAGAAATGTTACTCTCTATCACTGACTCTCTCTGCCCAGGCATTTAATGCTGGGGTTATCCTGCAATGGACTTGCATCCCATCCAAAAAATGGAGTAGAAGAATTCTTTTAGACAACTCATGCTGCTGATACCAAAGATGCCTAATTTTTATAAGAAAATACCCCCACCATTTGCGACAAACTCGGCCATCATCTATTTGACTCATATTCAGTTTACCAAAGCCTGGCGTTTACTAATCAATGGTTTTGACAGTGTCATCTTTCCATTATATCTTATATCTTATAGCTTACCCTGGCTTCTATTTATTCAGGACACAGTGTTAATAACAATTTAAAACTTAAACAAAGAAGCAAATATAAAATCTTACGTGAGAAACATAGGAGAGGTAAGATTCAGGTTAAAGTAATCTTGAAGGGAGCTGACATCCTGGGATACATCCTTTGTGTCTTTTGATACATCACCAATTGACCCAGCATTGTTCACAAGCAAGGCATGAGTAACTTTGGATGGATCAACCTAGTCAGACAAAAACAGGATAATTATCATTATTATATAAACAATGGCCTCCATTTGGCAATATTTTTAAAGCCAAATGGAGGCTATTGTGCTTATTATCTTTCAAATGTTTTTCACAACATGTGGAATCTGAAAATTGGGGAATATCACTGATATTCATTGATATTCCCCAGTTTTAGCTGAGGCATACTCAGTCACATGACACATTTAGACCAATCGTGTGTGAGTGAAGACATTTCATGGATTATGAGAGTCGATATAAACAGTACAGCTTTGCTGCATACAACAAGTTTACAACAAGTGTGCACAAATTGGTTTGTGCAGATCACACCTACATTTTCTCCACCTAATCATAGGTTCGAATTACATGAAACAATATGTGTTGTACACTTGTCTTAAGGTTGTCACATGTGGAAGGGTTGTGAAAAGTGGCCAGTTGCCATCCAAAAATCACCATCTACATCGTACTTCATGATCTTGCCTAGGTACTCTGCTGAGGTATTCATCAGATTCTATCTTCATCAGGGCCGTAAGCCAGAAAAAATGATGAGTGGGGCAATGTCCATGAAAGAGTCATAACTGAGGCAATGTCTGTGGTTGAATTCTCTTCCTAGGTATTTAGGGTGTCTAAAAAACTCAGGCAAGTGCCTCAGTTTGCCTTTTATTAGCTACTGCTCTGTTATATTAATAGTTGATGTTCTAATTATTGTATTCACTTGGGATTGTGAAGGAGTGAAGATCTTTCAGAGTAACAATTTTAGAACTGTTTTGATAAATAATCCAGCAAAATCCCTCTAATCAGTAGTGCCCCTTAAGGAACAAAGACACATGGATGAGTTAAAACATGGTGTTCAACCAACAAGTTTCACTACTAAAAAGTACGGACTAAAATCATGAAGGTACTTGGCTGCGAAGATATGGAATGCATTGCCATTAGGGCTGTAAGACATAAAATTAAACTTAATAGCTTTAAAAGATGCTTAAATACAGTTGACTTCTTACAGCTACAATGAATTGTACATGGTCGCATAGTCTCATTGTCCTTTTATTTACATAGTTTTATTGTTTTATTATAATATAATTTCAGGGATTTTTTTTCCTAAAATACTATCTAGATATTTTTTTATAATTTCTAAATGCTTTTTGTCTGTTTTGCAATACCTGCAAAGTAGTAATATTTGTAATTTAAATTGTAATGAGCTCAGTGTATTCTCTAGCATGTTAATAAAGATTACTTACTTTGCTTACTTAATTACCACCTAGTGTCCATCATTGTATTTACCTTACTGAAGGCAGTCTTAAGAGTTTGATCCAGGGTATTCATTTCTCCAAGATTAGCAATAACGATGTGAACTATGCAAACAGAAAATGCAAAACACAATTGTGACATTTTGCCAAATGATTAATCATACTCATGGCAACTGAATATACCAACTAAATATGCTAACTAAAGATATCAAAAGATCACTCACTTTAAGAAAGGAGTACCGGTAATGATAATGTATCATGATGTATCAATTAAAGAGATTGGAGACATGCTGATTTACTTGAGGAAGGAGGCATGGGGTTTGAAGTCAGAGGTTGGTGTGGGTCTACCTGAATTTAAGTGAAATTTTAGGAAGTTTAAAGAGGGATTAAAATGAAGAAAAAGTTCTGGAACACCACCAGACAATTGAATGCTCCTGAAAGGGCACCCCAGGTTGGTGGACAACTGTTTGTTGTACATCTACCAACTTTTAACTTCAAATTCCAATTTTAAACAACATCAAATCTTCAAAATTTCTTATTTCCATAAATTTTACTAATCCTTTGAGAAAAACTACATATCCCCAAATATACCCAAAAATCACCTAAAAATTTATAAAACAGCCCAAACCACAGATATGTGGGATGAGTAGAGAGACTTTTGACTGCTTGAAATGTGAACGAGCTATTTGCATTAAAACCATAATACCCAGCCAAAATACAGCTTTCATGTTCACCCCCACCTTAATATTGGGGTGGGAATATTTGAGAGGGGTAGGGGAAAATTTGAATGGCATCAAGAGAAAACAATGTTCTTCATAAAATTGTTCAAAAAGAGAGGCCTTGGGAAGCTGTTGTGTGGTGAGTTTGAAGGTAAAGATAAAGTTTTCAAGTAAAAATGTGATCACTTTTATATACTGATGAGCTTAAATTACATAATAAATAAAATAAATGGGTGGACCACAGTGGAAGTTCAAACAGGGTGCTTGAGGGCGACTTTTGTTTTCTTTTCCATTACTAGTTTTTGGATTGTACGTCCTGGGGGTAGGGGCATTTGATCGTCAAGTATGTCCCCCTAGGGTGGGGCGTTTGATCGCCATTTTTGGCCCGGGGTATAGGAAACCAACCAAAAATTCAAAATGTCCGATGCCCTGGGGATTGCCCGGCAGGTTGCCCAGGGGGGGATGTATGGATGTTTCTACTGAACTGACGCATAATATCACCTATGCTTCTAATATGGCTAGCTTTACCTTCAGCGGTTGCGCAAACTTGAATAATTGTATTCCTCGTTTCTTCAAGGTCATCTCCAGAGCGCGAAATGAGAATAAAATGACCCTTGGTTCCAGAATCAGAGAATTGCCCGGCTAATGCGACGGCTACGGATCGCCCAAAACCACGGCTAGCTCCAGAAATAAGACAACAGGTTTTCGATCCAGACTCGAACATCGTACAGTCCTCCCAAAAACTCAAAAACAAACCCAGAAGGAACAACAGATGGAACAGTCTCTGATAAGTGCAGAAGACCCTGGGTACGAGGTTCCGTAGCTAAACTTAGCAGCCGCGCAGTCAAGCTGGAACTCGACCCCAGGGTTTTCTCGGAGTTGAACATGTCATGAACTCCGATTGGCTAATCCGAGCATGGTTCAAATAAAACGTGCCCTACCTTTATAAAGCACTCCAGTCTTGAGAAATATAGAAAACGCTAGTCGTTTGAGTCTGCCCTCCTTTAAAAATGGCCTGAGAAAATTCGTTCGGGTGTTTCAACTGTTGAGGAAACTAAACAGCATTTTGCTATATTTTATCGGCGTTTTTCCAATGTGGATACAAAAACCAAACTCATTGGACCGCTGTCAGTTATCTTCTGTAATGTAGGTCGAAAATATTTGAAAACATCGCACATTTCTGTTGTGACATTTCTGAATCAAACTTAGCGACGTAAATCTTATTTAGATTCGATTAGATAGTGAAGGGAGATGATTTTACGCCATGTTGCTTCAACTCGTTAGGTAGTCTGATATATCCACGACCACCCTTGAAGCTACAAGCAAAAACTGGGATCACATTGTTTGTAAACATTAATGAAACAGTGATATTGAATTCTAAAACTCATCAACTCGTGTGAGATACGTGGAATTTTTGCTCCACCGTAGATGATCACCGGAGAAATTCAAGCTCGCTTTTTTTTTCAATAAAAGTGACCAGGCATCGGAGCTCATTTAATTTGTACGTCTCTTGATGTAGTGTTAGTTTACTTTCACCGCAATTAATTGTCCTTGAAGAATGTATTCACAGCTTCATAGTTGATGGCGAGCCTTCAATAGAGAGGGGTGCCAGTTCGAACGCTCCAAGTAAACAATTTATCAGATAATGTGGCCACAAAATCAGCCGGTTCACGGCTTCGATTAAATTGTGTTTTACTCCAACTAACCTCATAATTCTCTAGCTCAGTGAACTGGAAATCTTCTTTGACAAGAAGTTGGCGCAGTATAGTGTAATTGTTTACTTAGCACCCACGGGTGAAACGGGTAACCTGTCGGCCTGAGATCCCTGTTTGTGGGGCGGGGTAAGAAGTAGAGGGAGGAGGGTTTTTTTCACATGTTTCCATGAGAGTTTTAGATCATGAATTAAAAGATTGTTATTTTAATGCATAATCTAATCAGAATGCTTATTCCTGGAAAAAAAGAAATATTTTATGAGACGAGCAATCATTGCGCTATCCAGCGCGTCCTTTTCATTTCTTTGGGATGTAATCCAGCCGGAACTCATTCAACGGAAGACTACATCCAACACACTAATGAAAAAGTGTTTGAAATTGAGATCATTTCTTCTCAATGCGTTAAAGAAGAAATCAACCATGAAAAACGCTTTTGACCGCGCCAACAATTAACATAACTTCCATGAACGCGCCTCCTGAAGGAAATTAAATTGCAAACAATCTTACAAATTCAATTAACGCGCTGAATAAAGAAATGCGGAATGCAAACGACAAACAAATTTGTAAATGCTTCTTTCAAGTTTTGACTGAGAGTTGGTCTCAAGTCAGTTTCTGTGCTCTTTATATCTAAACTGGCGTTTGTAAAATTCGTGAAGGCTATAGTTGAATGGGGAAACTGCGAATTTGAGAACCCTTCCGCACAGAAATCCACAAATTTTTAGTTCAGCGAAGCGTTGTGTAGTCTCAATGCAGTATAAACCTCTTTTTTAAACCTTAAATTGCATTTAAGTCCCATTTTTACACTATAAACCCATGCGCGACGGCGCGCACGTGTTAAAACGTCAGTTTACAGGCGCAGTTTGAAAGAAGCGCGGTCTTGCGTGAAAGTCCGCTGTCGGCCTTCAGTTAGTTTATTTAGCCCCGGCACTTAAAAGCCAAACTAGTTTGATTTGATTGCAGACAGCTAGCTATACATGCGATCCCACACTCAGTGCGCAGCGAAACTACAATATTTATCATTTCTGTGATCAAGCCACAGTGTGTGGTCTCGCTAAGCGGTGCGGAAAAACACGCACAACAGCACGCACCATCGCATATCGCTTGCAAACGTTTCACGAATGTTAATAACGTAAAGCGTCACGTCTCGACAGATTACGAGCTAACAAAATAGTCCAAGTAACTTCTAAATCCATGTTGTCATATGTGCGAAAAATTTATCTGTTCTGGTTCATTGATGAGAGGAAATAACTTAGAGAGGCCGTAGTGCTCTGCACACGAGGAATCTATCATATAAAAAAGAACTATGTGACCCGTTATTTTGGTCAAAACTGTAGAATAACCGTTAAAAAGAAACTCGCTTTAACACAAAATACAAATCTCCCTATTTACCAAAATATTTCTCACCCTTTGTTGATAATTCTCGATATTCTCCCGACCTGTATTCTTCACGCTATATTAGTACCGTGAGGAGAATTCAGATGTGGATCTCTGTTGGTGTCAACAGTGCTTAGATGAAGTAAACCGACCGATAAAGGTTTCGCTATTCTGGCCGAGTTTGCGCGGTTTCCGTTTTTCTTTCCATATAATGACTGATAATGATGTCAGTTTTTCCAAGTTTCTGACATTTCAACTAACATGTCACAGGGAAATATGCCAAAAGAAAAAATAGCAAAAACAAAACAAAAAAAGAAACTACTTGAGTTAATTAAAATCACTTAAACTTGTCTTAAGGTCTTTCTGCTCGACAGAGCATACATGCCTTGAGTAGCACGTCACGCTCCAGTGAACACCGTGATTTATTAATGAACAGGTCGTGAGCCTCTATTCTTAATCCATTTCCTTTTGTTTTGCTTCCCATTGTGGTAGTGCTGTCGAAGTAATCGAATTCGAAATCTCCTTGTACTTTGTAGCGTGAAAACCGTGGTGTTTGTGGTTAAATCGTTTTGGGCCGAGGAGCACGTCAAGTTTGAATCAAAGAATCAAAGCCAGGCTACGTGGTTCATTTAAAAATGACCGATTTGGCGGGCAAAACGCCCGACGGTGTTAAACTTGCCATCGGTGAGAGAGAAATGGGCGAGGGTTTAGAATCTTGCGAGAAGAACTTCGAAGAGTTTGACTTTAAATGTGGGCAAGCTCCCGCGGCAGAATCACTTCTAAGGGAAACTATAAGTCAACTTGAAACGGCTTTACGCGAATCGACGAAATTACTGTCACAACGCGACAATGAAATTAACTCTTTGCGAAACGATCTCGGCCTATGCCGAGGGGACCGGGAAAACAACATTAGCGCAACTCTGGAAGAGGAAGTCAAAAAATCTCAGATGCGGGTTATCGATCTTGAAAAGGTTATACAGCAGCTTCAACAAGACATCGCCATGTACAAAGCTGAACGGGAAACCCTGGCAGCAAAGGAACAAGAACACGAAGGGGGTGTCGCCGGCCAGACTTGTTATTGTGGATCGCTGTGTGGTGCCATGAAAGAAATGGTAGAATTAAAGAAAAAATTGCAGGTAACGGAGCAAAAGTACAGCAATCTCAAACGCGCTTTCAAGAGCTTAGAACGAAGTAAGGTCAGGGTTGGGGTCGCGCATCGAGACAGTCCCTGTACTATTAGTTAAATGGACAAAATTGAGAAAACAAACATGCCATATATTACATGACTTAATACACTGTGATAACAAAGCGATGTTTTTAATGTTAACCTCTTGTTAAAGACAATGGGAGGGCCATAAAGAGAGTTTTCACTCAATGGCTCTATTATATATCTCAAAGGTTAGATTGTAACCTCAGGGGCGTGCTAACGTATTAATACGGCCTGTTTCACGACTAGCACCTCCGCGCGGGTCTTTGGTTGTTTATGGCGGGAAAAGGTGACACAAGCGGAACCTCTGGTGGGCCTGTGAACGCTCGCCACCTGCCGTGCACAAGCAGTAGTTAATCAAAGATAGCTTTTGTAGCAATAGTAACCTTCACATCACACTCAGATAATACCAAATTGTAACAAAATTGTTGAAAGCGTCCATAAGAGTTTTGTTTTTCCTTCATGAGGAAATTAAGCCTGCGATAATGACCGGAAGGTGATAAGGAAATACGAAAACATTTGTAACCGAGATATCTGAAGGCAATGTTATTCAAGATTGATAAATACCAAGTGTCATTAACTAAATCGACAGCAAACACAGGTTGTTTATCTTTGATCAATATCTATGAATCAAAGTCTATAATCAAATTGCAACGATGAGTGGTATGAGTGTGTTATAGTTTAGTGTATATAACTGATTATCAATTAAGAGAAAAAATATTTTTCTCTCGATAATCATGAATTCTTGCAAAGTCGAGGAGCCATATTTAATTGCATAATTGCTTACTTAAAATAGAAAAACAAAACAACTTGGCATTCTGTTCTTTAAACCGCTCTTTTATGAAGTAAAAGATATTATAGTCAAATAGTGTTAGACCCAAAGCAGCATATTAAGCTCTAGTTATGCAAGAGTTCAATTTTTTTACAGTCAGTTGTCAGTATTGGATCTGGTTCTATATATAGCTTGTGAACGGGTATAAGCGAAACGAGATGTTTCATCCATGCATGACAAAGGCCTATAGCCAAATCCCGGACGAGACTTTTATTCGAAGAATAAATAAATAGAACCACCATCAATTAAATACACTTACTAGCTGCATATACGTGGCGGATATTTATGAGTTATCACAACTCAAATATCGCATTAAATGAGCCTCAAATTTCACCATTGGACAAAAGGCCTGTTATTTTTTTTCTTTGACAAGGCCTTCAATTCATTCAGGAACGCGCATTACAAACAAATAAAACGAGTCTTAGCGTTCATACAACATATACACTAGCTATGGAGTTTAAGAAAACCACGACGGCAACTGCTGAACGGGAATTAACGTCCAGCGCTAAACAAAAGATTTAATGAGCAGGACAATGGCTGTGCACGTGCGTTATAATTCTTGGTACATTTCTTTGCCGTCCTCTGCAAAATAACAACAACGTGAAATGACCAAATTCTGCGTTGTCTGAAGAACGTAAATCACGATTGCTAATTTTTAAAAAAATTTTATTCCGATTTTATCACTGTGTCTCAGATTCAGTTTCGTGATAGTTTTGAAAGTGATAAACAAAGTAAATGACTTTAGGGTAACGCGAGATTTGTAGGTAAAATATAAAATCATTTTACTTAATCGACGCTGTCCTCGGTGTCGCCGTTGTGGTTACTTAAACTTCCTAGTACTAACTCGAGTTGTGTCAGGTAGTGCCTAATTCAGTTCAAGTGAAATGGTAACATCTTTCTAGAGAGTTTTATTGTTATCATGCACCGCTAGAGAAAGTCATAAACATTTCTGTAACAGATTTCACTGACATGTACGACAAAGGCCTATCTTACCACTAAGGCCTATTAAATCTGCCTTAAAACAATAAAAAGAGAATATTTGTTGAGTATGGGGTGTTGATTTCAAAGGGAAAGATATTTCAAGGTCTTCAGATCGAGTACACTAACGCATTTTTGATAATTTGTTGAAACTCAATCAGCTAAAGCCAAAATCGAGCTGAAACGAATTGTTGTTATAGACGATGGGTCACTCTTCAAAAAACTTTTCTCAACTATTTATCTGCCGTATCTCCTTTCTCGCTCTCACCGACAATAAAACGGCAGTTTTCTTTTTTTTAACGGTGCAACACGACTGCACGCAGAGAGATGTACGGCCGAACTAACAACTGAGAAAGATTAACTTTTACTTCAAACACATCCATGTTTTTCCCGCTTCTGCAACTTTCCAACCATAATCCCAGCGTATTACAGGACTTGTCACTGGTATTACACTGAGCTACTATCAACAAAATTGGCAACTTGAGCGAGCAATCAAGCAGACGGTAGTTTTAAAGTGGACATTTAATAATGTCATGAACTGACAAAGTAGCTCATTACTAATCACTTGCTATTTACAAAGCTTAAGCACTACACTTGAGAAGTTTTCAAAAAGTCGTATGTTGTTTATTGTCTACTTTGGCAAATAAGACGAATCACAAGAACGAGATATCCATGCTGGAAATCGACAAAAGCAACATAGCAAACTTCAGTGGTAATTTAGGGAGGAAACTTGTCAGACTGATTAAGGCGACCGTTATCACATCATTATTTCCCGAGTCTTTTTTTAGCTCTCCCTTCAACCTTACGATATATAGAAACATTTTGCTCGATAACGTTATCTTGCATAACAAATTACTGTCAAAGTTCACGTGACGGTTTCCACCGGGGCTTTCACAGCCTCGTTCCCAGTGCTTCTCAAAATTTCAATGGAAAAAGCTCTGGGAACTAGTAGATTGGAGCTTTCAGCTTTTGTTTGGATACTAAGCGCTAACGCTTTTGTGCACAGGAAAAAAACAAAAAACAAAAAAAAAAATTAAAACAAAACAGAATTGTGGGTTACCATGGTACGGGAATTTTTGCTGAGTAAGAAAAAAAAATACTTCCATTTAATGTTATAAAATTTCCATATTTGAGCGTTTTAATTTCTTAGATTTTCAGTCAAGAACAATCACATAGTAAATTGTTTTAATTCATAATCTGGTTTAAGATCCGCACGGTCATTATCACTGGTGTGAGTGCTATTCGCAACAAAATAATCTTCCAACCTGGTATTGATCAATAATCAATAAACAACCGGCTTAAAGTCTAGCTTCAATATCCCAAGCACACGTTACTTTGTTCTCTTGAGAGCTTTAACCCGTGAAGACGGTTCTGAAAGTGCAAGCTTTATAAAGGTATGATTTGTTTTTTATTGATGTCTTATTTAATTGTTCGTCTACTCGAGAGTATAAAAACCATTATCAGACGAATTTTTGTAAACAGTAAACATTTCACTCTCTTGAGACCTATAACCCATGAAGCCTGAACGTGTTCACCCTGTAAAGTCATTTTGTTCATTGATTTCTTCTTTCATTGTTTGTTTTTCTTTGTAAACAGAGAACATATTTTGTAAACAGATTTTATTTGTACGTATCCCTTATTTATGCACTTCACGAGTTTTGCCTGACTCGTTGATTTGCAACCTTCCCTATCGCTATGAATTAACAATCAGAAGTAGCACCCCTGGGGCTGGCATTTCACATCACCCTCCCGGCCACGCAAATTCGATCCCAGTGTCTTTTACACATTCATGTCCGCCATCTTGGATCTGAACGCGCCTGCAAGGCCCTGGTGACAAAGGTTACCACCCGCGCGCAATTATGTTCGTTGAACAGGTGACCGTTCCCATAAATCCTCCCTTAGGACAGGTACTTCCGGCAGGGCAAACCACGAGCCGTCAACAAGTCTATTTTTATCGCTCTTTGTTCACATCAAAGCACATCAGCCACTGTTTCGCCACGTGATACGGTTAACCAAATTACCATTACTCTTCAGAGAAACTTTTTTCATGTCTTCGATGGAGAATTCTCCCATTAAAAAGGACGAGAAGACGGCTAAAAATATCACCCATAATTTGGACGACTTCGAGATTGACTTCTTTGAAGACGACTCCGATGAAGAAGAAGAAGATAATGTTGATACACGCCAAGATAAAAAAGATTTTCTCCCTGATACAGTTTCTGTAACATCGAATTCTTTATTGAGGGCAACGATTTGTGAGCTTGAGCGAGCGCTGAAAGACACGAGAAGGCTGCTATTTGAGAGAGACAAAGAGAGCAGCGCCTTACGTCAAGAAGTTGAAAAAACACGCAAGGATCTTTACAGGGAGCAGCAAGCAAGGAAAAAACTCGAGCTAGAAAATGAATCCAACGCCGAGAAATCTCGCAAGGAAGAAACCGAGAAATCCAAACTACGCGAGGAGATCAACGAACTGAGAGAAAAACTGCGGGAATTTGAAAATCCGCAGCAAGGCGTTGACTCGGAAGAAATAGTTCCTTGTTGTTCCTCTATGCATGAATTGGTCGAGTTACAGCGTAAATTGAAAGAAGCTGAAAAACAATTAGAAGATTTTAAAGTAAATAACCAGGCTGGAAGCGAGCAGAAAGTTATAGCCACTAGGCACCAGCCCACTGGGAGTACTGGTGCGACCGCAAAGACTCATCATAAACAGACACAACGAGAAATTCAAACTCAATTGAAAATGAAATTTCTGCGAGATGCGTTTTTTTACTACATGATAGATTTTCACGCTGACGAGCAGATAAAAGCGATTTTAGCAATTCTGGATTACGAGGACAGACGAGAGGATATTGTCATAGAATCACATAAAATGCGCAGGCAGGGAAAGAAATTTACAGTGACAGAAGTTTCCAGTAGGTCATTGACGTTTGTTCAGGAAGAAAAACTTTAAATATGCCGTCTCATTTTGTTAAAGATATTTCCTTTTGCTATGGGGTTATACATATTATCCCGCAATAAATTAAAGTAGCGTTTTAAGTGCCAGCGATTTCTGTATCAGAACAAATGGTTGTTTTGATGGAATGATGTTTGCAGGACCGTCTTGCCTCTCCCTAAATAAACCGTTTTAAGTAATAGCTATATGTGCTTCAGTAAAAGCGCGCCGCGGAGCAGGGATGGCGCAGTGGTGAGAGCGATCAGCTCTGACTAATGTGGCCTGGGGTCGATCCCGGCCCGGTGCCATATGTGGGTCGGTGTTTGTTGTTGGTTCTGGCCTTGCTCCGAGGGTTTCTCTCCGGGTTCTCCGGTTTTCCTCCCTCCACAACTGAACCAACGTCTTTTTAAAATTTGCTACTCGACCAGGACAGAGGACCCGCATGGAAACCAGCCAAGGCTGAAGTGGCTTCCTCTCTAAATATTGTAATTTATTTGTGCAGCAGCATAAATGCCTATCTGGACCTACCTTTCATCAGACTTCCAGAAAAAAGGGATGATTTTGTCGAAAATCACCGTGGAACTGAATTTGAACCAAAGGGTCGCACACGGGGTGCTGTGTCGGTTGCTCTGAAATTTTTCAAAACAGATTTATATTTTCTTTTGATCCTGAAAGTGAACATAAAACAAAGATATGAAACAAATCGATCAGATTTGGAAAAAAAATGGAAAGCGTTCGACAACTCGCTTTTCAATTGCTGTCGCAATGTGGGATAATCGTTGTGTCATTTTGAACAAAATTTGCAGTTTTTGACAAAAATTCTCGAGTTAAGCATTAGAAGAGGTCTTATTATTCTGTTAGCTGCGAAGAAAAAGACTACTGTCAGGAGTCCATCACTCCCTGATATTACGTGTCCGTTCGGTAGGACAGCTCGGCTTCACCGTATGCGAGGAAATTTGGCAGGAGGCCAAACAAATTGGCCCCACAATCCCTAGCCTGCGTCGCAGACGCAACCTACTAGTCATTTACGGGTAAATTTCCGTCTGCGACGCAGGCTACACCATCCCTTTCCTGTTTAATCTCTTTTATGGTAAGCACAAAAATGTGGGTGTCAGGATTTAGCCTTATAAGACTTTTCTCGGGTCAACTCACCATTAGGCCTAATTTGCACCCCCACCCCCCGATACCCTGTCTCTTCTATACCTGAATACCACGTCTCTCCCCTCTCCTTCCCCCTCTTCTCCCCCTCCCCTCTCCCCCTACACTGTGAGCTCTATACTCTTTCAGTAATAGGCTCCTGACTCGCCATGAGTCCAAGTATATTTCACTGCAGATGGTTGGCGGGATATGTGATGGATGACGTTCCGGTTGTGTTGACAATTTCCGCTAGAAGAATGTCTTGATAGATAAACTCAATTTGTTTCCGATTAAAACGCTCCTTGTTATCGCCTCAGCACACGATATTAAACTGTTTTTGCAATCTCTTTTTAGTCGATAACGGGTCAGTGTCTGAAATCAAAAGCAAATGGCAATTAAACGTTTAAATTGCTGATAGAATGAAGTGTGCGGCTTACTGGAGTAGAGTGCTGATTTTTATCTTTCCCCTTACCCGCGGGTCCTGCTCGCGTGTTAAGCGAAAGCGCTTTTTTTTTTTTTTTTTTATCTTGGGATTGACAAAGCGAGCTGTTTTAGCAAATCGATTTATTTAGCTCTTTGGCTTTGAGGGGGTCTCGACCGGTATGGATCAAAGGGTGAAGAAGATTGTTTAGAAACATTTTTTTTTTTATAATAAATCGGTCTGAAAGCTTTGCGTATTAATCAGCTTTAATATGAATCTCTCCACATCTCGAATTGCATTGGGTATCCCTTTGACAAAAGTTATCTCCTCTATTTCTCGTGGACATTTTTGTTGCTGACCACTCGATGCTGACCGCTTTTGCCCGCGGGCAATGAGCTCAACCGCTGTGAAATTTAATAACCGTAATCAATCAACAAAAGCTTTATCACTGACTCCACAAACAATACAGTGCCAGCGAGTGCAAGAGTTCTGAGATGCATGCCAGTCCTGTGGTAATTAACCGTGTCCATCAACTGACATAATAACCCGACAAAGTTCCAGAGGTGTTATGTTTCTCTTTCAATTCCCCAACAAAGGAAAAGACTAGCGATTGGTTCGGAATAAACCCATTTGTCGCGCAAGGCGGTCAACTGCACGATTTGATTGACAGCTTCATTCTTCAGCAAAGTAAACCGGTCATGCCGATATGTCTATCCTTTGATCGCCAGAGTCGTGTTTCGTCCACCTCCAAAACACAACTTCGCAAGTTCGCATTCCATATTTTACTGCGCAAATTTGACAGCGAACTATGACTTGCTTGTACAGATTATTGATAGTAAGTTTTGCGCTTTCTTCTTTGCCTTGGGGCAGTAAAGTAACAGAGGCATCGAAAGTCGTCAAGAATGGAACAACGGAGAAGCAACTTGAAAGTGACATTGTGAATCGCCTTTCGTTCGGACGAGGAAACTCTCGGCTACTTCAAACCTCGCAAAAGAAATGGGATTCCAACGCTGAATCCTCATCGGTCCTCAAAAACGGAACCACCTCTGCGAAGCTTCGACGTGAAATTCTCAACCTTTTGGGCTTGCCTCACAAGCCGCGAATAAGTCTCAACACTCGGCTTCACGGTCGAAAGATGTCTGCACCAAGGTACATGATCGATTTGTACAACAGTTTGGAAAATAACGCTAGTGTGTCGAGCATAGAAGGTGAATACTGCTGCAACGACACTGTAGCAGATTCAAGAGCGTCGGGCGCAGACACCATTATGAGTTATCTCCATCACGGTATGTACAGACATCATTTGCCTCTGTTTAAAGCTTACGTTCGTTCGTTGAGGGCTTTCTTGATTACGATCGGTAGATAAACACTGTTAAATTGCGTAATCGCTGCTGGGAATTGATGTTTTTATGTGGTCTGGGAGTAGATAATTAAAAGTGAGCTGTAGATTTGCACAATGTTTAACTACGAGCTATAAAGAAATGAAACGACATCGGTGCGCGTAAAGGGTTCGGAAAAGCGGGTTGGTGGTAATCAACATTGGCGTCAGTCAGCGCAAAGTGCGAAAGCGATTACTCACAGAAATAGGCCTCTAGTGCAGTTAGATGTACAACACAGTGTAATCAAACATAATTCAATCGTTTCAATAGGAATTCTTGTAACACTGTTTCAGGGGAAAAAGCTCAGGAACCAATATCATTAATGCATCCGCGCGCTGTTAATCGAAAACGCGCCTAACTGAAGTAAATTTATTCAAGTCGCTACACTTTACGTCTCGCTGGAGTACTGAACTGTCGGGAGATATTTTAATGCGGATGGTTTCAAATTGTGGTGGTTTTCCGGCCCTCGTTGTATTTGTTAACAATATTTGCATCTTCTCAGCAATTTTGATACCAGGCCTAATATCTACAGAAGCCTGTAGATGTTTGATGAAAGAGCGAATCCAACAGATAATGTCTAAAAGCGGAGTTAGTTTTCAAGGAGCTGACAAATAATGGGATTGGAAAAAATGATCAAGAAATTGCTGTCAAGTGAAATCTTTTTATAACTGAATGCGACAATTTAAAGATCTTGATCTAACTTGCTCGCGGACGATGTTGGCTCCTTCAGATTACTACGCACGTATTTATGTCAAAGCGATATATACTGTATCGGAACAGAAATTAATTTTACCTATTTTAGTTACACCTTATAGCTAAACCTCTTTCAGGCTCTACTCCACATATAATTCTCCTCACAAAATTCCATACACCGCTCCTGAGACATTGAGGGTACATGAAGAGAATGTCCACGAACATTTTAAACAAACCTCGAGAAATTCTCCCTTCCGGACGACTTATGAGGTATTGATATTCTATTGGAAGAAAATCGCTTTTGGTCAAAGCTAACTTTGTTATCGGACATGGCACATTACTTAACAAGAGCTCCTTGTCTAATACACGTTTTGATCTTGTTGAGATGGTGCTAAATGACAAATAATTTAAAAACATACAATCATTTTTCTCTTGTTATATCATTATCTCGACTTAATATAAACGAACAAAGAGTTGAAAAGTTATTGGAAACGTCTCTAACGTATCAATGCGGATTTAAAGCTGGTAAATAAATTGTGCCGTTAACTAAGGTTCCATTTCTTCCGCGCCAGAAAAAAAAATTGGCTAAACAGTTACAAGATAAAAGGGCAAAGCATCGTTTGAGTGAGTATATAAACGACGCGCTTCAAAATGCGATAATTCCTTGCCTTGCACAAACATTTTGAATGGTTTCGCCGATATCACTCTTTACCTTTAAAGTGTATTAATCTATCAAAAATATTCTCGGCCGAGACTGCTTATTGTTTTGATTTATATTTTAGAGATTTAGTGATTTAAATCTTGATTTCGTGACCAGACAAATGTAAACTACTTTTCACCGCGTCGACAGACGGGTTTTAGATTTGAATCACCTAAAACTATGACAAATATCTAATCTTGAAAATGCACTCGTCGACACTCGAGTATTATTTGATTAGCTATAAAAAGTCTCTTAACAGTGTGACGTTACTCTTAAAAAATCTATGTTGGGTTCCTGGCAGTGCAGCGAAAAAATACTCCAAAATACTTGGCAAGCAAGTTAGCGGAAATAGGCATATCACAAAGTGACAAAACTGCTCAATAACTTTCATTTGAATGGTCACACACTAAGGTTTAATCCACAGACTGACAAGTAGGAGCCACCTTGTACAGCATAATAAACAGTACCACATGAAAGTACTGCTTAATAGCTTTCATTTGAATGGTTACACACTAGGGTTTCATCCACAGACTGAGAAGTTAGAACCACTTTGCACACCGCAATAAGCAGTACCGCATGAAAGTACAATAGCTTTCAATTTAGGTTAATTGTAGACACTGACTATCGGACCTACTAAGGTTTTCTAAAAGTAATGGTATTTCCTCATTGAAATACATCTGTCCTCGGTCAGTGAAAGCTGGTTTTATGAGATGAATGGGTTTGACAAATCTCTTCATGCCAAAAAATGTAAGAGATAAAGAAACACTCAATCGAACTGACAGTACTCAACAGTTCACATAACCACCTGCCAAACCCTTTAAAACCCTGGAGAACGGTCCTGTGAATATAGCTTTCATTCAGACTAGGGGATATCATTCTTATAGAAAATCTGACTTTACCAACTGACAGGGTCAACTGGTTTTCTCTGCATGAACTGGTTATTTTTAAATGCGTGATAATAGGGAAAAGATTGAAACGGGAGACATTTTAGCACAAAGCAAAAATTGAAATTCGTGCCCGATATTTAGAAGCCCTAGAAGTCACGCGATGACATTTTCTCCGCATTTTTCGGGTTTGAAAATGCGCTAAATTTGTCCATATTACAATCCATTTCAATGGGAAGTCATTCTCACGACTTTTAATGGTTTCCTGTCACGTCATCGGTTTCTCGAGAACTGCTCTAGTAATTGTCAATTGTGATGTCCCGCTGAAGAGTGGAACAGTGGCCCACAAAATGGAAACCATTGTTAGATTGTTAAATATATTTAGTCTGTTGGATTCAAAGTACCTCGGACGACGCAAATTTCCGTTGTTAATTAATTGCGTACTTTAGTTTTGATTGGAATTTTTGATAAAGGAAGTCTGGAAGATGTACTGAACTTTACGATAAAGAATCGCCTTATCGCTTGAATCAGATGTTGCTATTTTAAATACTGCAAATTGTTTTTAATTATCAATGTTACTGAGTAAAACACTGAGTGATCTCGTTTTAGTTTAAGTAGCAATTTTTCTTTATTAAGCGCCTTTTCTGATTTAATGGCCTAATTCTCCTTCTGTAAGGTCTGTATTTTCATCTGAAAAGTACAAGTTTTCGTGATTGCGTGAGCGGGGAGCTCTGGTTTAGGAAGGCCCTTAAAATTGAAAGGCGTCGAAGAGGGAAGGAAGTATGGCTAGTCAAATCCTACTTTTCAATCATCTCTCCTATGGTATTTTAGAAAAAATGGAATGAAACTCCGATATACGTGCGGGATTGAATAGCTTTTTGTTTGAAGAGGGAATTTGTTGAATATTTGGGATTGCTGCTGATAAGTTCTTCCGTTTCTTTATAAGTAGACTACATGTAAAATATCTTCAGACGATTTTAATTTCGGACCAAAAAAGTGTCCGAAGTAAAACCGTCCAAAATTTTTAGGCGTCTGAAATTTTAAGCGTCCGAGATATTTTCATTACAGTGTAAAATTTTTAAATAGCTCCAAAGCTCTTACTTTCCTTTGTGATGCGAACTCTAGCTGAGACACTGCTTGACAGACGTATGGTCTTGATAGAATTTGTGTTATTTTCTCCTCGGTATATCTCTAAAACCTTGAGGATGCAGTAAAACTATCATTTTCACAGATGTTATTTCAGTCTAATTCGTGTTTTGTAAGCGTTAATTTACCTCACAGTGAATTTTCACAGTGTCTGAAATTTTGTCCGAAATTGTCCGAGAACAGATACAAGTGTCTGAAATGAGACTCCCGAAAATTTTTGCAAGTGATGTACTATGTGTTTGTCTGTTCTTCATATCTTAGGACGGATTACGTAGCTGTACAGAGATCTTCTTATTGGTTGTTTCTTCAAAAAGAAACAAAAACTCCTTCAAAACGGCGCAACAACCAATCAGATACACTGTAGGGACTGCTGTAGATCTATGCCATCAGAATGGAATTTTTACGGGTACATTGAATCGACGGGGGGTGCGGGGGGGGGGGGGGGAGAGAAGAGACAGCCATTTGCAATTGCTTACCTTAAGTCCTGTACATCGAGGTTAAATTTCGAGGATCGTGTAGAGTGCTTTTCCCTTAAGGTTACAGTATACCTTCGGGTCGGCAATTTTCTTCATATTTGGATTTTGGGGTCAAAATAGTGGTCGAGGAATAATCTCTAATTTCTGAAAAAATTTTTTGAAAAAGGCTAAATATTGGCGGAAAAATGGCGGTTTTACGTTTTCACCGGAAGTAAAAGTTTACCTCTTGATTGACAGCCCTATGGCGCGTATGCAATCAACCGAGACGATTTTCGCGGGAATTACCTATATGGATGTCACGAATTGACTACTCAGTTGATCAGCATTGTTGTTCTGACTACCCAGCATTTTTGGTATTAGGCGTGTCTCTATTAAGTTATAAGTAAACATAGACCACGTTTAAACCATGGACCGGTTCGAAAAAGCGAAAACAGCGAAGAACGAATGAAAATACATCAATGAGTGAAGAAGGGAAAGTTCGCCACGCGGATGAAGCTATAGTTATCGTATAAGGCGGGCAAATATTCGTGGTAAGAGAAAAGAAAGGTTCTGTAAAAATTTCGGAACTTGACAGCAATAACAGGGATGCTGACAGAGACTCTTCTGATGAGTCCGATATCGACGAATCGTCGCACTCATTGAGACCATTTGAAGTATAATCCATGCACAGTTGCCTACACACAGTTGCTCTCGGCGCTTTCTTTTGTTTGTTTTCTTCGCTCAGCCACTCTAACGTTCGTATCCTTTTTAGTCTTCCCCATTTTGCCAGACCAGCTTCAAGAAAAACCGAGCTACAGAAAAATTATCTCTCTGCCTTCGGTTCCTTGAGCGCATTGCGAAACACGAGTTTTTTAGAGATTCGCGCGTAAATTTCACCAGGAGGTTAACGGTAGTAAACTTTCCCTGCACTGATTGGCTTAGTTATCTGAGAACCCAGTTGAAGGCGTTTGTGGGCGGAGTTTGTTTGCGAAGCAGAAAATTTTTCTTAACGCTGTTTTCTCGAATAAATTTTTTCACTTGAAGCAGACACTTTAAAGAGTTATAACTCAAAGGGAATTTGTTCAATTGCTCTTAAATTTGGACAGTGGCTAGTTTAACATATAAACTACAAAAGCGTGTCTGGGAATTGTTAATTACGAAATACTTTTTCTTCGAGAGCGATTTTTGTACGATCACTCCACATTTTTTTAATCCTATTTCGAAAATGTTCTGTAACTTTTTACTGCAATTGAATATGCCAAAACGCAGACACGTTTTTTAAGCGCTTTGGGCCCTGAAACCGAGGAAAAAATTAAATTGGCGAAAAACGAAATTCGCTTTGACTTGTAGCTTTCGAAAGGTGATTCGGGCGCTCGCATTTAGTGGTCGTGAAAAATTCGACAATTCATTTTCTTTCAAATTTCTTGGTATAGTTTGATAGCCAGCTCCATAAGCTTTAATTTGATATAGGGGCTTAGGTATCTACAGCTTAAACTGCACGCGCTACATCGCTTGCGCGCGAGACACCCCTGAAGGTATACTGTAACCTTAAGTGTCGAAAATAATTCGAATTTTGGTTTTTGCATCACTACGCTTTGTGGTTTAAAAATCTCGCGCCACTTTCTCGTCCAATAAGAAGCAAACCCAAAACCTCGACTCAACTTTTTCCCGCGCTTTGTGGCTACGTGTGCCTAGTGCGAGTTTTGATTGGTTCACTGGATTGTGTCTCTGTTGTGATTGGCCAACGTAATGACTTTAGTTTTGCTATTCGACACTCGATTGAAAACCGCTCTATCGCGAAATTGCGCAACGCTTTTTCAGTAAATAATGCGAGAAATAGACGACTATGGAGCAAGATTCCATTCTTTGCTCAACGAGTGGTCACGACTCGTCTTTACGTTGGTTATTTGCGTGTGATGTTGCTAGGAAGATCAATTACCACCGACGCTGCAGATTCAGTTGAGATTTAATCTTGGTCATCGTAATAATTACAGGAGATTTGGTGATACATTCGTGACTGATGGCAATAAGTTTATAAGTTAATTCCTAAGGAAGATAAACATAAGCTTCCTTATTAGATTTCTGTACATTCTTAAACAAACGAGACATTTCTAGCCGGTATGAGTGCTGGCGTCTTCGTGCTCAAATAACAGACGAAAAAAAACCCGGCTACTTTTAATGGATTTCTCACTTGCGATCGAAAAACAAAAAGTGTGCCTGACGAGAAAACCCGCGGGACAACCCGACTGATAGTTGATGAAGCCGAAGGTCGAATTAACTATTACCTCATAGAAACCGAGAGCGAATAGTTTAATTGTTTTTTTTTTTTAAGATTCCTAACAGAAGTTTACTTCAAATAACAGTTTCCAGTTACTTGTCTAGGTATTATTTGACTTCGCGCCGAGTTTAATATATCCATTTGCCACTAAATATTCCTCCGAAACTCTGGAAAAACGATAATAACGTCGCCATATTTTAGAATAGACGACCGAAAGCCTCTGCACACTCTGACTAATTAAGAAATAGAAAACATGTGCCGTGTTTCTATCAAGTTTTAGGAAAACTCTACTAGCGTTCTATCACGAATGGGGTTCTCTGATTGGGTACTCTGCTCACTATCTATTCTTTTGTAGATAGCGAGTAGCCTAACAGCGTGCGCTAGTTAACAAAATGACGGCCGCTTCTGTGAATTTTCCAGGTGCCTGTGAAGAGGGTTTAGATATCGTTTTAAACGCCATTTTGTTAACAAGGGCACACTGCTACGCTACTCACTATCTATCACAGAATAGATACTGAGTAGCGTAGCCAATCAGACTACAGCATTTGCAAAAGTTCTACTAAATATTTACGTCTTTCTTTACACACAGTAAGAGGTGCGCGGCCAAAGATTTCCAAGCGTCACGCTACATTTCGGTTCAAGATGGAAACTCCGCCAGGCGAAAATATCACAGCAGCCGAGTTCCGAATTTATAAAGAGCAGGTTTACAGTGGGCAGGCTACAGGACAGGAAAACAGGACCTACCTCATTAAACTGTATCAGGTATGTAGCGTAATGTTTGTGTAACAGCCCCACTAGATCGCGAGTTCACACGAGCCGAGCGGACAACGCTTATAAAAAACCGGCGCGAGTATAATTTGTTAGGAGACGCCCTATAGGATTGCAATCTGAGGTCCCATGGTTAGTGCGCTCGTCTCCGGGTCGAGCGGTGCGGGTTCCAGCCCTGGCCAGGGATATTGTGTTATGTTCTTGGGCAAGACACTTCCTCTCACAATGCCTCTCTTCACCCAGGTGTTTAAATAGGTACTGGCAAATTTAATGCTGGGGGGGGGGGGGGTAACCCTGCGATGGACTAGCATCCTATCCACGGAGGAGTAGAAATACTCCAAGTCGCTTCATGCTACAGAAACCGGAGATAAGCGCCAGCCTGATGAGCCACTTGGCTCGTATGCGGACTTTACCCAAAAATGTAAGAACCTGTCTAGCGAAGTAAGATCAAGCAGGTTCTGATATGTGGGTACAGTTAAATTATGATAAACAATTTAACCAAGGAGTGTGACTTTGAGATTGCAAATTTATATTACAAGAAAATAGATAATATGGTGGTGAATAGATACTGTGTATTCAAGGACCACACCCCAAATTTATTAATTTTTCTGGTAATCAACAACTATGTCTCCTTAACAGAAATTAAGAACCTAATGAAGAACCTACTTAGCCTAAATTGCCAATAACTGCCCCAAAATACAAGAACCTATTTCGCTGGACTTAAAAAAGTGTAGGTTCTTACACGTGGGTTTTAACTGTACTCCGTTATCGCTTTAATCAGCTTTTTTTTCTTTTTTTTTCTGCTTAGGTTATCGAGCCTGCAAAACCGCTCGTGCTACTGGATACAAAGGTGCTTCGAAGCTGGGAATCGGGTTGGCAGCCATTTGATATCACCCGTGCTGGCCGAGCTTGGGCTGAAGACCCGCAACAAAACTATGGAATAGAAATGTCGATACATACGCTTGCAGGAGTCGAATTAAACTCAACCGCCGCCGGCTTTGTGGGTTTTCACGGTCCGCAGGAGAAGCGCCCGTTTTTAGTCTCGTTCTACCGCGGCCACGAACAAGGCGTGTCGTATCAACGGTTTCACCCGCTGAAACCGCGTCGACGTCGCTCGTCGCGTTCCCTCGGACCGAAGTTCACCAACGTTGGCGGAAACTTCAAGAGCTCCAGCAAAAAGGGCTGCAGTCGTCGAATGTTGTACGTCAGCTTCCAGCGGCTTGGGTGGCAGGACTGGATCATTGCGCCGGAGGGATACTCGGCTTTCTTCTGTTTCGGAGAATGTTCGTTTCCCCTCAGCGCGCAAATGAACGCTACCAACCACGCCATCGTGCAGACTCTGGTGCACCTCATGAACCCGACAGTGGTACCCCAGCCGTGCTGCTCTCCCACCAAGCTCTCGGCCATCTCGGTTCTCTACTTCGACGACAGCAACAACGTAGTCCTCAAAAAGTACACGAACATGGTGGTGAAAGCGTGCGGTTGCCATTAGTAACCCGACAGGCGAATTGCTTCTCTCCATACCACGTGTGTACCATCTTATTTGTCACTTGTTTATATGTTTTGATGGAGGAAGCTTCGATTGATAGGAAAAATATATCCAGAACAACATTGGGAAGCGACGACTTATGTCAACTTCTTGACTGAATGTTGACCTCGCATAGCCGATTACAACACTCTAGCGGAAAGATATTTGGTAAAGGGATAATTTTATGTGTTGGCGCATATGCAATCTACGGTGGGAGCCCATTCGATTATGTATGCGAGTTAGCTAACTCCTCGCGAGTGACCAGAATTAATCTTTCAGACAAGAGGAGAAATTCGATGCTCAGTACCAGATTTGAAATTTTCCGTGTAAACTCGTTAACATCTAACGTAAAGTTTGGACATCAGCCATTCTGCTACCCTCCTACCCAGAGCTACCCTTCTGCGCAGACTTCTTTATGGTTCGTCACGCAATGGGGCGTTAAGATTGCGTGACGAGCCATAAGAACGTCTGCGTAGAAAGGTAACGCAGACATTGTTTTGGTCGTCACGCACACAAAATGCTAAAAGAATGTCTGCGTAGAAGGGCACCACTGTGCTTTGCACGAATTATGGTCGGTGATTGCTGAATTGCACACGGTTGATAAGAAGGCGAGAAAAGCGTGTAGAGTCGGAAAAAAATTGGAAATCCCCTCTTCCAACCGTTTTCACGACCGACTCCCGCAAGAGTTGTTAATTCGCTCCCGATTGTTCCTTACATTGGAATCGAACGGGCTAACTGTGTTTGCACATGCGCCGCACCGTGAATCCAACTCCTTATTGCTATTTCGATGACTGTTAAACAGAGTATTAGAACAGACATCTCGAGGTCACACCTGGTTTTTACTTGCTAGCCAAACATAAGGACAAACACTAGAGTCTATTCAAACGCTGATAGTAAAAATCAGATCCGTGATGAATGATATATACATAAAATAACGTGAGAACTTTGTCCAAGCCCATTGTACATAGAACCCCCCAAGTATCCTTGTCATTTCTTTTGTGATTGTTTGGTTAGGTAGCCGGTCGTTTTGCCCGATAGCCAGTTCGCCTGATTTCACTGTCCCGGGGGGAGCTCCCATGTGAAAAGGACGGGGGTGCTTGTCGGAAATTTTGAAAGGAACCCCAAAGAGGTACTAATATCCTGTTTTATGGGGATGGTTTGAAATTTTTTTACCCTTAAGAGGTACCAATTCTAAATCAACACATTAACTGACGCTGAATTTTTTCGGCTCAATACTCTAAAAAGGTACCGCGAAGGCTCCTGTTGTGAGATCATTTTGAGGCTGAGAACCCCAAGAGATACCAAATCCACTTTGTAAACCCCTAAAAAGGTACGTCGAACACCCTGTCCTTTTCCTATGGACGTTCCCCCGGGGTTACTGTAATTCGCCCGGACTAATTTCTTTCGCTCGAACTGAAAGTTAACAGAAGGATGTGTTTTCTTTAAACTAAACGAGCTAAACAGACAACACTGGAGGTATAATGAAACAAAAGTACACAGAACATGTTTATTTCTCGTTCTCTAAACCATTGACCACGGAGCGTACGGTGCGGGCGAACCGACTATTAGTCCCGCGGGCGAAATAGATTCGGGCAAACCGACTTTTAGACGAAACGACCGCAATTCTTTGGTTAAACAAGGTTTGTAAACAGGGGATGAACAAGAGTTTAAGAATAAGTAAAGGATATTCATACTTAAATGACACACGGAAAATGAACTCTATAATCAAACGCTATTTTACAGACGATCGGCCTAACATTTCTCCTTACTGTTTCCATACATTTTCTCCATTTCCCTTAGGAGAATTCGGCTTTTATCAGATCCTTCATTCTAATGACCAACCGAACTGAATTTGTTATAAAAACGGTAACGAGAAAAAATACTGAAATATTGAAATATTGCGTTGATGTCGTCGTTCTTTACCCTCGATTTTCTTTGTGTTGTTTCCCTTAAAGTTCACAGTGACCTAGCTCTGGATCGAAAAACCTATTATTATGCATTATTCAAATACAGATATTAATATCCCCCGGGGGCATACCCCGAGCATTTGACTTGTCGATGCGCACCCGCCTTCCCACCCCCTCCTTGCGGGAAAAGAAATTTTGCGTCAGTGGCTGATACCGGGGCGGGGAATTTGACACCATGTGGGAGAGGTAGGGTGCGATTTGAACAAGTTGCCTTCATGGTGACGCATTGCAGGACAAGGGCCAACGCCGTTCAGTTTTAAAAACACGTGGATCAAAGGTGATACGCTCAAAAGGGTTTACGTTGTTTGAAGACATATAATAAGACTCGCTTACTTGTGATATTCATGTATATTCATATTTCTGGTTATGTTTTTCTATCAGATCCCGGCCTACAATCACTTGAGAAAGGCATCTGTAACAATTGCCTTTTTCCAAATGTCTACTAAGATTGCTACAATGTTGTCAACAATAAATAGCTGAATAAGTGGTTAATTCCACAGTCGACAAATTGTAGCCTGCGTAGCAAGCGTTTCCGTCGTTGAAGCTTCTTCCGCATTCTGGCTGCGTGCAAATTGCTCTCGCTCCAATTTGCGCGCGCCCGCCAGAATGCGGAAAAAGCTCTTCGTATCATGGGAACCCTTGCTAAGCAGGCTACCATATTTACGGCATCCTGTTACAACTAGCAAATGAAGAGAATATTCCAAAGATGTACTTTGTGCTTATAAAAATCTCTGAAAGTAGTAGCTAGTAGTTTGCAGGCACAAAAAGTTTCTTGCCCCCGACGGCGCCCTCGACACAATCTGATTGGCGGAGTGAAGACTGGAACTATCGAAGGTATCGCTGACCATTTTCCCGCGGCGCAGACCAACATGGCGTCCAAGCGGATCCTGACAGGGCAAGCAATGTCATCACTACAATCAAGTTTACCTTTAGGCCTTTCAGCTGCGTTAAGAGAAGAGAAGAAGACTACCAGGCCAACTAGTGTACAGCAATTAAACGAAATATCCATAACGTTACAAGGGCAGCAAACTGTCCAGGAGATCGTCAATAAAGCGACACAGCTGTTCCAATGTTTGCAAGAGACAAGCATGGTGGTAGACGAAAAGTCGAAACAAGAAGTACGGAATAACAACAAGAAAGTACAGGAGACTTTGAATGGCTTGAAAGAGCTGTTCTCCCGCCTGAGGATTTTCTATGATGAAAGTAACAGGCGTATAGAAATCCCACAAGGAGAAGATTTAGAGGTTGGTTTCGTTAATTTCTTTAGTTAGCTCTCAAATCAGCTACTGGTGTCCCCACCGGGGGGAGGGGGGTACTACTCATATGTAAGCTATGTGGGTATGTGCCGCTGTGAAGGGTGTGGTTTTCAGGCAGTTTAGTCTGGGGTAGGGTATAGAAATCAGACAGTTTTCATCTAGAATAGGATATAATTTACCTGGAAAAATGACTTTGTAAGATTTTGAATTAGTTAGCCTATGTTGTACTACGATAGTGATTAAGTTTCTGCATGGAAGAGAGGCAGTCTGGGATAGGCAGGCCTTCTGATATACCGTTGGAGATATCGTTATGGAGCCGTGAATTTCAAGTAAATCCGCAAAATCCCACAAAATTCACAAAAACATGCAAAATACTGTGAAATTACATGTAATTAGAAATTGTACCAAAAGTGTGTCGGTACAACATATTTGAAACTTATCGTGGCTGTTGGGGCTGTTTACTTGCTGTAAACTTGTAAATTTATCTGAAACTTCATCACTGCAACAAGTAAACAACATCCCAAAACTACTAGGTGTTCTTAGATTAATGTTGTGAAAAACTGGGTACTCACTGTGGCCACGATGTAAAAAGCTTTGCCATTGGCACATTTCCTGAGCACATTGTTGTTAAAAGAGCAAATGACGACCTCTGTTAAAAAGAACCTCATGGTCAAACAAATACAAACACAAACGACAGTCCAAACGAGTTGCTCAAATTTTCTAGTAAAATGACCAGTTTTACAAAGACAACACTTAAAAGTAGTCATGTTTCTGTTGCTGTTGTTATTGCATGGACTAACACTCATCGTTTTCCGAAAAAATTTGACAAAATAGCCGTCTTTTTTAGTTGAAAACATTCATCAAAACAGTGCAAAACCGATCACTTTCCAGCAAAATTTGCCCAGAAAATCCCACCAAATCGGCCGTTTTTACTGATTGTTTTTCAGCTAAATTTGCCCTAAAATTTCCGTGAATTTCCCTTGAAATCAGCCATTTTTTCTGCGAAATTAGACTTTTTTTCTGCGACCTATCAGAAGCCCTGGATAGGGTGGGGATTTTTGCTGTTTAGTCTAGGATAGGGTTGCAAAGTCAAGCTGATCGTGGTCTAGTATAGAGTAAGGGTTTCAGTGCCCAGCGGCACACCTCTACCCAAAGATTTATAGATTACCCCCCCTTTTTTTCCCGCCCGGGCTGGTGCCCAAGGGATAGATCGCATAGTAGTGATTATTAACATGGATGTTTTGGAGGAAAAATGAACTTGAGATATAAAGCTCTCTTTACTGATCACAGAAGATTAACACAATCTGAAACATTGTACATTAGAATGTATCACCATTTATCAGAAGAAAGTGAAATACCAAATTGTGCCAAAGGTAAAACTGAATCACAACACTGCACTACATGTAACTATGTAAGAAGTTGACTTAATGGTGTTCTGTGCTGAAGATCTTTGACATTACACACATGCTACTTGAACCTGAATTATAACTGTAAGCAGTTTGCATAACTCAGCTGAAATTGTTTGTGCATACATTTTACCGTCAAACCAGATATGCTTCTGGCAAGAAATGTGCATTGTTGTTCCAATACTGACAGGCAGTTTTCTCAAAAAAATATATATATATTTGAATGATAATAAACAAAACAGCCTCCATTTGATGCAAAAAGGCTCAGATATTTGTCCTTTGACATTATCTGTTCCTCAAAGGTCACATGTTTCCTTAAGCTACACTCTTGGAAAACCGTTTGCTGCTCGAACGGATAATGTCTGTGGACAAATATTTGAATATATTTTTGCGTCCAGTGGAGGCTATTGTTTATATATATCTTGCTGATAATGTTGCCGTGTTTGGTTTCAAACTAACAGCTCAGATAAGAAATAGTAATTAGCATATTTTTATTGTATTTGTATTTCAGGTCATGATTCCCTTGAAATCTTCAGAGGAGGAGCCTGAGATGGAAACCTCCAATGAATCTACTGCTCTCCAGATTGAACATGACACACTTCAAGAGGTAATTTATGATTAAAAAAATGTTAATGATGAAGTAATATATCCTGGGGGAATGGGGGGGGGGGGGTACTGTGCAAAGTTCTATACAGGGAGGCTCCACCCCTAGGTGCAACCCCTCACCCTTTTGTATACCAATTTGACAGAAAAAGTACTCCTTCTGTACACCTTAAACTGAAAAAAGGCACTCCTTTAGCACACCTTCATATCTAGCCCATATTATGAATAAAATCGCTGTAAAGGAAGTCTTTTTGTCATTTTCATGCAGTGCCTAATAAAAGAAATGATAGGCCATAAGGTCCGTCTGTTCATAATAATATTTTAATTAAGGCCCTTTAAAATAACTCCTACCCTTTTATATACCTCAACTTGTGAAATCTCTACCCTTTTACATACCTGAAGCCTGAATACCCTTTTCTCTTTCACGGAGTCTCCCTGCATAGGCCATTATAGGGAGTGCTGGGGGGGGGGGAGGGGTTCAGACCCTGAGGGGGGCATCCAGTGAGAATGGCTGTTATTGCGGTTGAGGCTGCGGTCAAATATTCTTTTGTTTTAAAAGGCATGTAAAGAAGGTGAAAGGGTCAATACAATGCAGAATTGACTCTTTCGCCTCATTTGTGTGTCAAGCTGCTGATAACTGCAATAACAGCTATTGGAATTTTGCCATTTCTGGAGAAATCAGCAATTGAGTTCCTCATCAGAAGCCCATTTTTTTTTCTTTTTCAGCCCCTAGCCTTTGTGTTGTCACTTGTTTAAATCCCTAGGGTTAGTATTTTGTTTGTGGTCTTGACATCTGACACAATTACAATTCGAGCAGGATAGAGGTCCCACATGAAAACCAGGGGGGGGGGGGGGATAAGGCTGACGTGACTTCCTCTCTAAACAATGTTATTTTTCACTGAACTTATTAGAGGAAATAGATGGTCTGTGCACAGTCTACTGTGAATAGCAGGTGTCTGTCTGCCCACAAGAGGTTCCACTGGGCATCCCATTTTTCATGTAGTAATGAAGGCTTTCCACAAGGGGATCCAGGACTTTTCAGGGGGGGGGGGGATAGCTGGTACCTTGGAATTATTGTAGAATCAATGGGACATGCCCCCAAAATGTTGAAATTTGAGAACTGGAACCTGATTGAAAACTGTTATAACAAAAATACAAGTGATGCCACTAAGTAGAAATTACCTGTCCAGAGCAATTGCCATAATATTCAAAATCTTTTTCAATTTCTTTTATGTTTTTTTCTCCTAAAGCACCAAACCCAGCCCCACCCCCACCCCCTAAGTCCAGAGAATTTGCCATAATATTCAAAATCTATTTTAATTTTTTTGTTATGTTTTCTTCTCCAAAAGCACCCAATCCACCCCACCCCCCTTCTAAATCTGCTCCTGATTTTCATTTGTCATTCCTCTTCAACAGAAACTCCGAAGCAAGAATCAGGAAATTAAAGACCTAATTGACAAACTTAGAACATTGATGTGGGATGTTAACACCATGATGGCTCTTAAACCAAGCTGATATTCCACTGACAATGAATAACATAACAGAGAGAATAAAACCTACTACATTCTCAAACTCAAAATATTTCAGAGGATCCAGGTTGCTGTCTTCTCTTTGTCACGCAATAATACCCTGTCACGTTGTGTGACAGAGAGGGTCAAACTGTTCTGCAGTTACTTGTAAAAAGGTGAACTGATTCCAGAACTATAATATATGTACACGGGACACTGACGGAAATCCCGATTTTTCAAACCTCTCTGCAACTCATTGCTCCCTTAGCAACAAAGTTGGTAGTTCGAACCTCCTGATTTTTCAAGCCAGTTTCTTATTCCTTGAGTGGCTTGAAAACTCAGGGTTTCCTATCTGTACTTGTAGACTTTTTGAACAACGTGGGCTCTTGAAATTTTATTCAAGTGAGTCACTTCATACGTTCTTAAACTTGTTATTTTCTGTCATTTTCGAGCTTCCTCATTGCAAAGGATAAATGTATGCAATTTTACACCGCGTGTTTCTTGACTTGAATTTTCATTTCTACTTTTAACATCTTGGCAGTCTTTGATCTGGACATTAGCGTGGAAACTTACAGATACGAGAAACAATCTAAAAGCGATACGCTCCGTTGGAGATTGTCAGACTTTTTGTACGCTTTGGAAGCGCGATGGCTCGAGCGGTCCGGGCTCGAGCCCTAGCCAAGGACATTGTGTTGTGTTCTTTGGCAAGACACTTAACTCTTAGTGCCTCTCTCCACCCAGGTGTACTGAAATGGGTACCAGCGAATTTAATGCTGGGGGGAACCCTGCGATGGACTAGCATCCCATCCAGGGGGGATTAGAAATATTCTTGGTCGCTTCATGCGACAGAAACCAAGATTAGCTCTGGCCTGGTGATCCACTTGGCTCGTATAAATACCTTTGTACGCCTCGAGAAGAACTGCCACGAACATAAAATGTAAGGGGTGCATCTTTTGAATGCACTGTTCTTTTTAAGCAAGTTTTAATTCGTTTCTTCCAACCTTCGCAGTATAAATTTGCACGCTCTTTTAGGACTTGAAAGAATTGTGTGAATAACATTAACTTTCCCTGTTACTGTGTTGTATTCCCTGTTTTGTTTTCTTCGTTTAGTTGTTTGTTTCTGCCAGCTTCTTATCGCGGTAAATCGAGTTCACTCATGTTTTGACGCCTATTATTTTAATGATGTTAGTCAGCTATTGTTAAAAAAGTTTTGTCGCATGTCTTGGGAAAATTAACGTAGTAGGCTGGACAAAACTGTTCTGGATGGACGTTTTACAAGAAAAAATTAAAACAAACAAAGTGACACAAATAATTTTGTGATTGTCTTAAACTTTACTAAATTCCACACATGGAAACTTATTTTTATATGGATAACACAAGAAAGGCTTGCGTTACACCTTGTCCAAATTTGGTAACTGAGTCACAAAAGTATGCAAAATCACGCGATTTCTGAGAAAAAAGAGCCACATTTGGAGTGTTGTTTTGCGAAGAAACTATTTACGCGCTGGCAGATTTTTTTGTCAAAAAAGCATAAGAAAGACTTACAACTTATTTGGCCACTAAAATACGATACTGTCTTCAGAAACTGATATTCTTTAATGTCTTTAAACTGTTGTTGCCACTAGATCGGTCGTCCACCTGTTCTAAAGATGGCTGCCTTTGGCTCGCGCTTCGTAGAAGCCACAGTGTGTGTCAAAGCGCTGTCGGTCAACAACTTCAGACATAGTTATTTGTGCTTTTAGGAAAGTTTCCGGACCTCTTTCTGGGCTCATCCACCTGGAGCTTGCTATTTTCTCGCATTTTCATGCATAACAACTTGAAATTTTTGGTTGGTTTGCCTTCTGCCCCTTCGGTGGTAGCACCACAACTTGAATCTTTGATTCTCTAAACCACTGATGTATCACAGGATTATAACTGCTGTTTAGATGGATTATCTCACCTTTCTCATATCACGTCCTCATCGAATTCATGAAAAATCCAAAAACGCGTAACGATGTTCTCCGCACAAGAACACTGGTCTAACTATACGATGTCGATGTAAACCATGACTATTTTTTTTCTCAGAAACCGCGCAATTTTCCGTACTTTTGTGATTCAGTCCGCAAATTTAGATACACTGTAACGCAAAGCTTCCTTGCGTGATCTATATGAAAATAACTTTCCATGTGTGGAATTTAATAAGGTTTAATGAAATCAAAAAATTATTTGCATCCCTTTGCTTGTTTTAATTTTTTGTGGTAAAACGTCGATCCAGAACAGTTTTGTCCAGCGTACTAACAACCCGGGAATGCAGTTTACACGTAGCAAACGAAGCAAGGGTCGCAGCCAATCAGGTTGAAGTCTTAGATGAAACAGGATAGACTTGAATCCGGAAGTGTACGCAAGAAGGTAAGAGCTCTCTGGTTTCTAAGAGCTGGGCTTCGAAAACACGATGGCTTTGGACGTGGACTCGACTCTGAGGCGTATAACGCAGCTTGGTCCTTACCAGATTCGTATTTTAGTCATGTTCATGTTCATATTTTTACCCATCGCCTATCAAACTCTTATCATGGTGTTTGCGGCGTACGAGCCACCATGGATGTGCGCCAACAATAGTTCGGCGTGTTTGGAGTCGAACAGCTCATCAGCACTGAGCAAGGTCTACAGCACAGCAACAAGACCTATTGAACTGTACGATAGAAGATGTTCTCTGAACAGAAGTGACTGGAAGTTCGCGGATTACAATCTTTACGAAGGACCACATAAGACGATTGTTGATCAGGTAATAAAAGACAAGGTTATATCTTGTCATTCTCAGGCTGACAGTTCACTTCAGTCGGTCATTTTCAAGAAGCAGAAAGGATCAGGAGTAGCTTGTGATCTAACCGAAGTAAGGCATGAAAAGGCCGCACGTTGGTGTTCACTTTAATTTTTGCCTGAGGGGAATGGAAGCATGTCGTGAAAAGCGAGCGAGGGAGAGCTTTCTTCCAAAGGCTATTCATTGAGCCTTTTTTTTTTTTTTGCCGTATTCAGCTCAGGCATCCCAACGTCTCGAGAAAATACAGAAAAGCGAAAAATAAATTAATTCTCGGACACGGCGTATTTATTCCTGAAACCGTCACACGCGTGTTGGGTGAGTCCAGGCTGAAAGGTCTCACACGCGTGAAACACACGCGAGGAGAACGAGATTTGCACCTTTCAAGGATCTTCGCGATCTCGAGAACGAAAACGCGAGTGTGGCACATCGCTAAACGCGCGAGGATGCAAAGAAACAAGAAGAAATGATATGGGCGAGAATTTCCAGTCCTAACTGTCAAAGTCGAGAGACTTTTATCCGTGAAAGCAACGTGTGTAGATTTAATGGAGGGCCAAATTTTGAAAATATAAAGGATCTTTACGATCCCGAGAGCGAAAACGCGGATGTGGCACATCGCTAAACATGCGAGGAGACAAAGAAACAAGAAAATCCACGCACTGTCAAACTTGAGAGATCTCCACGCGTGAAACACACGCCTAGGGACTTAACGGAGGGCTAACATTTGCGCCTTTCGTGAAAATAAAGGATCCCCAAAGCGAAAACGCGACTGTGGCACATCGCTAAACGAACGGGAATGGAAACAAACAAACAAACAAAAAAGATATGGGTGAGAATTTCCAATCCACGCACTGTTAAACTTAAGATATTCAAAAGCGTAAAACACACGCACAAGATTCTCAAATTTACACACGTGTATTTTACTTGTGGAATTCTATCGATTTAAAGAGTGCTTGGGTGGAAGATTCTCCCTGATTTCATTTTTCTTTTTTCTTGCGCTTTCGGTGTCGGCATTTTAAACTATGCTTACTGGGTTTTTAATAGATGCTACTTTTGGCCCTCCCCAAAAAACTACACACGTGTATTGCACTTGTGGAATTCTATCGATTTGAACAATGCTTGGGTGGAAGATTCTCGCCAATGTCAATTTTCTTATCTCCCGTGTGTTTTCGCGCGTTAAGCGATGCGGCACACTCCCGTTTTTGGTGTAGGGAAACCCAAACTATGCTTACTTGACTATTTAAAGATGCTGGTTTTGGCCCTCTCTCAAATTTACTCACGTGTACTTCACTTGTAAAAAGTCTATCGATTTGGAATGTGCTTCGGTTTAAGATTCTTGCCCATGTCAATTTTCTTATCTCACGCGTGTTCTTCCACGTTTAACGATACGGCAAACTCGCGTTTTTGGTATAGGGATCCCAAACTATGCTTACTTGGCTCTTTAAAGAAGCTAGTTTTGGTCTTCTTTCAAATCTACACACGTGTATTTAACTCATAGAAGTTTATCGAATTGGACAGTTCTTCGGTTAAAGATTCTCGCTAATTTCAATTTTCTTTTTTCTCGCGTGTTCTCGCGCGTTTAGCCATACAGCACACTCCTCTTTGGTGTCAGGATCCCAAACGATGCTTACTTGGCTTTTTAAAGATGCTAGTTTTGGTCTTCTTTCAAATCTGCACACGCGTATTTAACTCAAGTCTATCGAGTTGGACAGTTCTTGGCTCGAAGATTCTCGCTCATTTTAATTTTCTTTTTCCTTGCGTGTTCTCGCGCGTTTAGCGATGCGGCACACTCGCGTTTATGGTGTCGGAATCCCAAACGACGCTCGCTTGGCTTTTTAACGATGCTTATTATGGCCGTCTCTCAAATCTACACACGTGTATTTCACTTGTATAATTCTGTCGATTTGGACAATGCTTAAGTTGAAGATTCTCGACCATGTCAATTTTCTTTTCTCCCGCGTGTTTTCGCGCGTTTATTGATGCGGCACACTCGCGTTTTTGGTGTGGGGATCCAAAACTATGCTAACTAGACTTTTTTAAGGTGCTAGTTTTGGCGCTCTCTCAAATTCACACATGTGTATTTCACTTGTAAAGAGTCTATCGATTTGGAATGTGCTTGGGTTGAATATTCTTGTCCATGTCAATTTTCTTATCTTCCGCGTGTTCTCTCACGTTTAGCGATGCGGCACTATAGCCTTCTTTGATATCGGGATCCCAAACTATAATTACTGGGCTTTTTAAGGACGCTAGTTTTGACCCTCTGCCAAATCTAAACACGTGTATTTCACTTGTGAAATTTTATCGATTTGGGCTGTGCTTGCGTAAAGTTTCTCGCCCATGTCAGTTTGCTTATCTGCTGCGTATTCTTGCACGTTTAGCGATGCGGCACACACGCGTCTTTGGTAACCTGATACCACACGATGCATATTTGACTTTTTAAAAATGCCCGTTTTGGCCCTTCCTTGAAGTTACACACGTATATTTCACTTGTGGAATTCTATTGATTTGGACAGTGCTTGGGTTGAAGATTCTCGCCCATGTCAATTTTGTTTTCTGTTGAGTGTTTTCGGGCGTTTAGGAATGCGGCACGGTCAAGTTTTTTTTTGTGGGGGATCCCAAACTATACTAAACTATGCTTACTTTATTTTTTTTAAAAATGCTAGATTTAACCCTCTCTTAAATTTACTTACGTGTATTTCATTTGTGAATAGTGTATCGATTTCCAATGTGCTTGGGTTGGAGATTTTCGTCCATATCAATTTTCTTATCTCCGCGGTGTTCTTGCACGTTTAGCGATGCGCCACACTCGCGTTTTTGGTGTCGGGATTCAAAACGATGCTTATTGGGTTCTTTAAACATGCTAGTTTTGGTCCTTTTTCAAATATATGCACGTGTATTCCACTTATAAAATTCCATGGATTTTAACAGTTCTAGGGTTGAAGATTGTCGCCCATGTCAAAGGCGCTAGCTTCGGCCTTCCGCTTAATATACACACGTGTCTTTCACTTGTGAATTCTATCGATTTGGACATTGCTTGGGTTAAGGATTCTCGGTCATGTCAATTTTCTTTTCTCCCGCGTATTCTCGCACCTTTAGCGATGCGGCACACTCGTGTTTTGGGTGTCGGGATCCCAAACGATGCTAAGTGGGTTTTTTAAAGTTGCTAGTTTTTGCCTTTCCCCTAATCTACACAGCTGTATTCTACTTGTAGAATTCCATTTGGACAGTGCTTCGGTTAAAGATTCTCGCCGATTTCAATTTTCTTTTCTTCTGGGTGTTTTCGCGCGTTTAGCAATGCGGCACACACGTGTACGTGAAATTTACACACGTGTACTTCACTTGTAAATAATCTATGGATTTGAACAGTGGTTGGTTTGGAGACTGTCTCTTATGTCAATTTTCTTATCTCCCCCGTGCTCTGGCACGTTAAGCGATGCGGCACACTCACGTCTTTGGTGTCGGGATCCCACGCAATACTTACACGTGTCTTTTACCTGTGAAATTTTATCGATTTGGACATTGCGTGGGTTGAAGATCCTCGTCCATGTCAATTTTCTTTATTCCCGCGTGTTTTCGCGCGCTTAACGCTGCGGCACACTCGCGTCTGTGGTAACGGGATACCAAACGATGCTTATTTGACTTTTTAAAGATGCCCGTTTTGGCCCTCCCTTAAATTTACACACGTGTATTTCACTTGTGGAATTCTGTTGATTTAGACAGTGCTTCGGTTAAAGATTCTTGCCGATGTCAATTAGTTTTCCTTCTGCGTGTTTTCGCGCGCTTAGCGATGCGGCACACTCGCGTTTTTGGTGTGGGGATCCCAAACTATGCTTACTTGACTTTTTAGAGATGCTACTTTTGGCACTCCCTGAAATTTACACACGTGTACTTCACTTGCATTAGTGACCACTCAGCTCTGGCAGACGGTCTCGAAAAATGTGTTTTAGAAGTATGAAAAATTACAACAAAGAGATGCTTTTGAGTGATTTGCATATGACACCTTTTTACATAGTGGAGGTATTTGATGATATTGATGTCAAAACTTTTTACATTTGAGTCATTATACAATGAAGTCCTCAATGACCACGCCCCGATTAAACAGTTTGAAATGAGAGGAAATCAGTTATCATTTATGACCCAGGAATGGAGGACAAGCATTCGAAATAAAAACAAGTTGTGGAAACGATTTGTAAAGGATCGAACAGACACTAATGAAGCTGCATACAAATTGTTGAGGAATAGTTGTACCTCATTAAGATTCAAGGCCATACGAGGCATTTTCTTTAAGAAATCTCAAACGGAAAATCCACTAGAGTTTTAAATTGTATATCGGCAATTCCTACACGAAGAAACAAAAAGCATCCAAATGATATAATATTAATGGAAAAAGGTGCGGTGATTACAAACAAGAAAGAGATTCGACGCTTTTTTAATGATTATTTTGTTAGCATTGCAAAAGGCTTTTAAACATAATTCTTGATGGTTTTTTCAGTTTGACTGATCTGCAGTCTTGGCTTCTTGGTCTGCCTAACAAACGCCATCTTGTTTTTTGGTTGGGCAGTTGTTGCTATCGTTCTTGGCCTTGTAGCCGACAAATATGGCGGCAAAAGTGTTCTTTTCCCTTCATTGTTGGTTGTACTGCTCGTCACATTTGTAATGGCGTTTGCAAAGGTCTTCTGGATCGTCGTTTTGTGTCGTTTCATAGTCGGAATTTTTGAGGCTGGCTGTTTCCTTTCAATGTTCGTTTTAGCTACCGAACTGGTTGGCCTGAGAAGCGAGCCTTGGTAGGGACTGTGGTTTGGTTTTACTTCACGGCAACCCTGATGATTCTGGGTCTTATCGCCTACTTTGTTCGTAACTGGCGCACACTTATGATCTTATCATCAGCTCCGTGGATTTTTACTCTGGCATTTTGGAAGTAAGTTAACGAAATCCTCCTTGAGCGCGTAAACCACTTTATCACCAGTAAAACAATAGTAATCCCTTTTGATCCCCGCCAACATCAAATATAAATTAACCTTTGGAATCCGTATACGTTTATTGCAGCAGCAGCAGTTGAAAGAAGTTGTCAAACTGTCAAGAAATTTATTCTGGGTGATCATATCCTGAATTCTCATAACCGTTTCCAATGATAAACTTTTGTTATTGCAAGGAGAAATTTTATACTGATTACTATTGGGGCCTAAAGGGTTAAAAGAGACTTCCCGTTCCGGGTTTAATTCTTCCCCATATGAGACTGGACCAGAAAATTCCATTCTGATGACGATGATCGACTGAGACTGATTGGTACATACGTTTTTATTTCACCATGCGGTCGAGATAACCATTGAACAAATAAAAAAAGTCACTTCTTAAGTGCTCGTTCGTTCTTAACTCATTTATTGACAGCCTCGTTCCCAGGCTCTCTTCCATCTGCCTTCCTTGGTAAGGCAGAGGAAAGGCAGCCTGGGAACGAAGTTGATTTATTGACAGCCCGCGGCTCCTTTACAGGGATATCTGCGAAGGCAAACCTGAATTTTGTTCGAATGTTTATTCCAGAATCTGTGCGATAGTTGCTCGTGAACGGACGCAAAGAAGAAGCCCGAGAAATCTTGATGAACGTAGCAAGGGTCAACAACAGCGACATGCCAAGCGACGAACTTCAAGTCCCAGAGACCACAGCCAAAAAGGGTTTCTTGGATCTCTTGAAAACATGGAAACTGGCCAAACTGTCAATCATTCAGTTGTATGCATGGTGAGTGACAATTTCCTTGTAATTGCCGGTTTTCATGTGACGTCATCATTTATTTTTAATTAAAAGTTATCAATCCTTCTGAAGTTTTAGTCTCATCAGATGTAAGACCCTCCAAGAACTTAAAGGTTTCTTTAAGTAACAGATGTTTCTGTTACTTACAGGCCGCGATGTTGGTGCCCCTCCAAGGAGCACCAACATGGCTTCTCCCTATAAAGCTCTATAAATTTGTGTGAAACACTTTTCCGAATAATGTGCCAAAGAATGACCGCACAGACCTAAAACTTGGAGAAAATCTATATATAAATTATCTATCATATCTCAGATTTTTATTTATTGAATGGTTGCGATTTACATTTTTGATGGCGTGACAATGAAAATAAGCAATAAAAGCGTCTTCGTGTTTAGTTACAAAGAGAGCATGAGAGATGAGTTGATTGGAGGGAGGGTGGGGGAGGAGGGGTTAAGGGGGGTTGAGAGAGGGCTTGGTGCTTGTCTTGACCACTCCGGGTGTTTAACTTCATAATCCCACATTAGTAATTATCGCGCGGTGCATTCAAATACGGCATATATTCACTACAATTTTACAAACCAAATGAGCATCAAAAAGAACACAAACTACAACCTCCTCGATTAAAACAAAGGTAGTGGTTAAAGAAAGTCAGCGGTCACTCCCCGCCGCAGAAGGGTTTCCACTTAACTTATCTTTTATTGTTGTATTTCAGGTTTGTTCATGGTGTATTGTATTACGGGTTCTCTTTGAGCTCAGGTGAATTTGGTGGTATCATCTATCTGAACTTTGCGTTAACAAGCTTGGTGGAAGTGCCTTCGCATGTATTAGCCATTGACAACTGTAATAGGTGAGCCTCTCCACTGTGTAAAATTCCAAGGCCGGATTGTTCAAAAGGTGGATAACGCTATCCACCGGATAAATCACTATCCAGCGGACATTGTAATATAATTTGTTTTGTTAACACTTACCCACTGGATAGCGTTATCCAACCCTCGGACAACTGGGCCGAAACTGTAGCAGCTCTTGTGAGCTTGCACAGTCTAGTTTTCGTCCGAGTGTGTGAAATTCGGCGTCTGTGTCGGCGAGTGACTGTTCGCACCTCACGCATATACAACGAGGTGTACGTAAATGCTTTCCGCGTTTCATGTCTTCTTTGGCGTTCACTAAAGAGATGCAATTGCTGGATCGACAACTCTACTTGTCGGATCGTGAATAAAATCGGGATCAATACACCGGATCTCACATCTACCTTTGCACCAGTTATGCTGAAAGGATACAGTACATCGCCTCTATGGGAAAGCAAGAACACTTACAAAACACTTGCACACGAGGAGATTATGTTTAATTATTATTCCATTCTGTTAGGTTTGGCCGTAAGAAGACGACAGTAGTCTTTATGACCATTGTAGGACTTTCTATTGTAGCGGTATCATTTATCCCAGCCGGAACAGAAAACACAGGTAACAAGGAAACTATATCTGTGTTCATTAGCCATTTTTGCACCTTCTAGTATGTGGGCACATTATGTCTTTAGCATTATTAAAATCACTGTAGTCCATACTTGTCTGTCCGTTTTTAAAAGTGGTATCTTTTAAGGGGTCAAATAAAGCTTGAACCACGCCCAGAGTGGTCTCCTTTAGGGGCTTAATTCAAATTTTGCCACAAGCATCCCCGAGCTTTTCACATGAAAGACCCCACCACCGGAAGTAGGCGTCACTAAAGAATTAGCCCTAAGGTTATTTGGATTGTTGGAAACCAACCCAAGTATTTTTGGAGCATTAACCCTAGAAATGAAACGGGGGGACGGCACGACGTCAAAATCGTTGACGAAGTCGGTTCATCTCAGTAGTCAAATGTCTGCGCCAAAAAATCATGGACACTTGAGAAAGGTAAACGTGAAGTCTGCATACAAATCGAGAGGCCCATCAAGCCGGAGCTTATCCCAGTTTCTGTAGCATGAAGAGACTAGGAGTATTTCTACTCCCCCCTGGATGGGATGAAAGTTCATCGCAGGATTACCCGCAGCATGAAATTCGCCGGTGCCCGTTTGTGCACCTGGATTGAGAAAGGCATTGTGCGAGAAAAGTGTCAAGTTTATGATTCGGGTAGAAACAATTTTCTCTTCCAGGCCAAACTCTTAGGAATTGATTGCTACAATATTGTCAACAACAGCAACAATCAAAAGGCTTTTTAACCGACTCGTGATACTTGAAACGGACGTGTTTCAATACAAGGGTGGGCAAAAAGACTTGGAGGAGTTTGTGTGTTGCGTGACACAGTATAAATTTTAATTTACAAATAATCATTAACCTTATTTAGGTGGAACACTCGCGCTGTTTTGATCGTAACTACTAACTGAAGTAACGAGTTATAATAAAACAAATGACTGAGTGTGCTGTGAACACAGAGTTTTACACAGGTAAATAGCTACAATCAACTTCAGTTCTATCAAATGAGACCAAATCCACATTTATTTTACGTCCCGTCGCTTTTAGAATTACCCATGTTTCTGTCCTCTGGACTTGACTATTAAAACATCTTCGATCGTTCATTGCACTAAACTATCCTTGAATCAGAGAAATTACTCACATGAGAACATGTCCCAACTGACCAAAACTGCGGATCCCTAAGGGTGCGTTCCTTTGGGGTGATCTGGATCAGGATCAGTGATCCAAGATCTGCCTGGATCATGGTGCATCAAAAGAACCGATGAGTCCGGCATGAACAGAGTGGATTCATCGATTCCTTTGATGCACCATGATTCAGACAGATCTTGGATGACCGATCCTGATCCAGATCACCCCCAAAGGAACGCTTCCTGAGGTTTTAGAACAAGCCATGCGCTTTTTCAGATGTCTTTAATTTACGACCGCGAGTACGCCCCAAGCGATCTCCTGACCTCAGCGGAGAGTGAGAAAGAAAAACCAGTCCAGCATCTAAAATATCCATGAGCCGAAAACACGGCCAGTAAAACAAGTCATTTCTTGAGCCTTGAAGAGTGTTTTCCGAAAAGCTCCGTTTTTGTAACGGATTAGTGTGGACGGTAGGCATAACCATAAAAAATAAAGTTGCGTTTTTAATTTTATCCAGCGTAGTGTGGACGGAAAACATTTGATGTCTTTTCAGAGTGGAGACGAAATTTCTTCGGCCTAGTGTGAACGGGGCCTAAAAGCAGCATAAGAAGCAAGGGCAAAATTCACACAGTCGATCAGATCAGGTTGAGGTCTTGGATGAAACACAAAACAGAAAAAAATCAACGAGCATCAAAGAGCTCTCTGGCTTCTAAGTGCTAGGCTTCGAGAACACGATGGCCCTGGACGTGGACTCGGTTCTAAGGCGCATAAACCAGTTTGGTCCTTACCAGATCCGTATTTCAGTCATGTTCTTGTTCATATTTATGCCCATCACCTACCAAAGTCTTATCATGGTGTTTGCGGCGTACGAGCCACCGTGGATGTGCGCTCACAATAGCACGGCGTGTTTGGAGTTGAACAGTTCATCGGCACAGAGCAAGGTTTACAGCACAGCAACACGACCTATTGAGCTGTACGATAGAAGATGTTCCCTGAACAGAAGTGAATGGAAGTTCGCGGATTACAATCTCTATGAAGGCCCGCACCAGACGATTGTTGATCAGGTAAGAAAAGAAATGTTCAGGGCCGTTTATGAGGTAGGCAATGTCCATGAAAAAAATTATGACTGAGGTAATGTCCATACTTGAAATCTCTTCTTTGGTATTCAGGGTGTTTATGACGACTATAAAAAACAAATGCGAAAATAATGATTGTGGCAAGTTCCTCTGTTTCCCTGTTACTAGCTGCAACCCTTATGTCTGAAGTCATATCTTGTCGTTCTGGGTCAAGTTAAGTTCAACGGTGGCCAAAGAGGTTCTTTTATTAAAAAAAGATATTAAGAATATTAATAGCTTCGTTCCCAAGAAGAGGAAAGGATAAGGGATCTGTACTGCGTAAATTAATTTTTACTGAGCAAGTGTATAGTAAGCGAATATTTAGCGATAAATTTCACATTGAAATATAACGGTAAAAAAACAACATCACTGTCAAGCTATAAAAACAAAAAAATTGTGCGCGAATGATACTTCTCCATGTTTTGTAATTAGCACCTCCAGGTGTAACGCATAATTTTATTCCGAGGTATTATTATTTAACTCACAAGAACGACAAAACGCTTTTATTTCACTCTAGAGTAAGAAATATACGATGTTCAGATAGAGTAGGGACAAAAGTTATAGGGTACTGGCTTCCCGAAATAACCTAAGAGTTAAAAATGCCGGCCGCCAGTAAAAGAAAAGATATTTTACATGTTTAGGTCAGGGACACAAACAAAGAAAGATAGATACCCACACTAAAAAAATAGAAATAAACAAAGTTTAAGCAGCCAACAGTAGACTTAAGTTCTTAAATTGCAAAAAAGTATTTTTTTTTACCCAGGAAGAGCGATGTATAGATATCAGAGCCATTTCCCAATAGCGAGCCACTTATTGACATATTCCTGGGGGGGTACTTTGGGAATTTCTGGGTGGGGATGTGCCGCTGGGACCCTGGAACCCTTAACCTATACCAGAGCTAGTTCAGCTTATATTTGCTAACCTATACTAGAGTAAACACCCCAAATCCCCCCATCTATCGACACTGTTCAGTCTGATTTGCGTGAATTTAAACTTGCCGATTTGATTTTTTTATATTTTTGATTAGCAATTCCTGGTTTCCTTACTCTAGATAAAATCTTCAACCAAACAGTCAGTTTGTGAAAAATGATAACCTATTCTAGACCCAAACGCTCTGATTTATATACCCTATCCTAGAGTAAACTTCTTGAAAACCATACCCTTCACAGCGGCACATACCTGTATAGCCCATATATGGCAGTGCCCCCCCCGGACATATCCCTCGACGCTTTTAAGAACGAAGCACATAGAGACAAAGGGAACCATTCAAATTCAATGAGATACAAACGAGTGACCCGGTTGGTTCTACAGTCTAGCTCAGATATCTGATCATCTTTACGAAAGGGATGTTTCGTTTTCTTTTTAAACAAAGACATTGAAGATGATTTACATCTATTCACATCTTGCCAGTGCATGTATTTACAAAATTTACCTTTTTTCATTTCTGACTTGGTAATGACGTCCCGATGACATCGAAAAGTCGTTTTTTAACGTTCATATTCAACTGTGTAGCATAAAAAAATGCAGTGCCTTTTAGGCTCACTATGTTTTGCAGTTCCTTGGATTTGCTTCGGGAAAAACCTTTTACATAAAAATTTTATTTTGATGTATCTTTGGTAATTTCATTTTTCTCTGTCTGGCATGTTGTTATTATTCACCGAAGGCGAAGATAATGTTGCTGATTATTTAACTCAGAGACAAAACCGAGATCCAACAAGGACGAATGGAAAAGTTGCTGTCGTTGATGTTGTTCTTTTTTTTTAATTCTTTAATCGACTGGATGATGTAGACATTGCAGATTGATCTAAACGAAGTGATGGTATGAAAGAGGGAAATACGAAAATTTGTGGCATGATGTGTCGTCCTTGACTGAGTTGAATGAAGCATGTCAGGAAAGCGAACGAGGGAGAGTTTTCTTCCAAAATATTCATTGACCCTGATGCGAATGAATTTTTTAGTGTTATTCAGTAAGGTAAATATTCAAAAATGCTTGAAAACCCTTCGCGATAAGCCAGCAAAAATTTGACATAAATACGCTTACGCCTATTGTTACTGTGCATCCTTACTGCGAACGTCGTGCCACGTCGTACATCAAGCGTGCGCGCTAACGAAGAAATATAAGTAAGTATAGCACTTGGCACCGGGTGCGCTATACTAACTTCGCCTGCAATTTACTCTCTTAAGTGGCCTTCACACGGCAAACTAAAGTTGGCAAACTCAAGTTGGTGTGTATGAACGGCACAAATACAGTCGGCAAACACGTTGGCAAATTGAAAGTGAAGAATACTCCACATCACGTTGGCAAACTGCTGGCGACAAATAAAACTTGCCTCTATTCTCGCCAACTTTTTCACCAACTTTTTCGAGTTGGTAAACTCTATCTGACGTGTGAACGATTGGCAAACATGTCTTATTAACTGTCAACCAATCAAAGCACGCGCTCTATTCACGTGATTTATTTGCGTGACACTTCACAAAATGATGTGAAGTATATATGAAATAATTCATATTTGAACTGCGGTTGTAGATGATAGTGAAGAATGATCATCGCAGTAAATTTTCCAATTTAAGCAATTGGAAAGAAGAAGCCTGAAAAAAATCAGGGCTTCAACGGGATTCGAACCCGTGACCTCCGCGATACCGGTGCGATGCTCTACCAACTGAGCTATGAAGCCGCACATTGGGAGCGAGGTCATTTAATTGAGTTCATATCTTCCCGTGAGGAGTGAAGTGATGTGAAGTATATATGAAATAATTCATATTTGAACTGCGGTTGTAGATGAAAGTGAAGAATGATCATCGCAGTAAATGGCGGACGCAATTCAAGATAAACGCGAGGCCACTTTTCAACTTATCGAAGAGGTTCACAATTGTCCGGCTGTGTGGGACGTTTCATCTGTAGTCTACAAAGATACTAAAAACAAACAAAAGAAAATGGAGGAACTAGCAGACAAACTGGGTTTCGTCCAAACCTTTCTATTTCTCCACCGCTTTCTGTTTCTTATCTCCTCTTCTTCTCTTTCACTGTTCTACGTGAATGCCACTGCAGTAAGTCGGCCCGTATTGCAAATTACCGTGTGTTGTGATTTGACGCCAGTTTGACGTGTGACTTGAAACTTTTTGAAGTTTGCCAACGCAAGTTTGCCGACTTTTAAAGTTTGCTGTATGAAGGCCACTTTAAATAGTCGGTGACCCCTTCTTTTCATAGATCACATTCTTTACTAATTTTCTCCATTTTAACTAAAAACAGACAAAATCTGTAGATGAGAGGTTACAAATATTTGTCTTTTTCTGCTCTTGTGTGACGGAAGTTTTCTTTAAATGTGAACGGGCAAGACTAATATTTGTTCTTTGTCAAGGCCCATTCTACCTCAAGGAACGACGTCAGCTTCAAAAGTTTACTTTTAAACATACTTAGTTGTGTTGAATTGAGTGCGTTTAGCTGACCTAATTCAGTTTCTTTTATCTCTGATAGTTGTACGCAAAGATCGTCTTAAAATAACAAAAGCTTCTAAAAACGCATAGTCTGCAATGCACCTTATTTCGAAAACGAACACGGTGACCTCCCATGTTTTTAAACTTTTTGGTAAAGGTTGCTATTTCCCTTTCTGCATGGCAAGTTTTAAAAAACCTGTAGTGGGCGCGAATGTCCTCACGGGTTATGTAAACTTTTCACATAAGGCATTTATATTTTCAACCAGTTACCTTTCAGGAGTTTTATTCCAAGATTTTGATCTTTTTTGGATTAATAGTAGTTATTTGATACTACAGTGATATTCCGGGCTAAAATAAAGGTTTATCGTCGTTTATTGCACAATGAAGACCGTGCTGATCTCGAGAGTGTCAATAATTAATATTTAAATATAGATAGGACCCTACGGGCGCTCTGATTGGTCAAAAACCTATGTTTTATCGCAGTTTACAAAATAACTGAGATACTACGCACGCTCTGATTGGTCAATAGAGTTGCTAAACCTGTGTTCTATTGTACCCGTAAACCACGGTTCCCGACCTATGGCAGCTCTATATACGCGAGGGAACTAGTCAAGAGAACATGGAACTCTAGCGATAGCAAAGGTAATAAACAGTTTTGCCTTTCACTGGCTGAGATATCAGTAACACGAATATCTTTTCATTGAACATAGAAATTTGCAAGGAAAAAAAGGACCAGAAGTTGGTCGTCTTTATAAAGCTTTATCTGTTTTTTCCACGGTAGAGTTTTACGTCGACTCCGGTTACGCTTGAGATTAAAATTAAGGAAGTTTTAAATCCTTCGGTGCTCTCCACGGTCTGTGGAGGCCGGAGTCAGCTGGGCTTGACTGATCAATTTGAGTTGTCAAGAAAGCAGGGAAAATACTTCTATCAGAAAATTTGAGTTTAAATTCAATGCATACATGTGTAACACGATAAATAAATTTGGTTTCCATAAGCTTAGCTTTCAGGTAATAGTTTTCATTTAGCAAAATACCGAGAAACACGGAATTCAAAACCTTCAACATAAGTAATTAAATTCTGAATAAATTTTGGAAGCAGCGTTTCTGTAACTAACCTTTATTCGATTCGCAAAACTTTGGAAAGTTATCATTAAACACTGTGTTGAATCCTGACGTCGCCAAGCACATGAACTTTGGACTACTTGCACACTTTTTGTACAGCCTTTTACCTTCGTGATGACCGATTCCACCCACGAATCCCTGCATTTCCCCGTCAGAATACTTGTGAGTTAATTAATATTCTTTTTGCCTTTCACCGATAACATTTTCCTTTCACTTGTTAAAACTTTCTTAGCGTGAAATGTTTTTGTCGCTTTGCTCTGCGGATTTCGTGTCCGGCACGGAGTCTGGGCTTTCATTCTTTCAGTCGCTGTGATTGGTTTTTCTCGTGATCTCCCAACATCCCGCGTGGTTTATTGCGCCGGTAAACCCATAGAAAGAGCGGTCTATTGCTTAAATAAAACAGAAAAAGCCTGGCTCGTGTTTTTTTACATTTCTCACGTTGTCTCAAATTCCCGTCGTGTTTTATCACAGTATAATACACGACTTAGGCTTCTTTATTTGTTAAATAACTAATACCACTCAGTGTTCTCTCAAAATAGCTCGCGGATGTCTCTAATTTACGGGTCGACATCTCTAGCGGACACAGCCTTGTATTTGGCCTCGCGCAATGATGTAAAATGAAGCATCGGCTCTTCTACATTACCCCGCCCAAATTCGATTTAAGCCAATCGGGACCGTCTGCTAAGTTTCTGACCGGATATGGCCGGATGTATGGCCGTTTTTTCAGTATGGTAACAACATAAGCTTACATAATCATAGCTTTATGGCAATCTTCAGCTGTGTGTCAGGCTCGTTTTGTCTCGCCATCGTGAGGTATTTAACTCGATTGGGTCTCGCCAAAACACAAGTTATGGCTCCACCAAATTCGCTTAAACGTTTAAAACAAAATAAAGACAAAAGCATTTAAGACATTGAATTAATTGTTTGATTTATTATTCTTGATGTTTTTTTCAGTTTGACTTGGTCTGCAGTCGTGGCTTCATGGCCTGGCTAGCTAGCGGCGCCATCTTGTTTTTCGGTAAGGCAGTTGGAGCCATCATTCTTGGTTCTTTAGCCGACAAATATGGCCGCAAAAGTGTTCTTTTCCCTTCATTGTTGATTGTACTACTCTTCTCGTTTGCAATGGCATTTGCAAAGGTCTTCTGGATCGTCGCTGTGTGTCGTTTCATCGTCGGATTTTTTGAGGTTGGCTGTCTACTTTCAATGTTCGTTTTAGCAACTGAACTAGTTGGACCTGAGAAGCGAGCCTTGGCAGGGATAGTGGTGTGGTTTTACTTCACGGCAGCCCTGATGATTCTGGGTCTTATCGCCTATTTTGTACGTGACTGGCGCACACTTCTGATCTTATCATCAGCGCCGTGGATTTTTACTCTGGCATTTTGGAAGTAAGTTAATCGCATGGTAAGTTTACCGAATCCTCCTTGAGCGCTTGTAAAGGCGCGGTTGCCTCATGGTTAGTGAGCTTGCCTCCCGACTGAGCGGTCCGGGCTCGAGCCCTGGCTGGGGACATTTCCAACCAGGTGTATAACTGGGTACCGAAACATTTAATGCTTTAGGTATCCTTGCGATGGACTAGCGTCCTATATAGAGGGGTGTGGAAATACTTCGAGTCGCTTCATGCTATAGAAACCGCAGATAAGCGCCGGCCTGATGGGCCACTTGGCTCGTATGCAGACTTTACCATTTTTCTGCCCTTGAGCACTTAAACCACTTTGTGGCTAGACTAATTCACTATCTTAAGTTGCTAACCTACGGTTAAAAAGGTTTTTGGGCTCAATTCTCCCCCTTGTTAAACAGACGTGTGAGACTGGGACTGAAAAACTCCATTCTGATTACGTAGCTCTACTTAGATTCTGATTGGTTGTTACTCCAATAAGAGACACGATCGAATCTACCAGGAGGGTTTCCCGCAAAACAAAATCACTTGTCAAGCGGTCGTTAACAGGCCTTATTCATGATTACGTCAAACGCTGAAAATTCACTACGAAGCCTCGTTTGCGAGAATTTTCTCAAACCTCTTGCACCGTCGTGTTCAGTTTTCGCGAGGGTATCCTTTTCATCTTTGCTGTTTTGGGAATTTGTGCACGATTAAAATTGCAATTTGCATCTTCAAAGCGAGGCTTGGTGATGAAATTTTCTTTAGTGATGTCCTCGTGCGTAAAGGCTATTCTTTACCTATTTTTAGTATAAATTCTACTAACGATCTATCACGAATGTCGTTCTCTTGTTAACTCGCTATCTGTTCTAGCTGTTGTAGAGAATGAGCCATGCAATTCTGAAAAACTCTTGAGGTCGAATAGTAATACTAATATTCCTCATGTCCTCATGTCTCTGGATTACCTTCTACCTTTGCGGGTGCCTTTCGCGAAGAATTGCTACGTGCGTCAGTTTCAATAAAACGAGGAAGCATGTTTCCAGAATGAATGTTTCCGGAAACATTCAAAGCGCTTGCATTTTTTTCCGACGTTTCCCAGTTTTGCAAAACGGGAAAAACGTTGTTTCCAGCGTCAATTTTGTTTTCAAGATGCAAATAATGCTTCCGCTACACGGCAGAGAGTTTTAGCACGAATCCGAGCATGCGAGCAGTTGCAAAAATTTTGCGAGCACGAGCAAGCGAGCCGCAGACCAAATTTTGCGAGCACTTTTAAATTGAATGGGACCATTCAATGCCCCTAGTAGAATTATCGTAAGACAATGGCCATTTCCCGCCTGCAGGGAATCATGGTAGTTGCAGTCATCAAAATAAATATCCATTCCAAGATGATGAATACAACAAACATGATTCCCTGAGGCGCATATCACAGAGGGAATTGACCATTAGATTATGAGCTAGAGATTTCTCTGCGTTATAGCTGACACAAACTGCTCATCCCTTGCCAACAACTGTCGCACGATAGAAATCTCGAGCTCGTAATCTAATTGTTCTATGCACAGGGCCGGTTAAAAGTTAAAATGGAGCTCGGCGTAGACTAACCCGAATTTTGTTCGAAGATTTATTCCAGAATCTGTGCGGTGGCTACTCGTAAACGGAAGCAAAGAAGAAGCCCGAGAAATCTTGTCGAACGTAGCAAGGGTCAACAAGAAAGACATGCCAAGCGACGAACTTCAAGTCCCAGCGACTACAACCAATAAAGGTTTCTTGGAACTCTTTAAGACACGGAAACTGGCCAAGCTGACACTCATTCAAATGTATGCATGGTGAGTAATAATGTTCTTGCAATGGAAGCGTATTCTTGTTTGGTTACAACAGGAGCCAAAAAGGATGTGGGGGTAGGGGGTGGGGGCAGACGTTCCTATGTTATATTGACAAGAATGCTTTTCGTGACCACATATAATTTCCGACAATCGAGGGACGAATTAGTCAGAAATGATTATTCTGACGGCACGATGGAGCGGCTCGCGGGGTGTCATGGGACGTTTAGGGACTATTTTGACATCTGTCGGGAGATTTAGGTCATTCTTTTGTTTTGTATTGAGCCAGTTTCTCATAACAGCTTGTATGAACAATTGTAAAATGTTCCACGTTACTGATTTTGTACCCTTTCCTCGGGGTCTCGTGCCACATCTAAGTGGTGTTTCTTTAGTCAGTGCTTTTTCCGTATCTGGCTTATTACAGGTTCTAGTTGTTATAACCAATAGCTGTAATTTGCAAGGATACAGATTGTGTTATTAGACAGAACACAACTGCATGCATCAGATGACTGACTCACGAATCCTCAATAAACTATTAACATTGAATGTCTCGTGTTAGCGTAGTCAGAATTTTGGGTGTCTAGCTTCTCCAAATGGCATATACTTAGTATTATTTCACGAGCCAAATGAGCTTCAAAAGCAACACAAACTAAGACCTCCTCTTCAATTAAACCAAATGTACCAATATACGCGACCTAGCCAGCGGTCACTCCCCAGAGGAGATGAGCTTCCACTGCAGGTTAATTTATCTTTTGTTGTTGTATTTCAGGTTTGTTCATGGCGTATTGTATTACGGACTCTCTCTGAGTTCAGGTGAATTTGGTGGAAGCATCTATTTGAACTTTACTTTAACAAGCTTGGTTGAAATGCCTGCGCATGTATTATCGATTGACAACTGCAATAGGTGAGCCCGCGATTGCGTCAACGGCGCACTGACATCTGAGTGCCCGTCTCGCAGAGACCGCTATCCTTTTGGCCAGCGCTATTCCTTATCTACCGGGTTTATTTTTTCTTTCCATTCTTTTAGGTTTGGCCGTAAGAAGAGTATCATAGCTTACTTGACAACTGCAGGACTTTCTGTTGTAGCAATCTCATTTATCCCAGCTGGAACAGAAAACACAGGTAACGAGGAAACAATATCTGCGCTCATTATGGCAACATACCGGGGGGAGGGGGTTGCAAAAAGCATTAATAAGAAAAGCAAGAAAAAGTATGCGCATAGACGCTGAGGCGGGGAACATGTGAAAAGGTGGGGTATGCTCGTTGTCTCGCTTAGGACCGTAAATCACGGATTTGGTCTCACTCAGTTGACATTTTTTGGAGTTAAGTTGTTAACTACGCAAGAAAATTATTTAAAAGAACAAAATTCAAAGCTTTTTAAGCGGTGTTTAGCATTTTATGCTTCAACATTTCAAGCATGGCGTGGCTACACAAAATTTATCAGAAATGTTAAAAAGAACGTTGAAATTTATTGCCGATTTTGTTACAAGCATCACGCGCTAAATCTTTATTATGATATGAAAGTTTCTTGGCAACGGTTCCCTTACTGTTTTTCCTTCAGCTTACATTGCTGGTCGAGTCACGCTTGGTATGCTGGGTAAACTATTTATCACCGCTTCGTTCGATGTCGTGTACATTTTCTCGGCCGAACTCTTTCCAACCGTGGTCAGGTAAAGATCTGAAAGACCCAGGGCACACCTATTTACAAGTAAAATAATTATTATAGCTTGATGATTACCAGCGGCAGTTTCAAGGCTGATCCATTTTGTTGGGCCCTAAAGACGAGTCGGACTCTTTAAAACTTGAAACAGAAACAGACCGAGTTGTGAAGTGGGCTCTTTGTCGTTCGACTAAGGGAGAGAGGGGTGATTTGCACCTTTCGAAGGGGTCGAGGTCCCCAGCGCAGCGGTAGATCTAATTGAGCGTTCTCCCTTACCTGAGCCATTTCTGAGTTGATCTAAGCCTCTCTATCAAAGCGAGGCCTGGTGCATAACCATTCATATGAAACTGAATTTAATTTGCATGTGAATGATATCTCATTTTCATATGAAATGATGGGCACCAAAACTCGCACTTAAGGTAATTCGGGAATGTCCTGTTGGGGCGTATCAATAAATAGAGCATAGCTTTCGGGGATCTTTCGTCAGGGAAGACAATTTTGGGCAAGTTCAATTTCGAGGCTGGTTACACGCAAGTTCGGTAAGCTAATTTCCAGACGACAAAATGCAATAGTTACATCGTGCCGAGTTTTGTCTAGAATCTCAACCTTATATTCGTTTTGATTTAGCTTCGATCAATCAATTTGGGTCATTGATTATCACTGTCTCTTTCTTCCTTTCAGAAATAGTGGCATGGGTATAGTAGCTCTTGCAAGTGACATTGGAGGTTCCTGTTCGCCATTTGTTGTACAGATGACACGTGTTAACGCCATTTTGCCGTTTGCCTTTATGGGCGGTTTGTCTTTCATTGCAGTCCTTTTCTGCTGGTTTCTTCCCGAGACCCTCGGGAAAAGGACCCCTGAAGTAATAGAAGACACTGAGGTGAAGCAAGGTATACAATTCACACGTTAGAGAGACATTGTTTGCCTGGGGCCTCGTCCACACTACGCGGTGGAATTTGAAAACGGATATTTCACTCTGAAAACGCATCAAATGTTTTCCTCCCATAAGGCGCCGGAAGAATTTCAAAACGCAACAATCACCGGTCATTTTGGATTTGTGTTGGAAAAAACTCCGGTGGGGAAATCACATAATTATCGTGAGGTCATTGTTTACGAAAAGCTCCATTTTCAAATGTTTACTGTCCACACGAAAACGCAAAGCCGGCGTTTTCAAATTCCTCCGGTTTGAAGAGCGTTTTCAAAAGGCTCTGTTTTCGTGACGGATTGGTGTGGATGATAGGCCTAACCTTAGAAGTAAACCTACGTTTTCAAATTCTTCCGTCGTAGTGAGGGCGGGCCCTGAGAAAACGAACTTCGGCTTAGCACACGGCCGGTGGGTCTAAAATTTGAATTGATCAATCAGTACTCAGCAGGCGGGAAAACCGTACTGTCCCATAGTCAATGTATCACCTTCTCTTACTGGAGACGGCATTGAATATTAATGTCTATTAATTAATGTCTGTTTTTGTTCTTGGCGTTAGGTAAAGAAATCATGGAACTGAGGCAGCAAGAGGGAACCAAAGTTTAATTTTCAAGCGAGAACTGAAGAAGGGTCGAAGAACTTACGCGTATATGAAAAACTAAAGAATTGCATACACGACTTTATACCATGCCATAGAAAATACGGCCAATCGGAATACAGGAAAGCCGTTGTATATTTGACGTTATAATCCATCAAATATTTTCGCTCGCGCGCGATTAGTCTTAACGCGTCAAGTGACCGAATATTCCCCAGCTAAAACTGGGGAATATCTGATATTAGTATATACCACACAAGTGAATAGTACTTTTCGCGCACGCTGATTGGCTAGCTGGGAGGTGATTAGCCAAGTGCTATTCACATCCGAGCAGCCGAAGAAAAACAAAATGGCTTCCCGTTTCAAATAAAGTTGCTCTTAAACAAATCAAGTTACTCTTTGGTCCGCTAGTTATTCCGCCTGTGTGGTATATACTAAAACAATTATTCACCTCAGTGTCGGTGAAGGTGGTGGATTTTTACCTCTCCGCTTTGCGGCTCGGTAGATATCCACCACTATTCACCTCCACTTCGGTGAATAATTGTTAATCATAATCCATCAAATATTTTCACTCGCGCGCAATTGGTCTAAACGCGTCACGCAACTGGGGAATATCCGAGAATATTCCCCAATTTTCAAAACTGCACGTTTTGCGAAAAATATTTGAAGGATAACAAACACAATAGCCTTCATTTCACGTGGAAATATCCTCGAATATTTGTCCTTGGACATTGTCTGTTCCTCAAAGCCCACAGTTTCCTCCAGCTACACTCTCGGAAAACTGTTCGCTTCTCGGAACAAATAATGTCCAAGGACAAATATCCAAGCCTATTGTCGCGCTAAATGGAGGCTATTGTTTATGTATTTCACTTGACCTTCCCATCATGCGCTGCGCGTATGCTCCACTGATTGTGCTGGCCACTGTATTTTCTATTGCATAATATAAAATAGTTATGCAGCGCTCTCTCGTGGGTTACCATGAAATATCCCACTTGTCATTTCCTTGGTGACTCGTGGGATATTTCATGATATACCACTGCCGCCGACCGGTTAGCTCAGTTGGTAGAGCGCCGGACTTCTGTGCGGGAGGTCTAGGGTTCGAGCCCAGACCGGACCAACACTCAGGGTCTTAAAATAACTGAGGAGAATGTGCTGCCTTTGTGATGACATCTGCAAATGGTTAGACATTCTAGTCTTCTCGGATAAGGACGATAAACTGTAGGCCCCGTCTCCTGCATCTTCACGGTTATGGTCAGCAGGGGACGTTAAAGAACCCACACACTTATCGCAAAGAGTAGGGCATGGAGTTCCCGGTGTTGTGGCCTGGTCTTGTTCCGAAATTACATTGGGGGCATCTGTAAAAATAAATCCTCATTCGTTGTAAACTGCTCAATTGCAGTCTGTCTAAGACCCCCGCAAAGTGTTGTAAAGCGCATTGAGCATATGGAAATGCACTATATAAATACCGTCATTATTATTATTATTTATACCACTCGAAGCGCTGCATAACTAATATATACGTAGGACATAGCAACGACTAGTAAGCAACTTCAGGTTTCTTAAGAGCGGTTTTCATTTCAGTATCGAAAGTAATTAGACAATTACTTTGGTTTTGACTTGCTGAGTAGTCTAATTGGTAAGTAATTGGTTTGGTTTTGGTTTTACGACACCGCTCTATATTGTAATTTGTAATTGCATTTAGTTTTAGTTTAGTTTAGTTTATTTTAGTTTATTTTAATGAGAAACCAGAAACTGCAAGGGACCGCATACGATAAACGCTGCCAACGTAGGATCTACATGAGATCTGATAAGCCAAAAAATGTATGAAGATAAATAGTAGACTGGAAGGCTGATACTACGTGAAAAACGTTTCGAGACACCAACATGAAAAGAACCGATAAAGTAGGATCGCAACAGTGGACAGCTGTTTCGCCCTTCTTGGGGCTCGTCAGCACTGTGTAGTGAAGATATAACTCACTTGCGCCCCGAAACACGCTTTGTGGCAACGAGTGTTTCGGGGCGCAAGTGAGTTCAAAGTACGGAACTTGATATAGTGAACGGGTCATTTTGCAATTTATGTGCGTTGGCTGTTTGGATGGCGTTACATATCTTCGCTACGTTGGTAAAGAAAATAAAAAAAGATAAGTTCTTTTGGTGGAAAACAGACTAAAAACTTAGGAAATTATAATAATTTAGAAAGCGCTAATTCCTGATTTCAAATGAAAAAAAAAACATTCTTTTAAACCGCTGTGCTGGAACGAAAATTGTGATTCATGTTGCGATCGATCACACCGACTATCAATCTAAAAAACAGCAGGGAAAAACTACTCCTCAAGTTTTCTTCGTTCTTTTTACTAGCCCAGCCTCACCTTTGGGTATTTATAGTACTCTTCTTCTACCGCTTATGCTGCTAACGATAACAGCAAAAAGAAAACGTTAACATTATTCGCGGGTATTCGCGTTTATTCGCGTGGAGTAGCTGGCTTTAATGAGCAGCGGACTGCCCTCACGCGTGCACAAAGTACGATCTTGCAAAGTCGAGATTTTATTTTGCGCGTAGAACCCGCGCTAAAAATTACTTATCCACGAAGCTAATATCTCAAAAACTGATCCGTTGACCCTACTTTTTTAATGGGTGCAAAAAAATATTGAAGAGCAAAAACGGAATGCATGTGCGAAATTTAAAAGAAAAAAACTGTGGAGTGGAATTTTTCCAATCTTGAAATTTCCATTTTTTTTAATTTTAAGCAAAATCTACTCCACAGAATTTTTTCTAATTTTACCGGTTTCTTGTTTTGTGTGTAATAAAAAGATTTTTATAAGAAAACAACAAATGGGGTCGCCGGCTTAGTTTTTAAGATAGACGGGCAATTGATGGCAAAAAGTGGGTCAAGTTTGTTTCTATGCAACAGAACAGTGCAACCTTAATTTATGACTTAAACACAACGAAAGGTACAGTGGAGAGTTACCTTGAAAAAATTGCACAGCCATTCAAAACAGTGAAAAATCGCACCTAGTTCTAAAAGTCTCAAAAAAGCAGACAACTGTTTTAAGCCACGTCAAGCTGGAACTCACTTGTTGTTTTGGTTTGCCGCTTCCCTGCTATGAGAAGAACCCGGCTTGGGTTCTGATTGCGAAAATGGTTTTATGACTAACGGCTTCCTGGACAAATTCCCAGGTTCAAACTCTTAACTTAATTACATTCTGATGAAACAGGAGCCATAATCAGAGCAGCTTACGACGAAAATAGTTAAGCAAAATTCCAGCAGTCATAAACGTAGAGTTGTGGACCAAAAATATAAAAAAAATTCGGGAATTTCGGACGCCATTTTTCCCCGCGCTACATCCGCAAAAATCCACGCAGCATGTACGCCTGTGTGCCGCACGCGATGCCGCAATTTTTTATAAAAATAGAAACATTGTCCCATATCATAGGGACAGCTCCTGGATGAAAATAATTGACAAAGGTTCCCTATGAAAAAAATTACAACAATTCAAAACATAGTTGCTGACCAATCATACTCAACACTTGCATTTTAAGCAGAGAATCCCAGGGGCAAGGGCTATTTGCATTTCAAAAGACTCCTCTCACAAGCCTCAGTTGCAAGCTAGTTCCAATCCAATACCGAGAATAAGGAAGCGGTCTGTTATCATCCTCGATGATATGTATTTGCAATCTGAACGAGGGTTTTACATGCATCGATAAACTGCTTTGTGGGCATGCATAAAATTCGCAGACAAAAAAACTGCTTTTGTGTTTGGGATATAGCAAAGAGATTGTAAGCTGAAGATGGAAGTGCTGAAGTCCAATTATGGTAATCCAGCAACGCAACACGGCCATTTATAATATGGGCTTGTAACGCTGAACGATGGTGATTCGAATCGTAAGAAGTGAACAAGAATCTAACAGCGCTGTGACTTGTCGACAGCATTTTGCATAAATCAGAGAAAACATGGAAAATTATTTCCATAAACGTTCATGCTGATTTTGTTTTGAAAACAACCTCGTCATCGCTCTTTAATAGCAGATGATCATTACTGTAATTAACTCTTGCTACCGCTCTGAGTGTTATTAATATATTCACACTGTCGGGATTATTACAAATTGCATCATATTCATCAGAATAATTCTTGAACTAGCTTGAATCTCATTCGTTAATTGGCTATAGTGTAGGACAGTATTGTATACAGTACAGTATTGTATAACAAATTGTATACAGCTGTTTCGAGAAAGGTTGTCTCACAAACGAGGAAAATCTTACGCGACAATGTCGAAAGTTGTTATTGGTAATGGTGGTTTTACGGTTGCTTGTTTGAAGCTCAAGGTGTTTCAGCGTGATAGAAGGAGACAGCACAAACACGTGTATTCATGCTTTTTCCTTCCTTCTTGCTGAAACACTGTGAACCTCAATCAAACAACGCTAAACTCTTACGAACCATATTACCAATTGGCACATTTACACTTTTGTGAGACAATCTTTGTCGAAACAGCTGTAATTTAGCATGTGGACAACAGATGAGACTATTGGCATGTTTTAATTTCCGCCTCTGCGCAGAGGTGACCTTGTAAAGGTCACGCCTCGACTCAGAACATTTTGATTGCACTCATTCACGCCTGATCTGTTCTACCGACACTGTTAACTAGTGAACATGCAGAGCATTTGTTTGCCATTTCGGTGGGTTAACCGACTTTAACCGTCTTTCAACGAACACAGATCATTAGCTGAGAAGGTGAGGTAAACTAACTTGATCCAACCTCAAAGTAAGATAAGAGCTTGGAATGTAGATCTTGGTCATATAGCATTAAACTTCCGGGTAATAACTTTTCGATTCAAACTGACGAATCTCGGTACTTTTGGTAACAGAACCATGCAGTGAAATCAAGTAATAAGATGAGAGTTTTTACAAATGTGGTAACTTTTGTCCGTAGCTACAACGATAGTATGAGTCCAACTGTCGGTAGTTGGGAGAAACAATACTCTAGCGGGATTACGTAAGCGCATTTTCAAGTAACCGCGTAATGGCCGAATTTACACCAGGGACGAGAGACCCGCTCGAGACTGGTTTGCGTCTGTGACGAATTCAGTTCCTAGTCCCGTCTTCGTATGAAAACGGGACTGCCTTGGCGCACTAGAGCCTGCTTGCAGCCTCAATCAGCCTCATCAGTGAATCGCCGGTCGTAGCGCATGAGAGCTTGCTCGCAGCCTAAAACGGGACGGGCCGGATTTCAACGGGAGACTTGATAAAATATTCAGTTCATGGAAAGAGATCAATTAATTAGAAGACTGAATATCGGGGTACTCTGAATCAGTGATGGGACTTTTCGGATTTTATTGCTGTCCTAATTTTCATTCCATTCCCGAAGAATTTACAGGGAGGGACTGGTCGCAGCGGCTTGTCCCACGAACTGTTCACACGAAGCGTTTTGAGGAACAAGTCGCAGGGACTTGTCCCAAAAATTCAAACCAGTTTGAATTCGTGGATGGGACTTGTACCCGCGACTAGTCCCTTCGTGTGTGTCGACCTTTAGACCAATCGCGCGCGAGCGAAAATATTTCAAATCTATAGTATAGATTTACGAATTTGTAACAACGAGCGAGGAAAAAGAGAAGGAATGAGTGAGTGCGCGAGTATTATCGAGTAATTCATCGCATAGCGTGTTCATTATTCCACTACATTTTTCTTGTTATTTACTTAACTTGGAAAATGGGGTACTACAAAAAAAATAGAGAATGCTGCTGTGTAACAACCAATCTTGTTATACCTCTCAACCTAAATACGTTTTCCGATTGGAGGAGAACGTGTCACGTGCCGTGGGTCAAAACTCACTAACTCCCTAGGGCGAACAAAACTCACTGACTCCCTTGGGAAACAACAACTTGAACTTTCGACTTGCACGTGATCAGGTAGTGCACCTTGAAACCGCGGCAAATTTGATGGCCAGCCGGCATCAACCAAATAATTCTTTCACAGTCTTTTTTCTATTTTTGAGTTGAGAGGTATAACAAAACACTTAATGACTGGCCCCACGAGAAACAGTGAGACCCTCAATGTTCTCCGTGGCGAAGTTCATTAAAAGAGAACATTGAAAATACAGAATGTTTTCTCATTTCTCCGACGTTTCGGAGAACGATTTGGAAAATAATTCCTGGATAATTCAATTCGCAAAGATAAAAAGACGGATGATTCTCTGTTTAATACTCGACCTTTAAACCGCAAAGCTGTTGAATGAATAAACGCATATACACACTTCCAAGTGTCAAAGGACAATTCAGTCCGCGAGATTTAGCTTGAGCGTAAAGTTTAATATTGCAGTGAAATCCCTATTTTTCAAACCTCCAAGGGAAACGAAAATTGGTTTGAAAAAACGGGCAGTTCGAGAAATCGGGGGTAAAATTACAGTGTACGACTGAGGAGGGGGAACGACTTTTGGTTCGAGTCATCGTGAAGATCGAAAAATCGAGGGTTCGAGAAATCGGATTCCACTGTACATAATATTTTCAGAAATTACTGGAAGTCGTTATGTGATAGTTCGTTTGGTTCTATCAACTGTCATTTCGAGCTTGTAGCAATTTTGCCGAAGAATCATTGCCTTTCTGGTCATTGCTTCCTCAGTGCCGTAAAGATCTTTAAATGCGTTAATAAACTCTTCCCTGACTTCTAAATCAAGAAATTTACTCCGCGCTCACAAATTCACACCAGAAATACTAAACAACGCGGTCAACTGAACATTTCAAGGTGCCGTCGAACCACCGAACACTGTGGTCCTTCACCTACTGTGGTGCTAGGCTCTGAAATAATTTAAGAGACGATGTTAAATCTTCAGACTCTGTCTTTAGGAAAAGAATTGTTTACCTACTTTTTTCTGATTTAACTATGAATTTGCAAACAGTAAATCTAATCCACTGTATCACGGCACGTAGTTATTACCTCAGTTATTTGGTTATTTTTTTAAAGTTATTTTAGTATGGTAGTTATGTAGTCTGTAACTGAAAACCCTTGTAAGGAGTTGCAATAAAGTATGTATGCATTGGCGGATTTAGGGAAGGGGGCGCCCCCTTTATTTTGGGTAAAAAAAATCGCAGAAGGAAAAAGTCCCCCCCCACCCCCTCCCCGTAGCTCCGCCACTGGTCATACGTGTTGTATCTCTACTGTATTGTATTTGTATTTTGTGCATAAGGAGGCAATTAAAAAAAAAGTTTTCATATTTTTCTTCTCGGACTTATTTCATGGTGTACTTTTATACTTGTCTTTTTAAAAACTTAAAAACCCAGTGATAATAAAATCTCATCAAGAGCCCAAAAAAGAAGTTAACATTTTACTACAGCAGGAGCTTCCTGACTGCAGTCAGAAGCGATGTTTTGTCAGACAAAAAAAAAATGTGCTTGTGCTTGCGATATAGCAGAGAGATTATAAGCTTTAGGGTTTGAACGAAGATAAAGGTACTGAAGTCCAATTATGGTAATCCAGTAACGCAACACAACCACTTATATAATATGCGCTTGTAACGTTGAACAATTTTAATTCGAATCGCAAGAAGTGAGCAAGAATCTAACAGCGCTGTGATTTGTCGACAGCATTTCGCAAATCACAGAAAACATGGAAAGTTATTTCCATAAACATTCTTACAAGTTGATTTTGTTTTGAAAACAGCCTCGTCGTCGCTCTTTAATAGCAGATAATAATTATTGTAAACAACTCTTGCTCTGAGTGTAATTAATATATTCACACTACCGGTATTTCACGTTGGTTTGTTGCAAATTGCACCACATTCATCAGAATAATTCTTGAACGAACTTGAATTTCATTCCTTAATTGGTGTCGGACAGTTCGGCAAAAACAACAACTTATATAATTTGGCATGTGGACACCAAATGAGACTATTGGCATGTTTATTTCCGCCTCTGCGCAGAGGTGACCTTGTAAAGGTCGTCTCGACTCAGAACATTTTGATTGCACTCATTCACGCCTGATCTGTTCCACCGACACGGTTATGCAGAGCATTCGTTTGCCATTTCGGTGGGTTAACTGACTTTAACCGTAATTGAAGGAACACAGATCATTAGCCGAAAAGGTAAGGTAAACTAACTTGATTCAACTTCAGAGTAATATAAGAGCTTGGGATCCCGGGCTTGGAATGTAGAACTTGGTCAAATAGCTTTAACTTCAAGATGATAACTTTTCGATTCAAACTGACGAATCTCGGTACTTTTGATGACTGAACCATGCAGTGAAATCAAGTAATAAGATGAGAGCTGTTACAAATGTGGTAACTTTTGTCCTTAGCTACAACGATAGTATGGGTCCAATTGTAGGCAGCTGGGAGAAACAACACTCTAGTGGTCTTACGTCAGCGTATGTCAAGTAACCGCGTAATGGCCGAATTTACACCAGGGACGAGAGACCCGCTCGAGACTGGTTCGCGTCTACCATGAGTCCCGTCTCCGTGTGAAAACGAGACTAGGCTGCCAGTAGCCCGGCTCATGTGCTAAGGCACGAGCGGTGAAAGTCAGTGAATCGTGCCGACGTTCATGAGACCCTGCTCGCGGGCTAAAACGGGATGAGACAGAATTGTGACATGAGACCCGATAAATTATTCAGTTGTTGAAAAGAGACCAATTCAAAATTAGAAGGCTGAATCAGCTTCTATGACCGGGGTACTCTGAATCAGTGATTACTCTTTTTGGATTTTATTGCTGTCCTAATTTTCATTGCATTTCATAACAATTCAACCGCAATAACCATGAACTTCTTGTCTTCTTTGATCATTATACCAGACAAGCGTGACGTCAAAAGATTGACACATAAGTGTGACCTACGGCCCTTGAAACATGAAAATAATTCAAGCAGTCAGCATTCTTGTCATCTCGTGCATAAGCGGAATTAATTGCGGTAAGTGGAGAAAATTTACCTTTTAGTCTTCACGTATTTATTTATCACCCGATAGAACGGTGTTCAGTTGAGTATGCAAAAACTACTCCGGCCGATCACAAAGGACACAGACAATCCTATGAACCAATCAAAACTACAGCCGATTACATGTAGCTGACATAAAGCGCGGGAAAAGATGCATGTATGAGTTAGTCGCGAGCGGTTTTGGTTTTACATCTGATCTGACGAGAAAGTGGCGCATGACTTTTAAACCAATCACAAAGCGCGGTGATGCAAAAGAAAAGAAAATGCGTATTACTTTGGTCACCCAAGTGAAAAGCGTTCTAGTATCCCAAAGTAGGCTATTTGACGCAGGGAATCTTCGAGTATTAAATGCATCCATGTCTAACTGCACTGGCCAATCTAGGGGGAGGGTCCTTGATCCCCCACTCCGCCCCCTACAGGTATGGAGCCTGCCTATCAAAAATTCCTGGATCTACCCCTTGAACCGTGGTGGATTCTGTGATGTTAATTTGAGACTTGCCTCTAATTGTTTTCCCTTTCTTATCAAACAGAAAGTAATTATACTGAGGTGGAGTCGAATTCGAGGTGAGCACTGGAAAAATATTGTATGAAATGTTTTAGTGTGACTTCATTTCTTTTGTGAAATTCTTAATATATCTGTGGTATATTCTCGTGCCCATGCCATTTTCGTATCTCTTAGCCAACGGGCCCTTCGTTCTCGTGCCAAGGCCCCAGCCCTTTTCGCGTCGGTTTCTCAGCCGGTGTGGGGACGAGAATGACTGATTTATGGTACTGGCCAAACATCAGGATCAAACGAAACAAAGGCTCGAAAGTTCCCACATTTAACTTTGAGCTTTTTGCCCGAGATGGTAAATGCTTTCACTGACATGATAAGTTATTGCGTTTTTTCCCTTTGTTTTCGTTTCAGCTGCGTGCCTGCCGAACCTGTAGTAAATGCTTCGACAAAAAATGCTGCTTGTATTTTTTACAACTACACGACCAAAGACGGTATTTGCAGGAATTCAATCTCAAGTCTCTACGTGTTTGGCAATAGTACTACATTGCAGTATGGAGAAACTCAAATTGCGAAAATGGCACGTTTCTTCCGCGAAGTTAGCTCCGTTCAAATATCAGAACAGTGTGAACCGCTTATGATAGACTTATTTTGCCGATATCATTTCCCGCCATGCGATACGTCGCTGGCCAGACCTCACGCCCGGCGGATATGTCGCATTTCATGCGCGTATCTGGTCCATGGCTTGTGCGAGAAGGAAATGGAGTTTTTCAGGGAGGCAATTGCAGCAGTTCCTGGCCTGCTGGACAAAAACATACTAAATTGCACTCTGTATGACACTGCAAATGGAGGGGATGTTCCGGAATGTTATCAATACCACACTGTACCAGGTCAGTATCCGGGGGGAGGGGGAGAATACTCAGGCTCGCAGGCTTATCTCTTAACAATGAATGAACTTGCTCCGTCTTTTGATACCTTTCTATCAGTATATAATTACCAATTTTCTGTGTCTGCCCCGTCGTCTTTTCTTCTCTTGCTTCTCGGCGGGTTTGGCATCTTTCGTACAAATTAAGAATACAATTTAATTAATGCTTTCCAATTATCTCGTTTGGCGTCATTTAATATTTCTCTACCTTTACTACAGGCGATGATACCAAGAGCACAGGTCAGTGATATTTAACATTTTTAAATTATTGATTTTAATTTTAAGGAACCCTCTGTGATTCCCGATATGTTTCGGTACTGTTGCATAAGCTGGTGTTGTAAGTCTTCTAACCTCTCTAAAACCGCAGTAAAACCAAAACCAAAACCAAAGTAACCGCTTGATTACTTTCGACACTCAATTGAAGACCACTTTAACCTGAATTACATTTGGAACTCAACTAAACAAAATGAAAAATCTCCAAGACCTGAAGGTATGACCAGTAGCTACTATTATTTTACAGCTAATGACAGTATGTTACATTGCTTATAGACTGTTACTATGGTGTCGGAGTTGGTTACCGTGGCAACGTCAACATCACCCAGTCCGGTCTCACTTGTCAGGCGTGGAGATCACAGTGTCCTCATCGTCACTGGCGGATTCCTGAAGATGTCGCTGATGGACAGAATGACTCCAACGCGTGTCGTAACCCAGATAGCAGTGCCCCGGATGGACCTTGGTGTTACACCGCTGACCCAAACGTGCGATGGGAATATTGCAACGTGTCGCGATGTCCTCCAAGAGGTTTGAATAGTTTATAATTTTTTGTTCTTCGGAAGAAATAAAAAAAGAAACTATGAATTGACTATGTGAACTGAAAACTAACAAAAATTTTCAAGAAGTAGATAGCATGGTAAATGATACTCTAAGCTGTGTCGAATTTCTTCATATTCTAGACTACCTTGCTATTATCCGTATTTCTATCGCACGCCGATAGTATTTGAAGGATCTCGCTTTTCACTAACTGTTACCGCAGTTGTCATACACCAAATGAGTGAGCGGCACTTCCGCGCAGTCTAATTGTTTTATCGTAGCTTGATGACCATAAACAACAACAACAGCAACAACAGCCGGAACCTTTATTTCAGCTAAAACTACTGAGAGGAGTCTCCGTTCTGAGACTAACACACCTTGATACCTTAATAATCACCCAGTACTCCAAGCCTGTTCACTGCTACAGGCTGCAGCCATGCACACATTATCATTAACTCAGTTTCCATTTAATGATAATGGTAGTGTATGCGTAATGAATTTTATTTAACGATAATGTATTAGCTACGGACTGTTTCAGTGAACAGGTAGACTGCATGATAGTTAAGGTATCATGCAGTATCTTCTTCATGAAAAAAAAAAAAAAAAAAACTAAAAATAACAATTAAAAAAATCATTACATTTTCATATATTTATTCTCGGTTGCTTCTATCTCACTAGTTCCCGAAGAAGCTCCTTCTTCCCTCAAAGGCTATCCTCTTAATTCAACTGCCATTCACATCTCGTGGAGAAGGTTGCCTCCCTCCCGCTATAAAGAACAGCTATTGGGCTATCGTGTAAAATACAGACGCCTTGCTTCTCGGACATACAAAGGAATCAATATCACAAGCAACTTCACAGAGACCGTCCTGAAAAGACTTTTCGCACAAACTGAATACGAGATCCAAGTCAATGGTTTTAACGAAATAGGCCATGGGCCGGCCAGCAAGGTCCTCGTAGTAAAAACAGTCTCAGTTGGTATGTTGGAAATTTTTTCCTCTTGCTTCATACAGTATGGTTTTCATATATAAGGTGTGACTATATAGGTAACAAAAGAGTACATGTAGTACTGTACCTTCCACATTACTTGCAAAAAATTTCGGACGTTTAATTTTTGGTAATGGCAGTGGCAATTCGGACAAATTTCGGACAAAAATTTTGGGCACTTTACTGAAACATAACTGAAGTTAATTTGCGACTACAAAACACGAATTATTCTGTGAAAATGATAGTTTTACCGTAAACTCAAGGTTTTACAAATACACCGACGGGAAAATGACCCAAATTCATACTTATCTCAACCAGTTTCTTTGCGTATTTCAACTAGTAGCTTTGGAGTTACTTAAACGTCTTACACTGTACTGTAAATATTTCGAACTCTTAAATTAAAAGTTTCGCACGGGTTTATTTTTGGAAAGTTTTTTCGTCCAAAATTTTTTGCAAGTTATCTGTAGGTTTTATATCTGGAAAATAGTGATATATAAAGACAAAAGCAATTTCTCGGTCTAACGAGAAGGGAGCTTAGAAAATGAGCTTTGATATTGTTCTTACAATTTTCCATCATTCGCACAATTTATATACCTTTCGTCTTTCACGGCGGTGCCAAATTTCCCGCCTCAACCAAAATGGTGGGTTCTTCAAGGAAACTGCAAATGGAACACATTTTACTTAACAGAAATTTCGGGAAATTTCTAAATGGCCTCTGTCTCCTTAAATATAATTGCAGTGTATTTATGTTATGATTTTTTCAGGTGAAGTTGCTGTCGATCTAAACATTCAGTTGGTGATAGATGCAGATTTTAACAACGATCTTCTGAATCGAAGTAGCAACAAGTTTATGGCTATGGAAGAACAGATTAGAGCGGCGGTGAGAACAGATTTTGTCTGCTTGAAGGGCTATCTTCTGTACGCTACTCGGCAATTCATACAACTAACTTAAGTAGCCCCCACCTCTGGGGAGACCCATGGAGAAAACCCAACCCTGCTCCCCTATATTTGATCTATAGTCATGTAAATTTGCCAGCAGGTTATTCAAAACCACATCAACCGTCCTTTAAAGTGGTCCTCTGTATTCTAGCCTTTTTTCTTAACGACTCGTTGTTTGCGCAAAACCAGTCTTAAAGGAGCTCAGTAACGGTATTTTGAGTTATTCTGGCTACGTACAAAATTACCGTTAAATTGAAGGAAACCTGAAAATAGTAGTTCACTAAGATAGAAAAATACCAAAGAGATAATAATAAACCATAAAGGAACAGGGATAGTCAAGGATGGAGAAGATTGACACGGATAACAAACCACTAACTATCGTACTAACTGGAAAAATTGAGGCTACATTTTTCAAGATGACTGAAACCGTGACGTCGCTCCTTTAAATGGGCTTGGTCACGCTATGAGAATGCGCGTCGGGTTCTTCCAATTGTCACATGCGTCAAATTTGTCAGTAGAAAAACGTTCAACGAGTAATATAAGTTGCATAGTTCAACTTATCTGTTTTAATTCAATTGTAGATCATGCGTCATTACAACAAATCTTCCGTTTTGAAGATCTTTGACATTCAAGTCTTGAGGTTCAGGTAGGTCCATACTTCCATACCATCCCACAACAACGTCACCATGACGTCATCATTCTACAATCTTCAGTACCTTAAACCTGCTACTCTATGACCTAACCATCACCGGCTCCATTTTTGTTTGACCGCTCGTTGTCCCTTTCTCGCTCGAAGTACCCTCATTATGGCACGGACGTATAGCATAGCCGGCTAGTGTATTAGATGAGAAGAAATATAGTTTTGTTTTCCCTATATCCAACCTGTTGTGCGCTTGCACCCGAAGACGGGAACGAAACCGCACTGGAAGGAGTTCATATTTTCTATTCACCGTGCTTAAACACAACTACTAACAGCAAAGTGTCCTTATTTCGTAGCATGGGAAGTGTGGAGGCCGACCTCGAGATCTTGGCCGTAATAAACTCCAACACGACGAGAAAGGCTGAAGCTCTTAATCATTTAGTCGAGGGACTTGACTCTGGCATATTAGAAGGACTGAATGTTTCTGCAATACGAGTTCTAGGTAAGCAATTCAAGCGGTAAGGAGTAGTCTTGTATATCATGGTTCTTTTTCAGCAACAAGCTATAGGACGTTATATTTCAGTCTTATGAAAAAAAAAAAACGGTTTTGGCTCTTCAGAGTGCCAAAATTGGGAGGGGGAAATCCCTGGAGCCCTAGCACTTTGGTACCTTAGAACGCTAAAGTCCTTGAGCACTGAATTGAATAATAATTTATTAGGGAACTTAAGCAATGACGACGGCGACGCCAGGGACGGCGCCTAATAAAACATTGCTTATATTTTACCGCAGTAGAATGGGCCATTTGCTTCATACTACAAATTGATAAGTCAAGTCGGCGAAAAAATTACACTTTAACCTAGAAGAAACACAACAAATGTGACTTAAAAGAGCTACATAACGATTTGAGCAATTTGAAAACTTGAGTCTAACCATCCTTGTTCCTTTATGGTTTCCTGTTATCTCATTGGTGATTCTCTATCTTAGTAAATTACTATTTTCAGGTTTATTTGAACTGAAAGGTAATTTTATACGCGGCCAAAATAACTCAAAATACAGTGACTGAGTTGCTTTAAGCCAATTTAAGAAGCTGTAATCGATCTCTGCTATTCGGTAGTGTTCTATTGACTTCGTTTTTTGTTTTGTTTCTTTTATCGCGTAGAAAATCCCCAGCCCCCAAACGACTTGAGAGCAACAGTTGTACAGACACGTTACATGGTGCTGCAATGGAATCAGCCAAAATACGGGAATTTTTATGGAATACAAAACTACACCATCGAGCAAAAAACGGAGCCCTCGGGTAACTTTATCGTGAAACAGACACTGCCGTACTCTCGCACTGGAATAACCATGGAGGATTTGAAACCCTCAACAGAGTACAGTATTCGAGTGTCAAGCAACAATAAATATGGAAGATCTGATGGTGTTATGATAACACAAACGACACTACCTGGTAATTATTTTCATAAATTATAAAGGTATCAGGTAATTATTAGTGTAAATTATAATTATAATCATAATTATTAACTATAATTGAATACTTTAGCACCCTTTTAATTCCCTAAATATTTTCACGCCATTTTTTCTATTTATATTTATTCAATTCTATCATGTATTTCGAACTTGATAATGATGACATGGAGTCATCGAAACGTCGCTCACTTTTCATATCGCTAATTTTCATTCTAAAATTATAAAGTTGCTAGGTAATTAGTATAATAAATTATAAAACTATCAGGTAATTATTATCATAAATTATGAAGTTGCCAGGTAATTAGTATCATAAATTATAAGACTGTCTGGTAATTATTAGCATAAATTATAACGCTCTCAGGTAATTATTGTCATAAGTTATAACGTTTTCAATCAAGTACATGACGTAAAACCAAAACCAAAGTTATCACTCTAGTCAGTCACAAAAGAAACAAACAATTCAATTAACCAATCAAAACTCGAAGTAAATACTGTTCCCACACGGTAGAATAGTCAAATTCGTGGCAAGGCGATAACTCAGAGTCGAAGATTCCACGAGATTTGTTTGAACCACGAGGTCGACGCTAATACAAAATGGCTTACCGAGTCTCTATATCTGGTCAAGAGGGCATGCGCCCGCGATACAATCAGATAAATCAACGCGACAACCGCTGAAACGGTGAAACATTAACATGTTTCGTTCCTTAACAAATACAGGTACCTGACGCGAAGCGCGGGAAAGCGTGTGCAAGCGCGTCACGATTGGTTTTGGTTTTACTTCTGATTGTGGCGCGAATTTCTGAAGCCAATCGTGTAGTGTAGTAATGCAAATCCAATTACTTATCGACACTCAAGTGAAAACCGCTCTATAAAGGTAATGGACCTTTTCGGCGATACGGCAGCCATTTTAAATTCTGTTGTTTCAAATAGCTATTATGGGATGCGTAGGGGTAAATTAGTATGTATTTGCACCCTAAGCATCCCATAATAGCTAGTTGAAAAATGGCCGCCGTATCGACGAAATTCTAGCAAATGCCATAGGTAAATGGTTGATTCTGAGTTAGCACAGCCCGATTCTAAGAAGAAAAAACCCACCCTTAGCTAAAACCTGGGTTAACATAAATAGTTCAAAAGATGAAAATCAAACTCATTTTTACCCCGGTCTTTATCTCTTTTTTTTTTCTTTTCATCTGTAGTCTTAATTGCTTTGTATTGTTTAAATGTCGAGAAAAACAAACAATAAACAAGTTTGTGTTATGTGTCAGCATGTGTTGTCTTTTGTTTACAGACAACTTCATCCGGGATTTGTTGTTGATCATCGTGTTGCCGCTAAGCCTAGCCGTTTTGTTTATTGTTGTTGTGTGCATAAATGTTCGACCATGTGGCAAACCAAAACCGGAGAAGTATGAGGTAAGCAAACCGTTGACGTATTCTATTTATTAAGTTAAGCTGAGTGAGTGGGCCGCAGATCCAAGCTGTAAGCCCTAGGCTTAAACAAGTTCGTGTAGGCGGGCTTTGGCTGAGCTTATAACTGGGGGGCTTGCATTTCATGGCATCTGGGGAGGAAGACTGATTCTGAAAAAGGGCGTTGATCTGTATTCTCCTTGCATAGTTACTCATTGTCTATTTCTCTTTGAAGTACAATGTTCTGTGAGAACTTAACGTAGTAAATATAGAAAAGTCCGATCGGCTTGTATACGGAAATGAAGGGGCGGGGGCATGGACTGACGGTCAGGACATTGTTTTTCGGTCTGTTAAAGCAAACAAGGGTTTTTTTTTTCTCGCCTAGACACAGTTGTCGATGAAAATCATGGGTGGAGATTGGCTTGAATTTACCCCATCAGATGTTCAACTTCAGCACAAGCTTGGGGAAGGCGCGTTTGGTGAAGCTTATAAAGGTTTGGTGCGAGTCGATAAACAATGGCGTGAATGTGCCGTAAAAAAGCTGAAAGGTAACGCGTTTTGTGTGAGTAAATGAAACTTAGTAACCTACTCACTGAACATCATGATGACTTCGAATTAACCCTAACCTAAAGACAGAATGGCATGAGAATATTGTGATTATTAAAAAGAGGCAGGCAACAAATCCGGCAAACACAAGCTAGTCAGTATGAAAACTGAGGCTGCTTAGGAACCGTCCACACCATGCAAGAGAAATATGAAAACGGCGCTTTCACTTTGAAAACACAACAGATAGTCAGATTCTGTCCGCACTAGACCGGAAGAATCTAAAAACGCAACAATCATCGGTTATTTCGGATTTTTCTTTGAGGAAAACTCAGTCAGGGATATCACAAGATTACCATGACGCCATCGTTTTCAAAAAGCTCCGTTTGCAAAATGTTTTCCGTCCACACGATGACGAAAAGCCCGCGTTTTTCGTGACGGATTAGTGTGGCCGGTAGGCCTAACCGGAGAAACAAATTAAAGCTACGTTTTCAAATTTCTACGGCATAGTGTGGACGCTGCGTGGGTGATACCATTATTTGAAACCACGGTTAAATAATAAATTAGAAATTGTCGTTAAAAATGTTCTGTTTTTTTTTGTTTTTTTGTTTTTTTTTTCAATTACAGTGAATGCAACAGAACGAGAGACAAGGGACCTTATAAACGAGCTTCAAATCATGGTTACTGTTGGTGATCATCCTAACGTCATAAGTCTTATTGGGGCTTGTACAAGAAGCGGTAAGCAATGCAAAGCCAGCAAATAATTTCAACTTTGAAAATGTCTCTACTACGCCCGATTTAGAGTTGCAACCTATAAGTTTCCTAAACCTGCGTTGTTGATTAAAATATATAAGCGTTATTGTCAGAATCTTTAGAGGAAGAATCAGCATAATATAAGAATCTCAAAAGAAAAGTTATCTTCTCGCTGTAATCATCGTTTAAACTGGTCCACGATAAAGAAATGCATTGTCCAAAGTTTGCAATACATTATATTTGTTTTGCCGCATTGATATGTCAAAACATTGTACTTACAATTTGTACAAGTATAAGGTTAACTGTGAAAATCAGATTTCTCCAGCATTTCCACTGAATGAGTGCATAATTAATTCATTAGTAGCGTTTCGACAGAGCCATCCTTAAAAATATTTTATTGAAAATAACTTGTACTGTCAGTTCTTAGAGTGAAATATTGCTTCTTTCAGGTTTGGGGACCCTGCCATGGGCCGGAGAAAGTTATACGCAATACGGTTCTCACTGCAGTTCATTAATATTTACTGAGCGACTTTACTAAAGTTTAAACATTATTACCTTAACCAGGGCCAATATTGGTGGTGGTTCGGTTGGCTGAGAATGGTTGTCTGTTGACTCACTTGAAGAAAAACAGAAAAAACCCTTATGTAAACGACAAGTGTCATGATTCTTCACAAATCGACAAACTAAGGATCGCAAGAGACGTTGCAAATGGAATGTTGCACCTTGCCACCAAAAAGGTACGTGGCATTACCCGTTAAAAGAATAACTGAAGCTAATTCAAAATTCTCGAATCTGATTGGTTACCGGCAGGCTCTTTTTTTTACCGCAAAGTTGCGCAAAATCCAAAATTCTCGTCTTACTTACTTCAAAAAAAATTAAGATAAATATTATGCAGCAGTTTCTTCCAGAACAAGAGATTTCAGGCCTACAACAGATGTAAGTGATGGCAAATATTCGCTGCCCAGACATATAAGAGTGTCATCTAAAGAAACCCATGTTATTTCTTCCTTCGTTTTCTAGTGTGTTCATCGTGATCTTGCAGCAAGAAACGTGCTTCTTGGCAAGAACAATGTTGCCATGGTTTCTGACTTCGGCATGTCACGTGATGTCTACGTAAGCGGTGAATACGAGAATACAACCGGGGTATGAAAATCTATGTAGAAATCATTTATAGTATCTAGCTAGAAGAGTATCTAGGGTGGGTCTTGCTGTACTCAAACGAGTATTAAACTATCAAAGACAAGCGTGAATAGAGACAGAATAGAGTAAACGCAAAACCCTGTTTCCAGATAAACGGGCCATGCACAATCGAATCTGTCGCCGTGTCTTGGAGAAATCACCAAAAACTAATTGCAATTTGTTCTGCACTCAGATCGCATTTTTTGCGAGCAGAAAAACGTAGTCAAAACTGGATTTAAGGTGGCTAAAAACAGTTTCCAGCACTAAGATTTTGATGTGTCGCTATAACCACTCTTGCTGTGGTAATAGGTTACCGTAGCAACTAACAGTATGTCCTGCTTAAAACACCCTTAATTACAGCTTTGGAGACTTATAATTCAAAAACGGCACGGTGAAATCTTTTTATATTATCAAATTTTAATAAGCATGATAAGACGCAACTTTTGGCAAAGTTTTTAAAAAAATATGTACATAGGGTTCAGAGCCACCTGAAAATTTTGAGTTTAGAGTGGTTATAATGACCCATCAAAATCTAACTGCTGGAAACTGTTTTGAGCCACCTTGACAAAAATGCGGCAAAATTGTCCTGATAGTGTTCCTTTAAAGGCGACTAGCTGGTATTTCCTTCACACACAGTTTCCGAAACACAAAATCGAGATAGCAAATTATTTGTAATGAACTTGTTAAAAAGCATAGTCGAATAAAATCAACTACAGATCTAGGCTTTGTAGAGTTAGCCAAAGATCTGTGCTCTTGGTTTTGTCGAGTTCCGTTGAATTGTCGCTGAACGAGAAGCCTACTAATTCCTCACTTGTTTTTCATGGTACCTAAACATTATTTGATCAATTCGTTTGATTTGTTTCTTATGGTCTTTATCAGGGTATGTTGCCAGTTCGCTGGATGGCTCTCGAGTCCTTGGAAGATTACACTTACGACACCAAAACAGACGTGTAAGGGAAGAAAAATTTGACGCCGACCTTCTAGCAGTAACCATTTTAAACCGATGTCTAAGACTAACAACTTATAACTAAAAACTAATCAATCCACGAGTTTGAATGCCCATTAAAATTTACTGGACATTTTATGATTTTAATCATAAAAACCCTACCTTCAATATAGCATGTTGTTATATGGCTAGCCCCTTGAGCGTGCAAGATGAACCAAATTCTGTACCTTGATTGGCTACCCGAGCGGCAAGATGGTGCTATCTTGCCCGCTCGGGACTACCCGCTGTGTCTCGTAAGAACAATTTCCCCGAAAGCCATATAATAAATCCTTTATTGGGCGGGCCAAGCTTGTTCGGTCAAGATGGCTGAATATTGGTCCCGTTATTTTGGCCAATTTCCAGCCATCTTGACTAAACAAGCTTGGTCCATTTATTTGTCGATTATTTCTATTCAGAAAGTGGCGAAAAATACGAATATTTAAGAAACTTCAGAGCGGACAAACGAAATAAGCTTGCGCGAGTTTTGGTGGTGCGCCAGGCTCCAAGTTTGAAAAAATGGCGGGAATTTCGACTACGAACTTTGTATGTTTTCCCAATATTCCCGGTAAACAGCGACATTTTAACGTCACTAATGGAAAGCTGATGTATTGTTTTCGCGGGGAATCAATTTTCATCAGCTCGGACAAAATTAACCTAAAGACGGTTTCCGAGCCCTTTATTTTCGCGCGGTGTACAAGAAATTTCGTTGCAATGACACATTTTTATTCGCAAACACTCTTTACATACTGCATTCATATAAGCAACCCACTGAATATATAAGCAAGAGAACTTCACCGCAGGCAAAGGGAGCCTTGTTTTCTTAACAGTAAAATGCCGAGAAAAAGTCATGCTTGCTCAAGTATAAATAAATCAACCGAGCGACATCCTCGCGCACCTTATTACAGTCCGCCGCTCTTTCCAACCATTGCAGCTTGATTATTACCTGAGTCCGCAGGTAGGGCAAGGGATGCGCAGAAAGCTGCGCAGTACGTTTTTCCACTCTGATCGAATTAAGAAACAGCAACTTCGTCGGCCCATTTTGGAGTAACTCTGAAGCCAAGGCGAAATGCTTTAAATGTTTTCACATAATAAACCTGTTAGTCTGCTCTTATAAAAGACCCTAGTATAAAAGTAATGTACAGGAACAAGACCAGCTGTTTCCCACAAATGATTTGTTAAGGTTAACTAATTTCTACAACTGTTCAAAGCACGTGCTAACAACTTAGGAGATCACGTTTCTTTCGCAGATGGTCATTTGGCGTGGTGTTATGGGAAATACAGTCTGGAGGTAACAGACTTTTAATCATTTTGTCAATATTCTCTCGAGTTTAATGAGCCCGGATAAGCGTCGGGAAAGGTTCCTTAGTTGCACATTAACTATTAAATGATGAAGTCATGTCTACTTTGTTGTTCATTTCTGTAAGGTAAAACGCCGTATTCTGGTCTTGGAGGCATGGACGTTGTCGATTTTCTCAAATCAGAAAAAAGACTAAAGCAGCCAGACGGATGTCCTGACGAAATGTAAATGCTCTGTTTAGGATATTTATATTGTTGTCTGTGCATTGTTTTTGGTAATTAGATTTTCAGTCGTAAACATATTTTGTTTCCAAAAAAATGGTCCTGTAACCAGGTGGTTGATTCATGATTGAGAAACGTTACTCTGGTTTAAAAAATGTAAAAATGTAGTAAAAAATGTTTTGTAAAAGTCCCAACGTTTCGGCTAAAACTTCAGCCTTTCTCAAACCAGAGTAACGTTTTTCAATCATGAATATTTCGTTTCGTTTCGATTTGGTTGTGTTTGCTGGCTAGTTTGAGTTTAGTACAGTGGCGGATCCAGACCTTGAGCTAAGGGGGCAGGGGGCGGCGCTTTTGTTTTGCTTGCCTTGCCGGCTTTTCTTCCTACTGTGATTTCTTCTTTTTTTACCCAAAATAAGGGGGGGCAGCCCGGCCCCCCGGGCCTCTCCCCTACATCCCCCATTGTAGTAGTTCGGTTAAGGACAAGTAGCGCTGTGTAGACGTCAAACATTTCCATTTCTCAAAGTCGACTCTGATAATCCTAGACCCTAGTAAAGTTACTGAGGCATTCCTAGCATTTGAGTAATTTAAGATTGTAACAATTTATTTTTCTTGTCGTAATGACAGCTACGAGATCATGATATCATGCTGGCGCCTAGACCCCTCGGAGCGCCCGTCATTCAGCGATCTTGTGACGTCACTGGAGCGGGAGTTACTCAATAGAGATGTAAGTATTGAATGCCGCTGTTGTTGTTTTAGACGTTATTGTCGTTCTCGTTTCCTGTATCGGTCGTTTTTGTTTGTTTGTTTATTTGTTTCTCTTTTTTCTTTTGTACTTAGATAAAAATAATATATTAAAAGAAAAATACAAACGTCATTACCTGCTACGTTACATCCTATTGTGGTTAACCACAAAACTAAAACAATTTTTGAAATTTTAGCCAGCATGTGTTACGGAGCTAAAATGTCACGCGTTACGCGCATACAGTCTTGCGTGACATATGCCTCACCGCGTCATTGGAAACGGCTGCCGTTTAGCCAGTTTTTCCAACAATTCATTTACTTCCCACTGTAACCAAACTTGCGATGGAGGTCGCTTTTCTCTTTTTATGCCATTATACCGTTAACCTTTGACAATGTTTTTTTTTAATTTTCTTTTCTCTTTTGACAGCACTATCCGAAGGAAAAAGGCCTCGAAACTGAATCTCATGGAAATGTAAATTTCTCAGCCGAAGTCGATAGCCATGAAGAGCAAACCACTTCCTTCTAGTTCATCAGTTCAAGAGAAGAGGGCGAGCATGAGAGGTTTGCATTATGGTGTTTGTGTATCAAGAACAAACGTTTAGTAATGTCCGTCCGATTTATGGAAGGTGCGCGCGTATGAGAGGCGGACGGCAACGGAATATGAGCCATACCTGGGACCAAAGTTGTGGAATAAGCTACCAGGCGAAATCGGAACCCTTTATTCATTTATTCTGTTTATTAGCCATCACTGTACAGTTTTAACAATCGTATTCCTAAATGTGATTTAAGTGTGTTGGTAAAGACGACAATTGCTCAAATTGCATTCTTTGTAATTCTTAACAGAATGAATTTTTCCTTCCTATTGTTAGTTTTTTTTTTTTTTCCTTCTTCTGTTTCTTCTTAGCTAAGTTTTTAATAGTTTATCTCATTAGTTAATAGTTGGTAAGCGTTTTAATAATTTATTAGACAATAGTTAGTAGGTTTTTTATTATATGAAGCGTCCCCAATTAGTAGATGGGTGTTTCCCCTCGGCTAACAAAATTGCGACACGTTAATAAAGTTTATGTATGCATGTAACTAAAGGAGTTACATGCGATACTCAAAGGAATCTGTAAACTATTGAGGGCACCACAACGAAGCGTGAATCTGTTACGTTTTTATACGATTGATGGCTGAATGTGTTCACGCTTTAATCGGTCAGATGTTGTTAACCTTTATATACCGTTGGGTTTTCGTTGTGAGAAGACGTATCTAAATCATTTTGTGGTTAGTAGATGGCTTTTAGCTTGCTGTACAAGGGGATAACATTCCCCCCGCCCCGTTTATACGTCCCAGGCTTAATTATTGCACAAGATATGCACCTTATTTACTCGGTCGCTTTTCAGATAATACGCGCGGATATTTTACAAGTTTCGTAATACGAAGCAAGGAAAAAGAAGAGGAAGAATGAAAAGTGCGCAAATAATCGGTTAATTCATCGCATAAGGTATTCATTATTCCACTACATTTTTCTTGTTATTTATTTGTAAAATGGAGTACTACAGAGTAATAGAGAATACGGCAGTGTAACAACCAATCATGTTTAACGTTTTTGGATTCTTTTTCGCGTTCTGGCACATCACATTCGACGAAATAAGATAAAAGTTAAGCTAGTCCACATTATCATATTTATAACTTATTATACCTTTTTACTGCGCTTTAGCGGCATATCAAGCGAGTTTGGTCGAGCCATGTTTCGTATTCAAAATACCCATGGCGAGACCAAACGACCATGATATAGTAGCAAATTAAGTGACCATGATATCGTAGCCATATTATGTCAGTGACTTGATATCAGGACAGTAGACACGGCTTCTGATTGGCTTATTGCTAGTTTGTGTACGGTAAGGTCAAAGAGCGTAATAGAGAAATAGTGATATCAGTTATTCTATCTTTTGAATTGGAAAATGGTCGGTTTTCCACTCACTCGAGAAGTCGGACACGATTCGAAAGGACCGATGACTTGGCTCGGGTATAAGTTTCAATTTCGAACTTTGCCAAAATTTCCAAACAAAAGGCGCTTTTTAACAGCACCTTACTGCATCTACAAATGTTGCTTAGGCCTATGCTTATGCGCTAGCAACCTCATTCCCAGGGTTTCTCTTCCCTTGAACCGTTTAATTGTAGAAGGGAGACCCTGGGAACGAGATTTATGCGCTAGTGCCTTTAGTCTTTGTAATGATAATTTATCTTGCAAGCAATCTCATTAAACACACTTTATAACAGTGCCATTTGTCTGATGAGTATTATATTCTACCTGTGTCAAATGTACTGCAGGTATGTTTTGTGAAGTCAGCTAAAGGTAACAAAAAATACAGAATGTTTTCTCATTTCTCCGACGTTTCGGAGAACGATTTGGAAAATAATTCCTGGATAATTCAATTCAGGCGAAGACGAAAAGAAGGATGATTCACTGTTACTCGACTTTTAAACCTCAAAGCTGTTTAATGAACTAATATACGCGTATAGATAGTTTCAAGTTTCAAAGGACAATTCAGTCCGCGAGATTTAGCTTGAACGTAAAGTTTTATATTACAGTGAAATCCCGATTTTTCGACGTCCAAGGGGGAAACGAAAATTGGTATGAAAAATCAGCTAGTTCGAGAAATCGGATTCCACTGTACACAATATATGTTCAGAAATTACTAGAAACCGTTAAGTGTTGGTTCGTTTGGTTCTATCAACTGTCATTTCGAGCTAGTAGCCATTTTGCCGAAGAATCATTGCCTTTCTGGTCATTGTCTTCTTCAGTTGTGATTACGCTTCCTTGAGATTCCATTCCATTGTTTTTGTTACTGATATAGTGCTGCGAAAACAGGAAATAAGAAAACTATTTTAGTGATTACTAAAATTACCTCACTTGGTGAAAATCTTGAGAGTTTTATGGCAAGGAATTTAGGTTAAAGGCAAGGGATAAGGCAATCAACGGGTGACATTTTTCGAGTGGAAACACATTACTCCGCGTGTCGCAAATTAACGAAACAAAGAAGAGAAAAGGTGAATTTTCACTTTGAAGACAATGAACTATTCTTTATAAGGTATTTTATGCTCTCCTTTTCAAAGCAGGCCAAGAAAGGACGTGTGCAAACAGACATCTTAGGTCTAAGCGGTTAACGCGCGCTAATAAAGATGTCGAGTCGATGGTTATTTAGCTCCTTCCAAACACAAATTTAAAGAGGACATTTCACGACTAACGCATTTTGAAAAAAACCGGCCAATTTCTTAATTAATCTTGCTCAGTTGCAACAGAAAAAGGCTTAAAACATCGTGACATAGTTCCGTTAGTACACAATAAAATGTACTAAAACAGCAATTGGTTAACTTTCGTTATTGCATACATTACATAAATTACAGATTTTCTCCACTTACTCCTGTGTTTTCCAGCTCCTTCTCCAGTGACGTCACAAGCTCGCTGAATGACGGGCGTTTTGAGGGGTCTGGACGCCAGCATGACATCATAATCTCGTATCTGTTAAAATAGTTATAAAGTTGATTTTAATTTTATTAGGAAGATTTGTTTAATTGTTGCACAATTATTTCTGAGGCTCAGAGCCGCCCAATGAATGAGTTGCCAGTAATCGGATACCCGTGTTTGCGCAAAGAACTTTGGGATCGTCAGGGGGCAAACATTGCAAGTCGCTAGAAGGAAATGTATGGCAAAAAGTTGTTTTGACGCCCAAAAACATGGTTTTGGGGAGAGATCAACGCTTATTCGCTGTTGTTTTATCGCAAATGGATTTTGGCAATGTTGATACATGGAAAATGTAAGATTTTGTTTGAATAACCGTGAAATAAGTGATACAATTTACCGATAAACTCCCTTTTGCTTGCGTGAGGTTTATTGTGAAATACATTGAAGAGAATATTGAAAATTTCAATACACGCCTGATCTCGAGAGGCTACCCGGAGCAAATGGTAGAAAAGACACTCCGAGAAGTTAAATATAAAGACAGAAAAAAGCTGTAAAACAGAAATCGAAAAATGCAGAAGGAACTACTACCCTTTGTGTCGGGCAATTTCACTCAACCGTCAATACCAAACTTTGGAAAGCATAATCACGCACAAATGGCACTTTTAAATACAAATACTCAGAGATATATTCAAGGAGCCACCCTTGATCTGTTAAAGAAAAGTAAAATCATTGAAATACGTGCTTGTAAAAGCAAAACAAAGGCTTTGAGCAACACAGCAGCCACACAGCATGAGTCGCGCGGACTCATTTGTCATTAAATCAACCCCAGAGAGTACAATGATCGCGACCGGGCTTATTTCCAGTATTATTTGTATGACTGAGCTTTCAAATAAGCCAAAAGTAGCCTGTACACAACTTAAAAGGCCTTACTGGGCTATTTCCTCTCGATTTATACCTAATTAATTTTGTAATATTTTCGGACCATTACGCGATGTAAATTTCACAATTAAACCTCACGCAAGCAACGGAGTTTATCGGTAGGTTTTATCACATATTTCACGGTTATTCAAACAAAAACTTACATATTCCACATATCAACATTGCCCAAATCCATTCGCGATAAAAACGACGGCGAAAAAGTGTTGATCTCTCTCAAAAATCGTTTTCTTGTACCTCGAAACAACTTTTCGCCATACATTTCCTTCTAGCGACTAGCAATGTTTGCCCCCTGACGATCCCATAGTTCTTCGCGCAAACACGGGTATCCGATTACTGGCAACTCATTCATTTATCGTTAATTTTTAATTTGCACTGCAGTGCAAATTAACGCGCGTGCGTCCGCAATTTTCTCAGTCATATAACAACTGTATGAAAGAGCAAATAAGGATTTGCACTACTCGTGATATTTGACAATTCTGAAGACTCGTGCAATTTTGAGAAAGTTTTCAAATATCACGAGTAGTGTAAATCATTTATTGCGCTCGCATTTATTGTACTAATTTCAACTGGGAACCTGGACACGCTGTTTGGGGTATTTAATGGAGCTCGCCCGAATACCATAATATCTCGTCGAACTCTCGGCAAGTGCCATTTAACAAAATCTTCGTGAGAAATACATTACATCGCATTCTAATTAGGTAATTATATATTTACATTTTGTCTGGGCATCCATCTGGTTGTTTTAGTCTATGTCCTGACTTAAGAAAGTCAACAACCTCCATTCCTCCAAGACCAGAATACGGCATTTTACCTGAACAGAAAACAAACTGATTCATTGCGAAAAATGTATTTTTAAGTAGGCATAATGATCGGCTTTCCCCCCCTCCTCCCCCTACCCTACCCCCCTGGATATACACTTTCCACTTGATAAACCTCATCCAGTTTTTCAAACAACCAATTAGAAACAGGACATGGGGATGGATGTCTGTAGTGTTCGACTCTAAACTTTGAACTTTGAACTTTTTTGCTTCCATCACTTTTAATCATAATTAATTGTAGCAGCTCTCGTAAGCTTGTAATTGTTTTGTTTGTTGGCAGTTGTTATTGTTTTAGGGATAGGGGCGTTGTTTCTGTTCTTTGTTCTTTGTTCTCTCAAAGGGTATCAAACCATTCATGTGAGACCTTACGAGAGCTGCTACCTAACCCTGTTTAATACAATATAAACTCACTGCAGATTTTTTCGGCAACAAGCTTTAAATCAAAAGTGCTGAGGAATGTACAGAAAAGCAGAAATGTCACTACTTTGAATTTCAGTCCGTCACTCACAGAGATAGTAAGAACTTTTGACCAGGCTATTTCAGATCAAACGTTGTTGATTATTCAAAAGATTTCTAACAAAAATGATTCGTTGCGCTTACCTAGAGTTTCTATCTCCCATAACACAACACCAAATGACCATCTGAAAAGAAAACGCAATAACAGTACTTCATTAACTTTCTTCAGCGCGTCATCACGTTAGTGATTTATAAATTCAGTTTCTAAATCAAGTGAATTATGTTTGAGATAAATCGTTTATTAAACTCACAACTTGCAGCTATAAGCTGAATTACTTGTGTTATATACTACATGTTTAAAAAATTTAAACTATAAAAATTCCTAACTATACCTAAAAAAGTTATATAATAACAAAATACACCAAACTAGTATAAAATTCTATTTACAATTGTTGTTTATTTGCATAGTGCATTATGAACTGCGCTATGTTTCAGGTTTGATCTAAACGTCTTTGCAATCAAAGCGCCTGCATCTAGTCACATGATTTGTATAGAAAAAAGCGGCGCGCGGTGTCAGTAGGCCATTTTACAGTTGTGTGCTTAGTTACCTGGCCTATGACTGCAATCAAGGCTGGAGATGACCTTGCCTTGATACAGACCTCTCTGCTTTTCTCATGCAAATGCCAACTAGTTAGCATAAGAACGAGTTGATTTACACAACAAAAACAGTGAGGTCTGTATCAAAACAAGGTCAACTCCAGCCTCGGTGCCATTTAAAGGCCAGGTCACTGAGCAGACAACTGTAAAATGGTCTATTATTAGGGAGCTCAGTCACTGTATTTTGAGTTATTTTGGCCACATACAAAATTACTTTAAATGGTAGGAAACTTGAAAATAACAGTTTAATAAGATAGAAAAACACCAAAGACATAATGATAAAACACAAAGGAATAAGGATGGCTAAGGATGGAGAAGATTAACACGGATTACAAACGACGAATTTGAAAAATTGAGGTTAAACTTTTCAATATGCGAAACCGTGACGTAGCTCCTTTAAGCAATGACGATGACAACGCCATGGACGACGTCTACCCGGGAGTACTTCCTTATATGTACTATATAGGTATGTGCCGCGTGATAGAGTAGGGTTTTTGAGGTTATCGATCCTTAAATAGCCAAGGGTATCATTTTTGCCGCTGTTAGCATTGTGTTCCCGGTGTGATCCTTAGATAGGGTACCTAAATTGTATCAGCTAAAATTGCAGTGTGTAAATGCCCAGCTGAATGGAAAACATTTGATCTGTTTAAAACTGAACTGTTCGTAACCTTCCAATGTTACAGAAACGAAATAAAGTTCAACCATTCATGCTTTTCTTAGTTTTTGTTTTTCCCTTGAATAGGGTGTCATTCCTCGGGTGTGGGTCTAAAATAAGGTGCGTTTTTCATTTGCTTCATCCTTGAATAGGGTCAGGGTTTAAGACACTTCGCGCCACACACCTACCAGAAATTTACGGAAGTATCTCCCCCCAACCCCCACTGGGGGGCGCCTAATAAGAAATGAATCTTTATTTTACTTTCGAATTTTGTAATTTAACTATCTGACTATCAATATGCCAATCGGTCTGAAAACTTGCTCAAGCTCCATATGTAATGCCAGCGATCAATTCCAAAAGGAAATACGAAAAAAATGCCGTCGCGGCAAACGTTCTTCAAAATACGCAGAATTTGGTCATTTCACGTTGTTGTTTTGCAGAGGACGGCTATGAAAAGTACTAATACTTACAACGCACGTGCACAGCTATTTTTTTCCATATTTTTCGTTGTCGTTGCCGTCGAGGTGGCGAGCGAACCAGAATGTTCTTCTTCTCCTAATGATATTCTCTTCTGAACGTCATATAATTCTAAAACAAACCTGCCTGCCCTCGAGAGATCCGAATTATTTGTAAAGCTGGATGTTGTATTTTCACACAGGTGAAAAGGACCAAAGAATTTGTCGACGCTCCGCCGACAACGAGTTCGCAGTCTTTCTCATGCGTTGAAACAGGGAATTCAGCTTAGAAGTGGACTGTTCACTTCACAGAAGATTGAAAGGATGACAGAAACTGTCAATACCTCAGCGGATGGAAAGGTAAAGAGAGGCTTTCGAAGAAAATTTCTCATGGGAAGATGCCGGTTTATCGATTATGTCGTCGCAAATGTTTACCACAGACTACTTGTGTTGAAGACCATGCAGGAATTCACAAGGCTCTTCCAGAAATAAGGTAACTTTAATGAATAGACTAAACTTAAATCGATTTTCTTAAAGAAATTTTCAGATCTTCCCGTAAACATTTTACGGCCTAATTTTATGCCCATTTTAGTCGCTTTTGTTGTGCATTTACACGAAAATTACGAACACGGACGCTTCAGGTTGACATAACGAGGAAATTTAGTCTTGGCCTTTGTTACGTACCAGTATTTGCGAAACATCAGTTGACTAGCTGTGTATAAGATTGTTTGAGCACGCTTCTTGAGTTGAACCAGGAAACCACATCAGATCATAATGCGAAATTCAAAATTTCTAAATCGTTGCTCACAAGGCAAAAGCGTGAGTAAGTTTCCGGTATATAAATTCATGTCGTTTTCAGTTTTTAGTCCTGCTGTTGGACAAGATTTTAGGACTGTCAACCCATAGGCCGACACTTTCATAGCCTTCCAATGTGACTATTTTCAAAAGGTAAACAAAGACGATATTGTTTTGTTGTTGTTGTTTCTGTCATTGCTAAGGGAAATGCAAATTGCTTTGATCCACGTCATAAAGATTGCAAAAGATTGAGATATTTAACTGCGAAAGACTTGTTTAAGCTTTTGTGAATCTGTAGAAAAGTTTTCAGCGAGTGCCAAAATTCCAAATTTTTAGCAGCATTAATAATGCCCATTGTAACTTTGCTTTTGGAATTTGAAAACGGCTTTTGCGTTCTGAAAACGCATCAAATGTTTTCCGTCCACACTACGCCGGAGAAATTTGAAAACGCAACAATAACCAGTCATTTTGGATTTGTGTTTGAGGAAAACCCGGTCAGGGAAATCACGTGATTATCGTGACGTCATCGTTGCTCCGTCATCAACATGTTTTCTGTCCACGCGAAAACGAAACGCCGGCGTTGTCAAATTCTTCCGATTTGAAGAGCGTTTTCGAAAAGCTCTGTTTTCGTGACGGTAAGCCTAACCTAAATTGCTTCTCAATTTTCTCCGGGGTAGTGTGGACGGGGCTCAGGCAGCGTCCGCATTTCCTTACGCAAGTTTTCCTCAAACACAAATCCAAAATGACGGTGATTGGGTGTGGACGGAAAACATTTGATGCGTTTTCAGAGTGAAACCTCCGTTTTCAAATCCCTCCGGCGTAGTGTCGACGGGGCCTTGGTCAGCAGTTGTTCATTTTAGTGATGCAATGTATGATTTTCCAAAGCGCAAACTTACACGTCTGTCTTAGCACTGTATGTATAATCTTCCAAGGACTCGAGGGCCATCCATCGAACTGGCAACATTCCCTGTACGAAGACAAGAAAAAAGGGGTCAAAAAATGAGAAGACAAAGGCAGAATCTATAGTGAATTAAGAGATAGAATCCAAAGAGCAAGAATTTTAAAGAAACAATTGAAACTAATCGTAAGCGGTTCTTTTGCCTACCCCGCTTGTGCTTTCGTATTCACCACTTTCGTACACGTCACGCGACAAACCGAAGTCAGAAACCATGGCAACATTGTCCTCGCCAAGGAGTATGTTCCGAGCTGCAAGATCGCGATGAATACACTACAACCACAGAGAAAACAATAGCCCTTCTTAGAGTTCCAATAACAACTAGTACTAAGCAAACATTTCTGAATCCTAGATCTCAATGTACATTCAAACAAAGCCAACGTTTGCCCATAGAGCGTTTTCACTTGACGTCACGGCGTCCATATTGATGTACCAAACCAATCCTCGGAAAGTTGAACTCTTTTCTGATGTAAACAATTTCTCTTGATCTAGGAAATTTGCAGAACGCTCCATACAACCTAAGCCAATCAGAAGGACGTAATTTCAACAACTTAACTTCGACTTTGCGTTGTAAATTTGACTCTTTTTCTTCTTGTGTTATTTATTAACCCATCAAACAAATTTGTTGTTTTATCTTCAATATCTGTGAAGGAGTGAACTTATAAAAATACCGGCCACTTTTTCTGGTACAGGTTAACTAATGTTTGTAAACTTAGAGGCATGGAAACGAGAAACAGCTCCAGTTGAAGGAGATGGTGTAGGTGTAAAAGTAGTTAGAGCTCTTTGAGCTGGCAGAACTATTGCTAGGTTCAGAAATTTACTAAGGATCACAGTATCAAAACAGCGTCAATTCATTTTAAATCTCTTTATGTGGTAATGTTTGATGACGTTCTTAGGTAAAATAATTCTTTATATTTTGCATTAACTTAGCTTTTATGATAGCTTATGTACCTTTTTGGTGGCAAGGTGTAACATCCCATTGGCAATGTCTCTTGCAATCTTTACTCTGTCTATATGTGTAAAGGGAACTTGCTTTTGCTCAACGTTGTTATAAGGATTTTCTCGGTTTTTCGTCAAGAACTGAAGTAAGCTACCATTCACCGCCAGACGCACCACAACTAGTATTGAACCTGGTCAAGATTTCAAAGATGAAATGCGTCTCACGTATTAGTGCAATTAAAAACTAGCTGTGGTTTTCAGTTTTATCCGTCCCGATATAAGTTGCAGAACCTAGGAATCATTACTCGGGCTTCCGTAGCAAAGCCTGAGTCATAAAATGCAAGACTTTCAAAGTCTTGGTCGCCAAAAGGGGTTCATGGTTCCACGCGTTTCTGGCGTAGAGCATGGAAACTGCCACAACTTTCTTTATCGTGTGTTCGCTCTTCGTGAACGTCGTAATACGCAGAATGCGGAGTTTTGTGAACAAAGTTTTGGAAAGAATCGGGCCTTATACGTTCATCTCACGTATACAAAGATGTCAATCTTTTTCGGAACGGGTCGGTTCACGAATTGTATCGCTTGAAAGTCTGTCATATAAGCACAGTCCATCCTCGTTCTCGCGAGATAACAAATGAGTGATAACAAGTTCAACCTGCGAAAACACTGACAAAAAACTATGTTTACTGACTTGAACTATGATGCTGAGAGGAGAATCTAAGATGTTGAAAACATCAAGAATCGTTGTAAAAACTAAGAACTTCGAAGATCAGGCATCATCATAAATGAGCCTTAAATGAAGAATTTAGTTCACTAAACTTACCGCTCCTTGTACAAGCTCCAATAAGACTTATGACGTTAGGATGTTCTCCAACAGTGACCATGATTTGAAGCTCGTTCATAAGGTCTCGCTTCTCCATCTCTGTGGCACTTTCTGCAATTATTAAAAAAACATAACCACAGTTTAAAATACTTTACATCACTTCTAGCAGATTATCACTGCATTTAATATCTATACACAAGTTATGTATTTGAACATCACCGATCGATTTAAGGGACATCAACTAAACGAGAAGGTCGATCTTTTCCTCGTGTCGCAGTAATGTTATATCGATCTTCAGGAATGGAAACGCAAAAACCCCCTATTACATTTGCACGTACTCCGCGTGTGAATGCAATTATAAATTGATTTTGCTGATTTATATAAAACATAGACATTGAATAAGTACTAGTGGGTCCGGACTCTTTAAATGGATTAAGCACTCTGACGTCTTTTTAGCCACCAAGCCGGGGAAATTAGCCAAATATCATTCAGTATTTTTATGTGCTGCAATTATTTGGCTTCTCAGTTACTTCGCTGCAATCTGTGACCAGATTAGGCATTAAGCTTGACTTTGAAAGGTTTCTTTGACCATCCCCAAATTAAATAACTTACTTATCCTCCTCGCCCTGGCTGAGACATAAGGCCGCAACCATAACCCGCCACTATACCCTGTGCCGTGCCTTGGCGTGCGCCACATCCTATTAGAGACCCATCACTTCCAGCTCCTTCATCACTGTCTCCTGCCAGGTGGTTTTTGGTCTGCCACTCTTTCTCCACCCAGTTAGAGCCCATCTCAACTAAGGTGTAAGGTGGAATCAACTAATACAATTACCTTTGAGCTTTTTCACTGCGCATTGTCGCCATTGTCCATTGACCCGCACCAAACCTTTATAAGCTTCGCCAAACGCGCCTTCCCCAAGTTTGTCTTGAAGTGTAATATCTGACCTCGGAAGTTCAAGCCAATCTCCACGCACCCAAAACATAGTCTAGAAGACAAGAGTAACCCTTCTTTAGATTACTGTTGGTTTGGTTTTATTCTCCTAAACTTTCTCCAGGAACAGTGTGTACTGAGCTTATGATCTCATGAATATAAGAACAATTTTTTTTGCACCGTAACAGGGTTGCCACAGGTATGGAAATAGTCAAGGAAAAAATTCTTCAAGGTCGGGGAAAAATCTAGCCGGCGAAAACAGCCGTCCTTCTTCGCTACCGGCGCCACTCGGGCCGGAAATTTTATTTTGAGTCAGGAAAAATTGACAGTTCGAAGAAAAGTCATGAAAATTGAAATAATTTAACACGGCTGATTTAATGACATTGAAGGCTGGAAGAAACACTGCATTGGGGCACTGATCTTAACGATGTTTTCTACAATGAAAGAAAACCTTGTTGAAAACTTATAAGGAAAGGCTAGAAACTGATGCTAAATTATCTGACATTTTGTATCTATTTGGTCATGGAAATTTTTATCAGGGAAAAGTCAGGGAATATATTGAAAAGTGATGTCTGTGGCAACCACACGTAAATCACTTCGAGGCACCTACACGACTGTCCAGGGTTAGTTACATTATTATACCTCGTATTTCTCCGATCTTGATTTACGAGTTGGCCGGACTTTTGCGCAAACTGCCACGACAAACAGAACAGCTAAGATCACCGGTAACACGATAATCAACATCAAATTCCTGATGAACCGGTCTGCGAACAAAATACAAGCAAAATAATTAATGCGATGGCTTGGCTTGCATAAGGAGAGTGGCTTCCCAATAACACGTCCTAACAATTTCGAGTCAAACCTCAAGTCCATTAACTCCATAAGCTTAATTCTTACAATTCTGTCATTTTGTGTATGATATGCGGTTCAAGGTATTACTATATTGGACACCAAGTGTGTGACCATTCAAATGAAGAATATGGAGCTTGCTTTAAAAAGTATGTGGATAGCTCCAGCATGTCACCAGTTAAATGACAATATTGAGCGATTCTTTCTTGCAGTAGGCTTTTTTTGTTTCATGTGTAGGGAGCCTCTTCCTATTAATCATATAAGTCAGACAAGGGCCAGGGGCGGATTCGGGGAGTGGGGTGGGAGGCTAGCCACCCTCAACCCTTTTTTGAAAAGCAAAACATAAAGTTTTTAAAAAGATTGTGAATATTATGGCAGAAATAAAAGCAAACTCCCGGACAGGTACGTCATTGTAATATTTACATTGTTGCATTGCTAGTTTTCCTGTTATAACAGTTTTCAATTTAACAGGTCCCAATTCTCAAATTGCAACATTTTGGGGGGCACGCCTCATTGATTCTGCAACCCTAAAGTACAAGCCATCCCCACCCCCCTTGGAAAATCCTGGATTATCCAAGATTACTAATCGATTTTGATAATTTGTGCACCTGAGTGCTCCTTATAAATCACTAAGAGGCTATGTTTATACCCATTGTACTTACATGCAAATTGTAGAAACTAGTCAGCAAAGTTTACCGCAGATATAACACTTACCAGGTAGTGTGCTTTGTGTTATCATAACACCATTAGATCTTCCATATTTGTTGTTGCTTGACACTCGAATACTGTACTCTGTTGCGGGTTCCAAATCCTCCATCGTCGTTTTCGTCCGAGAGTACGGGAGTGTCTGTATCACTGTGAAGTTACCCGAGGGTTCTGTCTTTAGCTCGATGGTGTAGTTTTGTATCTGATAAAAGTCCCCGTGTTTTGGCGGATTCCAACTCAGGATGATGTATTGTGTCTGCACATTTATTGCCCTCAAGTCTTCAGGGGGTTGAGGTTTTCCTTCATGATTAACGATGCAACACACAAAAAACAGAAAGCTGAAATTAAAGTTAAGTTACTAACTAGGAAGATCAGGGCTTTTCTGGGAAAGAACGCCAAGAAAGCTAGTTTAAAATGTTCTCATTTCGTTTTGTGTCTATTCCTGTGATGACAATGGTTTACGAAAAGGCGCACTAAAGGGTTAAGCAGTGTATAGATTTTTAATGTTACTTCTTTGATTGGACACGTTGGCTATCTACCATCTCCTATCCGACGCGCGCTCGTGAAATTAGGGAAACCACGACGGCAACGGCAACGGCAACGGCAACGACAACGTCACTGAACAAAAGATTTAATGAGCAGAACAATGGTTGTGCACGTGCGTTATAAGTCTTAGAACATTTCTTTACCCTCTGCAAAACAACAACGTGAAATGACCAAATTCTGGGTTGTCTGAAGAACGTGAACCACGACGGCAAATTTATCGCTGTGTCTCAGATTCAGTTTCGTGATAGCTTTGAAAGTGAAACAAAGTAAATGACTTTAGGGTACCGCGAAATTTGCGGGTAAAATATAAATTCCTTAATCGACGTTGTCCTCGGCGTCGCCGTCGTGGTTTCATAAACTACCTATCGTTAATTGTATGACTTACCTAAAACAGTTATGGCCGTGACATCGAGTCTTTTGTTTAATGCTGACTCAATTCCATCTGTCAAATGGTTGCGAGCCTCGATCTCATTCGTCTTGTTTAAATTTACCACGGTGAACACTTTAATTTCTGCCTTCACACTGCCACTTCTTTAAAAAACACAAAATCATTGCAATGTGATCGAGCCGTCCCGCCATCAAAGACAACAGCCTTGCATTTACTTCAAGCGAATACAAAACAGGAAGGCAACGGTGGTCACTTGCCAGGTTCATATGCATGAAGTTTCACTTGCAAAGTCAGGTTTCCAAGGGGCGGGGGGGACTAACTTACCTGAACTCCACAACTTTAACGTCGTATATCTTCAGAACGCTCGATTTACTAAAATGACGCTTTATCTACAAAAGAAATGACAGTTACTTGAACTTGAAAAACAAAAACAAAAACAAACAAAATAAGAATTGGGTATTATTTAACCATCGCATAATTCCAAACTGACATGCTGTTGCAATCGTTCAACGCTCGTAGAACAAGACCGAGTTACAACTATTCCGCTGTCAACCCAAAATCAGGTGTTAACGTAAAATCCAGGGATAGTTTCTTCTTCACAGTATTCTGTGAAGAGTTACTTTAAAGAACGAAAAACCGTGTATCAATGTAAACATTTGTAGGAACTAGTTTCTTGAACATTTGGTTAGCGCCCTTTATTCTTGATTAAGGGGTTCCAGACTTGAAGTCTGACCTGCGTCACCGCAAAACCATCTAACAAGTTGATCAGATTGAAGTACGTCTCGTAACCGTTATGATACTCAGTGTTGTTTTACATATGGGCTATTGACCAAGCTTGTTCGGTCAAGATGGCTACATTTTGCCCAGATTCTTTTTATGCCTGTTTATGCACCGAGACGGAGTCGAGGTCCATAAACACACAAACAAAGAACGAGGCCAATATCCAGCCATATTGTTTTTTTTTGTTGTTTTTTTTTTTAATAAAGGGTTTTTTTTTTCTCAATAAAGGATTCATTATTTGGAAAAAGAACATTTTTTTCTTGTGCGACACAGTGTGTAATCCCGAGAGGGCGAGATAGCTCCATCTTGCCCTCTCGGGTAACCAATCACAGCGCAGGATTCGGTTTATTTTGTCCGCTCACGGAGCTAGTCATATAATAGTGCATGTTAAGCTCGACTACGAAACAAATAAGACCCTTCTTACCGCTTGTCTAATGTTTTCTTCCAAAGCCACGAACCTGCTGGCACTACGGTTCAATAAATCTGTGCTGAAGTTCGCATTTATCACGAACTGAAAGCTTACAGGAACAACTACTTCACCTGGAAAAAATACAATACAAATAATGAAACTATTATTATTACTACTGGACAGTCAGGAGACAAAAATAACGTTTTACTCACGTGGCCAGCAGCCATGCAAAAATATCGGAACAAAAATACGTGTTTAAATGAGGAAAGAGTTCAACTCCCACAGGATTGGTTTGGTACACCAACATGGCCGCCGTTTCATTATTTGGAACACCAGTGTGGCTGCCGTGACGTCATGTGAAAACACTCGATATCTAATTGTTCTGTATGGGATACCAGGACAAAGAAAACCAAGTCTAATAACGAAAAAGACAGGTCTCTGGAGGATAGCGCCGATCCTTTTCAGTTCAATACCAGCCAGAAAGAAAGGTGAGATGGGAGCCATTCAATTCTAATGACAAAACTACAGAGATTCTGAGCCTGATTAGTAGCCAGGCTGTCCAAGATCGTTCGGTTTTACTCTTTCCTCTGCCGATATAACTCCCAAAAGATATTGCTCTTTATGTCATGTTTAGGGGGTAAGAGAGCGCGCTCACGGACTCTAGCAATCAGGCTACGCCATAGTTAATGGAAGGAAATGGTTATGAAACCTGGCACAGTTCTTTATTGTATGTTTTTGTTGGCTATTTTGAGGGTTGACCCTGCACAAAACCTGGCAAAATACAAACGGTGGTTACATGTGCTCATGCAACTAACCAATAGAAGCATTGCTATTATGCAATTCATGCATGGTCTATGAGCATAAAACAAAAGACGTGCAGGGTCAAGGACCTTCCAACAATTAATCTTAGCTTGTTTGTAAATGTTTGCTTCTTTGATGTTTACCGGGCTTCTTAACCATTTGCCTCTATGAACTATGGCTAAACAGAGATTAGCTTCGCATCGAAGACTGGCAGCATGTTACTCTTGATTCCCGAGTAAGATAGGCTCGATTACCAGCTGCTGTTTCGGGAAATGAGCCCGCGCTCACCCCCTGAAAAGACCACGGAGGAACGCGACCGAACCGGGAGAGCGGCGGAAATCGAGCCTACGAATATGAGCGGGTTTGAAATTCAAGCACTAGATTGCCTGGACTTTTCTTGCGACCCTTTTCCTTATACTGGAATTAACGCTGTTACAATACGCAAAGATTATCTTAAGAATTTTCACATAATCCATAACCCATTGCAAACAATATGGTAATCATCATTGCAGGCAAGAGCTAAAGATCTCTAACCTACCAATTGAAAGAGATTTCACGTGCAGAACTTCGCCAGCAGGCCCGCGACCAATTTCGTTGAATCCATTAACTTCGATCTCGTAACTAGTATGAGGAACAACTTTAAGAAAAGCCTCTGTAAAGTTGCTTGTTACGTTCACTTCCTTATACAGCTGTGTACTAAGTCGTCTGTATTTTACTCTGTAGCCGAGCAGCTTTTCTTTATGACGCGACGGAGGAAGTGCCTTCCAGGAGATGTGAATTGAAGTCGCATTTACAGGGTAGCCTTGAAGAAAGGCAGGGGCCTCTTCAGGAACTGTTGGAATGAAGTAAGCAGAATCTTTAAATTTTTTGTTAAAAATAGATTTAAAACAAAAACAAGCGAATATTAAAGTTAATAGCCGACGTTTCGGTGTCATCCTGACAGCATTCTCAAGGCAAAGTGAATGAATTAATGCGAAGATTTGATTTCTATACTTTTACAGTCTCTAAAAATAGATTTGCGTTAAAATAGTTTCTGGTATTCAGTATCATGCGCCCGCGCCGTGCATTAACTGCATCGCGGTCCCTAACGCCCCGTCCACACTAGGCCAGAGGAATTTGAAAACTCAGCTTTATTTCTACGGTTAGGCCTACCGTCCACACTAATCCGTCACGAAAACGGAGCTTTTCGAAAACGCTCTTCAAACCGGAGGAATTTGAAAACGCCGGCTTTGCGTTTTAGTGTGGACAGCAAACATTTTGAAAACGCAGCTTTTTCATAAACGAACACATCACGATAATCATGTGATTTTCCTGACCAAGTTTTCCTCAAACACAAATCCAAAATGACCGGTTATTCAGTGCTGCATTTTAAATTCTTCCGTCGTATTGTGGACGGAAAACATTCGATGCGGTTTCAGAGTGAGACCTCTGTTTTTATTTTTTTCAAACTCCTCCGGCGTAGTGTGGAGTTCCGCATATGGAGTGCATTTAGGTGTTTGCTACAGTTAATATTTATTTATTGTTGTAGGTCATTATATCGGTCATTATACCGGGAACTTCCACGTAAAACTCAGCCTCTACACGACACACAACGTCCACATAATAATCAAATTACAAACCAACTTAACTCAAACACAAAACTCATCCAGCTCTGCTCACAGCAAAACAACCCCTCGATGCTCAAAGTCAAACAAAATTCATTGCACACCCAAAAAACGACATCCAAACAAAATTCAACTTTACTGAAATTCAACGTGAACTCAAAATTTAGAGTCCACATAAAGCTATAAACGTAATAAAATTAGTTTATTACAACTAACTGCTTTCACCGCGTAGATAAAATTTTACACGAGCTTATTATATGGCTTGCTCCGTGAGCGGGCAAGATGAATCAAATCCTCCACTGTGATTGGCTACCCGAGCGGGCAAGAGGGAGCTATCTTGCCCGTTCGGGACTATCCGCTGTGTCCTGCAAGAAAAATTTCCCCGAAAGCCATATAATAGATCCTTTATAATCATTGACCAAGCTTGTTCGTTCAAGATGGCTTGATATTGGCCTCGTTTTTTTTTTTTTTTTTTTTGCGAGTTTATAGACCTCGACTTCGTCTCGGTCCATAAACACGCGGAAAACGAACTTGGCCAATATCAAGCCATCTTGACCTCACATTTGGTCAATAACCCAGATATATATAATTTCTTTTCGCAATAATTCTGCTTTAAGTTCTGCGAGCAAACCGTCTTCACATTTTCTGTCATTTATGCAGATACCAAGAAAATTGATATCAATAGATATAGACATTCCAAATTATTAAATATATTATCTACAGGCTGGTCGTACGGAAGCGGATTGATCTCCTGATTGAGAATAGCATCACGTACAGGGAGATAAATGTACAATAGTAATAATAATAATAATAATAATAATAATAATAATGTATATCATCGACGAAAAAATATACAGTTGAACCTCTTCAATACGAACACCAAAGATGTAGATCTGAGTGTCCTTATTATAGAGGCGGCTGTATCATAGAGGAAGAATTATATGAATTTTGGTTTCTCTGGGGATGAGAATACGTTAACTGTCCTTAAAATAGAAGTGTGGAAGTGTCCGTAAGAAGAGGTTTGACTATACTTTTAAATTTCTTCATCACTGAATTACTTCTTGTGCTGGATGACGTGGAGAAGCCACCACGTGATTTTCCTAATTGCGTACAAACCATTTTTTAATAAGACATGCTATGTAATGCTGTGTTTTTTAAACACGTTTACCTCTTGGAGGACATCGCGACACGTTGCAGTATTCCCATCTAACTTTAGGGTCAGCGGTATAACACCAAGGTCCATCCGGGGCACTGCTATCCGGGTTACGACACGCGTTGGAGTCATTCTGTCCATCAGCGACATCTTCAGGAATCCGCCAATGACGATGAGGACATTCAGAAGTCCAAGACTGACAACTACGACCAGACCGAGTGACATTGACGTTGCCACGGTAACCAACCCCAACACCATAGTAACAATCTACAGTAATTACATTCTAATAAGTTTTATGATTAGTTGAGAGAGTATTATTATGTTTGTATACATCATGAATTTGAAGATTTTTCACAGGGAATAAGGCAAAGCTAGTGAAAATCAATGATACTCCCTGTACCTGATATCCATATTTTTCACAAGTAAAAGTACATATGCTGTTCTCTCATTACCTGTGAGAAGTTAAGAGATCTAATGGTACTGTCATGGGCCATCGCTGGCTTAAATATTTAATATTAGATCGCTCGGATTTATCAAATCAAAAGCGACATAGCATGAAAAATGTAAATAAAAGCTGCATTAAAGAAATTTCAATTTCAGCCTCGGTTTTGAGGGTCAGACACACCAATGTATCTCTGCATGGTCTACCAACGATTTTCACTGAAGGAGTCTCGCATCCTTTCCTCCAACAGCCAGGCAACCTGAACAGTAAAACAGGTATTACCTGATTAAGGGAAATAATTTACATATCAGGACCCACCTGTGCTTTTGGTGTCATCACCTGCGAAAAAGAAGAACAAATTTATAGTTATGTCATTTTCAATTAAGATCTGTTTAAGGGAAACGGTGACTTTATAGCCGGTGATATGCAAGAGAATGGTACAGAGGCAATTCAGTGATCTATGACAGTTCCTGATAAGACGGCATGATAGGCTCGATTTCCGCCGCTCTCTCGTGTCAGGTCTAAGTTTCTCCCCTCTGATCGGCTAAGACTAACAAAAGAATCCTCACGCGTCCAACCGTGCCTTCGGGAGAGGAGCGCGCTCCTTTCCCCAAACAACAGCGGCTGGTAATCGAGCCTATGGGATGAGTGTGTATACCATTTGACAGTATCTGAAGACCTGCTAGTGGAAAGGACTGTTCCTTCTCGTTTCTCACCGAAACGACGGTGTATTTCATCAAGGAGCATGCGTATGGAGCACGAAAGCCAATGGTACAGTGATTTTCCGACAAATTCGGTAAAAACGAGAAAAGAAGAATACTTCTGCATGAGGGTATTCGTGGTCGTGGTAATCGTGACTGTGGTGGGGGTACAAGTAAACATACCGTTATAATTCGATTTAGCACCCTCCTTCCAATAAGCGCCCCCTTTCGAATAAGCCCCCCCTCCCCCCTCTGAATGTGTTTTTATTAATAAGCACCCTTATTGCAATAAGCGCTACTATTCTAATATTATAATATTACAGTGCCGTCAGAGTACGTATCAACGGAGCTTCATCTTCCTTTAATTGCTCACATACGTAATCCTGCATTGCAAACACAGTGGTCTCCCTCTGGGTTTCTCAACTATTATTTCCATGTGAGTGCATAATTCCTTCAAACCAATAACCCATATCGGCGTCGAAATAGATGAAAACTCTCTCACTTTAACTGAACATTCACCGTATATTTGTTACTGTTATAATTTCTGTTATTGTTCCTTGTTTAATAAATACCGTATTAAAGTTTTGTTTTGAGCATTCGGTTGGTTCTCAAAAAAACAATAAGCGCCCTGTCTCGAATAAGCGCCCTCCTCTAAGGTACCAAAAGTAAATGAGCGCCCCGGGCACTAAATCCAATCATTACGGTACTGCACTTTCCCAAACCCTCCCACAGCATCTTAGATCAATAGAGCGCCCAGTACTTGTAACAAATACAATAGTTAAGACGCATGCACCTGGTAAGGAGTAATACTCGTAACACTCGGGAGCATCACCTCCATTTGCAATGCCATACAACGAGCAATTTATCATGTCTTTGTCAACTACTGGAGCTGCTTCTGCTGCCTGTCTGACATGAACCATCTCTTCCTTACACAAATCTTGGTCCATATATTCGCATGTCTTGCGACAGATCCGGCGAGCGTGAGGCTTGTCTAGTGAAGTATCGCATGGTGGGAAATGATAGCGACAAAATAAGTCTATCATAATGGGCTTGCACTTCTCGGATATTTTAGCGATTGTCATATTAAAGACGCGTTGAAATCTCAAGGTTTGCTCTTCGCCATGCGCCAGAGTATCATTGTCACCAAAGACGTACAAACTTGTGATGACATTCTTGCAAAGACCGTCTCTGACAGTGTAGTTGTAAAATATACAAGCACCATTCTTCGCCGAATCGCTTACTGGAGGCTCTGCCTGTATACAGCTGAAAACAAACGCATGTTACAATAAGCTTTTATGGTAAGTTGGAATTTAAAACAAAAAAAAAAAAAACGTTTCAGACTTACATAGAACGGTTGACAACCTGTAATAGCGCAATATTCCCTATATTAATACTAATGCCAGAAGAGAAATGATTTTTTTTTTCGTACACTTCGCTTATACTACCAGTCGCAGAAGGTACATACATACATACATACTTTATTTATTTAAACACGGTAAAATCTTCAGTAAGGCCCAGTTCAGACGTCGTGCTTCTGTCCTGCCGAACTAAATTGCAATTAGGTTCGACTACGGCACGGCAGAAAAACAACTCTGATTCAGACGTCGTGCCAGATTCAAACCAAATTTAGGATATACTGATGCCTCGTTACAATTCTCCACCTAACTCCCCGTGGGAATGCAATCTCGCCAAAATACATTAATGTAATTTGTGAATTTTGTTTGGCACGGCAGAAGCACGACGTTTGAATCGCTGCCGTGCCAGAGTCGTGTAGCACGGCAGAGCTTGTCGAACTTAATTGCTTGCCGAACTTAATTCAAAAGTTTGATTCAGACTCCGTGCTTCTGCCGTGCTCTTGTCGAACTTAATTCTTGAATTTAGTTCGGCACGGCAAAAGCACGACGTCTGAACTGGGCCTAACACATTATAATAGTGACAAAAAAAACAGTTCAATTATAACTACACTGTTTTACAAGATTGCCGTGTGGGGAGCCTGACTGACAGTTGTTTTAAAGTCGGCCAATTTCCCTTTTGAAGCGTCGAAGAGAGTCTGATTTCCGTAAAGAGACGGGTAGGCTATTCCATAATTGCGCCCCGCAAAAGCCAAAGCCACGCTTGCAGTAGTTCGTGCGCGGCTTGGGCAGATCTAGTTTGATCTCAGAATCTCTTAAAATATATGGTGTACTGTGGATGCTAAATAAGGTTTACATAATCAGAAATTTAAATAGCACAAAAAACATGGGTGTGAGAATAATCCAAATTTGGCGCAACAATTTACAGAACCTACCTCGAATAAGCCTCCGTTTGAATAAAATTATTCCCTAAAAAAGAGGAAACACAAGCATCTACTGTAATTAAATAAATGAATAAAAAAGAAGTCCTTTTAACCTGTGTAGTAAACAGATTGAACATTGAGCGTTGTTCTAGTTGCCTTTGCCGTCGTGGTTTTCTTAACACCAAGTAATTTTGACGTTATTGTACCTTTGATAAAGTCGGTTTATTAATTATAAGGACAAGATCAAGTAACATGTGCACCTTAAAATCGCGAAATAAACGTGTCTCGAAAATTTTGTGTAATATGGTACGTAGAAAATTAAGCAATTTTTGATACCTACCGAAAAGAGCCAAGGAAATGTACAAGATGACGGGACTATCAAGGACTCCAGCCGTTTTCTTGTGTCTGGGGCACATTATATAAATTTCTCAATCTGAAAAATAAAACTCTGATAAAAACCCAAACTCGCCGGAAAACAGGTGATCCCTGTGATATTTAAACCTAGTTGTCGTAAAGAATGAGTCGTAAATGTAATGTCACTTAGACCCGGCAAAATTGTTGAAAGACCTGTCACTAGGCCGGTTGGCTTTTACGTTTTTATGCCGAGATATTGAAAAATACATCTTTTCCTTTCCCCCATTCAGTGCAATATTATTACTCCTTAATAAATCAGTCAATTAATATATTGATTAGTTTATTACCTTTGACATTGAAATCAAATAACTATCATTTTATTAAGCGGCCTTCACACGGCAAACGTAAGTTGGCAAACTCGTGTTGACAAACTTCAATAAGTTGGCTAACTCGTGCCTTCACGCGTCAATCTCGCGTCAAATCACAGCACAAGTAATTTGCAACATGGCCGACTTAGCGCAGTCTTGAAACAGTGTAACAGAAGAAGAGAAGAGAAGAAACAGAAAGAGGTGGAGAAATAGAAAAGTTTGGACGAAACCCAGTTTGTCCGATAGCTCCTCCATCTCCTTTTGTTTGTATTTAGTATCTTTGTACGTTGCGGATGAAACGTCCAACACAGGTGGACAATTGTGAACCTCTCCGATAAACTTAAAAGCGGCCTCATGTTCATCTTGACTTGCGTCCACCATTCTGTGAAAAGTCACCCAAATAAATGACGAGAATAGAGCCCGTGTTTTGATTGGTTGAAAGTCAACAACACATGTTTGCCAATCGTTCACACGGCAGATACGAGTTTACCAACACGAAAAAGTTGGTGAAAAAGTTGGCGAGAATAGAGGCGAGTTCTATTTGTCGCCAACAGTTTGCCAACGTGTTTGCCGACTGTTTTTGTGCCGTTCACACACACCAACTTGAGTTTACCAACATGAGTTTGCCAACTTTAGTTTGCCGTGTGAAGGCCGCTTTAAATAGCCTGCATTTCCAAAGTGTGCGTTATATTGAGCACGAATATCGTGTTGTTTTTCACTGTCCTGTCACCTTAACCCAGGTCAAATAGGTTAAGTAAGCGAAAAAATACTCGTCGCCGGCTGAAACCAGCGATTTGCATTGATTGTAGAACACAAGCTGCAGACTAGCTACTTTCAATGCAAAAATCTTATCACAGAAAACCTCAGACTAAACCAAAATCTTTACAAAGTCACCTCCGAATTCATTTTCTACTATAGTAAACCCTGTTCTGGACTAAATTATTACAACACCGGCCACTTTTCCGGTAAATTATATCCCATTCTCAACCAAAACTATCTGATTTCTATATCCTATGCCAGACTAAACTGCTTGAAAACCATACCCTTCACAGTGGCACATACATTGGGGTGGCACTAAGGTTGCCGCTTCCGGTCTGTGCTGCTTATCACGCTAGAGCAGTTTCGCAAGACCTTCACAGACCATAAGTAAATCCTTAATTTACATTGAGAATTGTTTCTTTTAACTTTAAAAGAAAGCTTAGGCCATATATCGTTCAAGCAACTTCAACTTTGTGCAAAATTACGCCTATTCACGAAGGGCTATGAATTATTATTTTGCAAAGGAATAAACATGCTGGTTATGGAAGAACAAATGTAGCGAGACAAACCGGTGCACCTCATTGCTATCCACTGCAATTTCCGTCGATCTAAATCACCTTTTCTCCGCTGCTAAATTGAGCTAAATGTTTCTTTTCCTTGATGAAACTAAGCAAGCATGCAACGGTTACTTAACAAATGGGAATGCTGGATGAATTTAAGTCATATCATTAAATTAAACAATAGAACGCAACATAACGTTTAACTTACCAAGCTACAGCTTTGATGAACTCCGCTTAAGAATTATTGATGTCTTCACAAGGTGTCTCCTCTTTATATGCGCCGTTTCTGACCGAAGATTCCCTTAGCTTTCTGGAATGCAAAAGTCTTATACAACAGGGGTTGCATGAACAGTAATCTAATTCCATTTGAAACGTGACAACCTTGGCACGGCCTGGGGTCATGTTGACATCCGGGGGACGTGCAATCAACCGCCTCTCATGTGACCACTTATAGCCGTACCCACCCCTCCCAAGGATTTTCGCCCGGGAATGGTGGGTGCGATTCACATAGGTTCGAAACGCTGAATCAGCCACTATACCGACAGAAAGTGTCACACTTCATTTTTTTTTTTCTTTTTACAATGATAACGTTAAAGCGTAGCAGGCGCTCGAGTTAGAGCAGCGCTACACGCGTGGTGAAGAACTCGCGTGTCTGTAGTTCGCGCGCGTTTTATGGCTCTCGCGCATCGTTCCATCTCGCTCCCTCTCTCTCCTTCCTCAATCGCAAGCGCCTGCTTCCTAAATCAGGTTATGTTTTAGGATCGCTACTCTCTCGCCCACTTCCGGGATTTGCCTACAACCGTGAAATTATTTCGCCTATACTCGGAGGATGCCACTTTTAAGGGGTCTTTGTTTTTTTAATCGTCCGCGATAGTGCATACAAATTTATTCATCAGTTGTATGTAGGAATGTGTGGTAGGAACGGAGGTAGCCGAAATTGGTAGATTTAGTGGAAATAGTGACCGCAAAACGGAATATTATATCGGCCATTTGCATATACCTACCTGATCTTTTTTGTTATGCATCTTCTCTAGTACATGTATCTTAGAAATAGCGGTGCAAACGGGAAAGAAAATACAACAGAATTGACTTGTTTATTTTTATTTTTGCTTATCACATACAGCTTTACAGGTAGGTCAACTGAACGCGATGCTGTTTTGTTTATCGTAACAGAAGTTTCCCAAGACTTCTAAAACAAAATCGTGGAAAATGACGAGAAAAAGGTTTCTGTTCTCGAATTGGCACGCCCCTCAATATGAAATAGAAAACTTAATTTTAGATTATTAGACTACGAGTGAATTTCACTCTATGAGGGAGTAGTCAAAGAGGTCCAGCTTCGTCAGTGAAATATGTGCACAGAAAGTGCAATGCTGTGCGCAAACTTGTAACCTATTTAGTGAAAATGTAGCTATGTTTATAACATTTAATGCTTGCCTTATAATAATAAAAATATATGTGTGTGTCCAACCAAAAAGCAATTCCGACAGGTTGGGAAGTTGAGGAAATCTGATTTCCCTGCATAACGGTCGCGATTTAATATTTGAATAAAAGATTCAGGTTTAAAACCATCCATTATTGAGGATCAACGAGGGGTTCTTCGTCCTGGAGTTCCTTCTTTTGTTCCGTCAAGGCTTGTTCTTTATCGGAACAATCTTCGGGGGATTCTTCGACTAGGATTTTCATCTTGTGTTCCTCCAAGGCGTGTTCTTTTTCTGAAATGAAAAGGTTATAACTGTGTTAAAAATATTTAAGATTATTACATTTTTATACGCAACTTAAACCGTTGCGAAAACAAAGCACGAAATAATTCAGGCTTGCACGAGACTCGAACCCATGACCTCTGCGCGGTCACCAGTACAGTACTCTACTAACGTCCAGTAGGCTTGGTAAATTACCAGTAAGGCGGCAAAGTTGATGGATTAGAATTCCATTCAAGAATGCATTTTTTTTTCCATTTCTCTTATGGAAACGAAATCTACCTTGTTGTTTCTCCGCGGTGTCTTCGAAGACTTCGGCAGTACTACGTCCCCTGGTTTCAGGAAGAATCGAACACAACAAAGCTCCAAACATGGTCAAGCCGCCCATAAAGGCAAAGGGCATGATGGGATTAATACGCGTCATCTGAACGACAAACGGCGCACAAGCAGCCCCGAGACGACTGGCTATGGACACCATGCCCATACCACTATTCCTAAAAAACAACATGAAGGAACAGTTACAGTGGTTTAGTGATGGTCAACTGATCCAAAACTAACCTTGCACGCCAGGGTGGTAACTAGTAACAGACAAACCGAGACATCTCCACAGTCTTTTATTTCGTTTTTTGTTTTTTTATAGTCAAAAACACCCTAAATAGCTAGGAAGAGAATTTAACCACGGACACACCATTTATATCTCAGACATACTGTTTTTTTTTATGAACGTACGTTGCCTCAGTCATATTTTTTTTCTGGCTTCGACCCTTTTCGTGGACGTTCTTAAAGCTATTCGCACACTCCTCCCCGAAGACCGAGAGCGAGGAAGTTTGTGTGACAAGCAATTCGGATCGGTCTTCGGGATCATCAACTCTCGCTTCTTATAAATCTCGAGCTCATAATCTAATTTATAAGTATAAAATGAAGTTATGCATGTAGCTGAATGTATGTACGTATTTTCTAGATGCAATGGAACCCCGAGAATAGGGTCACCAACGGACCATGAAAATTTGGCCGTATTGAAAAGGGTGTTTGAAAAACTCACAAATTAACTCGATACTGTGGAGTAGAGAGTTTTCTTACATAAGCTTTATTCTAGTTCAGAACAAACGCGAAAGCTTACGCGTACAACTAGCGCGAGCAGATATTATTCATTCACAGCGCGAAATATTTTGAAGTCTTGTTTTCGACCCTAAAAAACTCACCTTTTTCTTTAGTTCAGAACAAAGAAATGCACGAAAAAGGTTGCTTATTCATATAGATTATAGCTCCGTGGAATTTCTTTAGAAATCTAAGCTCCAGACTGGAAGTAAGAGAAATCCCCTCATATTAGTTGACCCCCCATATTAGTTGTCTCTTGCATCAAACCTTTTTTGCTCATACCCGCTCGTTTGATCTCCCTACAATCCGCCCTACATATAAGTGCCCTGGTTCTCATTCCCTGTCGTCGCTGTGAAAAATCCGCAAAAGAATGTCGCAACTCTCACCATTTGATCACGCAACATGACAAAATCCACGCGAGAACCCCCGACATGTGCGTGGATCCGCGCGGATATATGTCGTCAGGATGGCGCAATTTGTTCTAGAAATACCAAAATTGGCCCATGTCATAGGTGCGCGCGGATTCCAAGAATTACGGTCTCCGTCCCCGATTATGGCTCCTGTTTCTGATGCTCAATACCCTAAGAGGTACCGCAAAGAGTACTGTCGACACTCACGAGCCTGTCGACACTGATGCGCTGACCATCGCCTCTCCGAGGCGAGGATGCCAACACCGCGAAAACTCCTGCTGTGGACCTTTTGGGGCTGAACATCCTGAGAGGTACCAAAAGCACCTTTTTAATCCCGAGAAGGTACGAGGAGAACCCCCGTCCTCTTTGTATGGGATTTGCTGTCAATCTTACCTCACTACGGTTGGAAAGAGTTCGGCTGAGAAAATAAACAAGGAGTCGAAGGAAGTGGTAATAAACATTTTACCCAGGGAGCCAAGCGTCACTCGACCAGCAATGTAACCTAAGACAGGAGAAACAAAAGACGGAAGAACAAGTTAGGATTTACACAAGAACAGACAAGCAATTTGTACAAAAAAAAAACAGAGAGCCTACAATAGATTTTTCTTAGCAGATGGCACGTGTATTTATATTAATGACTGTTATTGTATGGCTAGCTCCGTGAGTAGGCAAGATGAACCAAATGCTGCACTGTGATTGGCTACCCGAGCAGGCAAGATGGAGCTATCTTGCCCGCTCGGGACTACCCGCTGTGTCCCACAAGAAACATTTCCCCGAAAGACCCTTTAAAACCCTTTATAAATCCGCGGTTTTTTTAACGAGTTTATAGACCTCCGTCTCGGTCCATAAACACGCCCAAAAAGAACTTGGCCAATATTCAGCCATCTTGACCTCACGCTTGGTCAATAACCCGTATATCTTGAGCGACCAAGCTTAATAACTAATAGATTAATCATGTAGCTTTTGCAACATAATTTTTTCGACGGGAAACTGTAGACAATCCCGCGGGGGAAAGCCAACTTCGATTTTTCTGACTGGGTAGCCAATCACAACGCAGGTTTTGATCTATTTTGCAGCTATCTTAAAGCTAACCACGTCATGAAGCTTCTTCTTGGCATTCAAAAGAGTAAAACTCAGTTCCAATCTAAGTTATCAGAGCATGAAATCCAAGTTCGGTTTTTGTTACCTATGCTGTCTGTTCCGTGTGGAATAAGAGAAACAGCTACCACGCACATTCCAGACAAAATTGAGTAAGCTATGATGGTTTTCTTGCGACCAAACCTAGAATAATACAAGAAAATAAAAATAATTGAGATCTTATTTAAAAAATAGAAAACATTTTCCGTGTTTCTAAAAGTTGCGCTAACACAAATGAAAGTTTGGGAGATTGAACGAGAAATGCTGTGGGAACACGAGCCAAAGGTGAGTGTTTTGCACTATCTTTGGATTGGGAATTTCCTCGAAACACTTTACTTTGGAATTAGGAGATTTTCCCAAACAATCAGAGTAATTCCCTGATCCAAAGTTCAACTAATTAGAACCAGGAAACTGTTAATCCTAAGTTAAAACCATAAGAGAAAAGTTCGGACTGACCTTACCAGTCTTTAGTCTTCTTTCAAGAGGACATGAACAGGGATACTCAATTGTCCGGATACCAGTTTCAATTTTGATCATTTGCAGCTATTCGTTAACTAGGGAAGTGTCCACTTTCCAAGTTTTCTTTCCAACTTCGGCTAGGCAGGAGACAACCTCAGGTCTGTAGCAATAGACCATATTCGTATTCTCGGTATTGGACTGAAACTAGCTTGTAGTGGAGGCTCATGCTTGAGAATATCATTAACGAGACTTTCACACGCATTCTTAGTATTTAAAGTGCTCAGAAGAATCTGGCTTTTACTCTCGCGAATTTGAAAATGATGAACGAACCATCGAAACGTCATTCAAAATTATCATCGCTAATCTGTACTCTTAAATTCTATTTGCATTTGAAAAGGCTCGCCGCGCAAGCCTCAGTTGCAAGCTATTGTGGTTCCAGTCCAATATGGAACATGAATAAGGTCTATTACTTTTTATTGTAATAAAACCTTCACCTGTTGCAATTGTCAACAACCAGTACATTTCCTGGAATTTCCGCCAAACTCGTCAACACAAAGTTCAGAAAGATACTGCCACCAAATTCACCTGAGCTCATAGATAGCCCATAATATACCATCCCATTCACAAACCTGAAATTGAAAAATAACTTTCGCTTAGGGAAACAATTAACGAATATCAAGTGCTGTTGCTTATTTTGAGTTATTTTGGCGGCGAACAAAATTACCTTTAAATTGAAGGAAACCTGAAAATAGTAGTTTAGTAAGATAGAAGAACTCCAAAGAGATAATGATAAACCATAGAGGAACAATGATGGTTAAGGATGGAGAAGATTAACGCGAATTACAAACGACGCACTTCAAAGAGTTAGGCCAAACATTTCAAGACGCGCAAACTGTGACTTAGCTCTATTAAGTTGCAACATCGTAAATTAGGAAAAAGTTAAAGCAAAGAGACTTGCTCTTCAATGGAAACCTGGAGATCTCTACGATGTCATAGCAATCTCGAGCCCATAATCTAATCTTTTACAAGCGCTCATCCGTTCATTGGACAATTTTAAGGTTTTAAGCCCATGCCAAACGGACTCGCAAGTAAACTCAAGTTTGGCCAGGGCTTTAACGTGACATAACCATCAATTTTGAATTCGTTTTTTTCAGTACAGTTTTTCTTGGAAATTAAATTAGACAGAAATGTTTCAAATATTCCTCCTGAAGCTCGGAGAAACGAGGTAACGTCCCATTTTCTGGACTGCACACAATCTTTTTTAATGATATGTCGAATAATTTTCGCATTTTGATTGATCCTTACTTATGATCAGTGACACATCTCGGCTATCGCGTCGTGTGCCACTTTTTTGTTCTTACCACATTTTGAAGTCATCTGTGATCTAATACTGAACAGACGCACGGGAACATGGAATCTATTTGTTAAGGTGATAATCAATCGGAGTGCAGCATTTGCTATGTAAAATTATGTAATTCTTCGACTTAGGTTCAAGTCTGCATACGAGCCAAATGGCCCATCAGGCCGGCGCTTATCTCCCGTTTCTGTAGCGTGAAGCGACTACGAGTATTTCTACTCCCCCCGGACTGAATGCTAGTCCTTTGCAGGGTTACCCCCTGCATTAAATTCGTCGGTACTCATTTATACACCTGGGTGGAGAGAAGCACTGTAAGAGTAAAGTGTCTCGCCCAACTGACACAACTCAATGTCCCCGGCCAAGGCTCGAAGAGAGTAAAGTGTCTTGCCCAACTGACACAACGCAATGTCCCCGGCCAAGGCTCGAACCCAGACCGCTCAATCGGAGCGCACCAGCCATGAGGCCACCGCGCCTCCAACTAATTCTTCGACTTACCAATGGTAAATTTGAATGATTGACAGCTTGGCCATTTTCCATGTTCTAAAGAGTTCTAAGACGCCTTTAGTGGCTGTAGTTACTGGAACATGCAGTTTGTCACTTGGCATTTCCTTTTTGTTGACCTTGGCTACATTCTCCAAAACGTTTCGGGCGTCGTCTGTTTTTCCTTTGACGAGAAGCCATCGCACTGATTCTGGGATGAATCTTTAGACAAAATAAAACGTTAAATAGAGTGACGAGGTGGTCTTCAATCAGAGCAACCCTTTTGTGGAGATATTAGGGCTTATTATTTTGTGATATCTGATTAACGCACGGAGTTGTACCTACATCCAAAAAGTACTATGGGGGAAAGACGACATCGCTGTTTACAGTTTGTCTCTCGAGAAAACGACCATGCTAAGTAAGAGAAGACATCATGCTAAATACGTTAATCCAAACCTTTTAAGAGCTTTTAAAACTTAGTAATTGTTGATATGCTTAGCAGCTTGGAGAGTTGCATTAAATCAAGAGAAATTGTTTTCTCTTTATTAAATGAGATATTCGCTTTCAAAAAACAGGGTAAAATTTTTCATTGGAGCCCATAAATTCTTCGTAAACTTTTGAGTAGTTAGAAAACTTGTAGATCGGTCACTCTTTTAGAGTAGGTTTGCAACGCTTTCACGTGGTATGCCTAGAATAGACTAAGATTTTTCTTTACATCAAGGTTAGGCTTAAGGCTTGTCAGCATTCCGAAAAATCAACTCACTGGCAAGATATTTCACGGTATATCACCCGTAAGCATTACATAACTGGTATTTAGTATAAGTCTACTAGCGTTCTATCACGAATTGCGTTCTCTTATTGGCAACGGTACTCACTATCTATTCTGTTGTAGATAATGAGTACCCTGGTGGTGTGCGCATGTTAACAAACTGGTGGCCGCTTCTTTGCGTTTTCAAAGTGTCTGTCGAGGAGATTTGTTGAACGACTAGTAGATTTATACTAAACCAATGAGATTATTCGTTCTCGCTTTCTATGCACGGCTCGTCAACTATCACGTGATAGAAATCTCGAGTTTGCAATCTAATTGTTAAATAGTCAGCTGGAACCCTCCAACTTCTTCTATGATGGCATTACAAGCCTTGTTTCATTCAAACTTACTTCCAGAACGCAAGAACAAAAATCCACGGAGCTGATGATAGGATCAAAAGTGTGCGCCAGTTACGTTTTTTTTTTTTTTTTGTAATTTTTATTTTTTTTTCAACATTTTGGGTTATAATACATACAATACAACACAAGACATAACACTAGTTACAATACTTACAATACGTCATAACTACAATAGATTACATACAACAAATTATAATTACTAATCGTAGCCTAATTATACCTAAAGAATATACAATGTGTTGTTTACAATAGTGCAGCTACCCAAATACAGAGAAAAAAAAAAAAAAAAAGAAAGTAAGTTAGTGACATGCTGAGAAGGAGAAATTACAAATTAAGCTCAACTATTATTAAGAGATGGCATTAGTTTTTCCCACTTTTTGTAATGTTTATAAAGTTGGTTATTTTTGGTAGCTATTTTTTTTTCAATGTAATAAACGGTTTTTGTCTTTGCTAAAAATATTGTTAATGTTGGTTTAATTTTATTTAATTTACATTTATAAATAAAAAACTTTCCTAGCAGTATCAAGTGATTCAGGATAATAAAGTCTTCGTTGTTGTTGAACACTCCAAACAATATATTTTCAAATGTCAAAGTGTCCAAAGATACATTCTGGTTTGAAAGCCAAGAAGAAAAAGCCCGCCAGAAGTCTTTTGTTGTATCACAATAAAAGAGCAAATGTTCGAGGGACTCGACCTCTTTCAAACAAAAGGTGCACATTGGTGATTCAATCATTTTAAAACGGAATAACCTCTCATTTGTGAAAATTATATCGTTTAATAATTTATATTGGAACTCTCTAATTTTTGTTTCAAGTGTGACAGTGAATGGTAAAGAATAAATTTTTTTCCAGTCTTCTATAACCTCTGGATATTTGTCCTTCAACTTCCTTTTGGCGGTTGGAGGAGTTTGTTTCTTTGTTTTAAATCCTTTATACAAAAGTTTTGAAGAGGCTTTTAACAGATCCGATTTGGTTTCGTCGATATAAATATACACTGTATCCAAATGCTGTTGAGGATATAGTTGCTGATGTTGAATATGTGATTCTTTGATAATTAATCTCCATTCTTTTGGTATGGCATCTACAATTCCTATTAATTTGAAGTACTGGATTGGAGATAGATTCGCTTCCAACACTCTAGGGCTTTCAAGAAATTTACCCGTATCGGATAACAAGTCACCAATTTTAACAATTCCTTTAGTAAACAAATGTTTTTCAAAAAGAGATTTTCCGTGTATCACAATATTCCTATTATTCCAAATAATTTGGTCTACAACATCCTCATAGGTGGCTACCTTGAATTTCTTTAAATTACGAAATGCCTCTAGACACTCTTTGTAGAATATTGGAAGATGAACCGGTAGTTTACTAGTTTCAAAATCACAGAACAGGATGAGTTTTCCACCTATATTTCCAAAAAAGAAATCATCTAAAATAGTTTTCCAAGTGCTGTTGCTCTCTCCTAGATACTTTTTTAAGATCATCACTCTTTGAGCCGATATCATGGATTCAATATCAAGCATTTTTAGTCCTCCATTTTCAATATCATTGATAAGCGCGGTTCGTTTAATTTTATCGTTACCTTTCCAAATGAAACCGAAAATCAGTCTGTTTATCTCCTTGACAAGATCGTTTGATATTGAAATTGCAGTCGCTTTACTCAAAAATTTTGGAATAATGAAGGTCTTAACTATTTGAATCTTACCAATCAGGGTAAGACCCCTCCACTTCCACATACTCAGCGTTTTTTTAATAGATTTGAATATTGAGTCGAAGTTTGCTTTGTCTCGTGATGGTTTGTGATAGTCAAAAACGGTACCTAATATCTTGATTGATTTTCGCACTTTGTGAGTAAAGTCATTTTGTACTAGTTTATGTGGGCCGATACCAAAAACTTCTGTTTTATCGTCGTTAATTCGGAGACCAGAATGCAATGAAAAAACCTTTAAAGTTGTACAAAGTCGCGAATATGCATTTGTGTCTTTTAGAAAACAAGTCATGTCATCTGCAAAAAGCGTGAGTTTGATCTCCACGTTTTTGACCATTATTCCTTGTATGGTTTTATCCTGCCTGATTTGACATGCGAGAACTTCCAAAGCTAAGATGAATAATAAAGGTGATAGAGGGTCACCTTGTCGTACACCACGATGGATACAGAAAAGATCTGTAGTAAAGCCGTTATTTAAGATACAGCTGGATATGTTTGTATAAAATGTTTTTACCCATTGTAAAAAATACGGTCCAAAATTGAATTTTTCCAATACTTTAAAAAACCACAAATACCCTAATTAGTATGAGGAAACGAGAAAACAAGGTATTGTAGCAGCTCTGACGCCATCGGACAAATCGCCTTTTGTTGATATTCGTTGTTCCATGGACAAAATAAAATCTCCTAACAATCAATCATGGTTGCGATTTCGATTGGTTTTGCATTTGTTTCAAATAAACGTATCACCTATCCCTCAAGCTTCAAACTTCATCAAAACGCCAGCCAATGATAATGCAGAAAACAATACTCTTGGGCAGCTTTTTAAAAATATTTAACCGTAGTTAGCTCTTTGGTCTAAATTAAAGCAGTTCAGGTCACTTGTCCTTTGTTCGCACCGGCTTCTTGCGGTTTAAGCTTAATTACGCGTCTGGCAAATCATGCGACAAAAAGGGGACTCTGACATCTCACTCCGACTGGTTCTTCAAGTTTTGCTGACAGGCAAATCAAGTTTTGTTGCCAGGATCACCAAGTTTTTTTAACAGGTCAATCAAGTTCTGCCACCAGAATCAGGATCTTTGTTTGTTTGTATCTTTGTGTGCACCCAGAACAGGAAAGGCGGGAGGAGTGGGGAGAGACTAACAATGATCCTCCACCGTGCCCTTTGTACAGCACGGAGATAAATTATGGTTGCAAGAAGTGTCAGGCTTCGACTATTCTTCTTTGGGTCTGGTCCCTTAATTTACTACACGGTAGACTCTCTTATTTAAACTGTAACTTATTTAAACTGTAGCTTATTATTGTAATCAGTGTCACAGGCACGAGATATGTGTCTTCCCTCCCCCCCCCCCCCCCCCCCGTGTCTGACTGTAGCAGAGATGTATTACATAACATGTAATTTGTTTCGGTCTAGGAAATATCATAAATTACTGTTTCTCTGGCTAAACACAAATACAAAGTAGAGACAAAGAGCGTTTTGCTTGAAATAAAACTGAGCACGGTCTTCCTCGCCTCCAGAGTTGCAATAAAAAGCTTTATCTTTATGCAAGGCTGCCTATTTTCTGGCTGATACTGGTTCTTACTTAACAAAGTCATGAAAATGCGTTCAAAAGCACATTAATCGATGAAAGTGCAAATTTAAGAAGTTGCTTTCTTCGTCAGGTGTCCTTGTATTGAGCACTGCCTCTATTATTAACTGAATACAATTTTTAAGCATAATATTTGACTTTCCCTTTAGGGAAATGCAAAAAACCGATATTGCACGTTGGAGTAAAACAGACACAGCCAGACAAGGTTTAATATCCGAAGTTTGTAAACTCATAATTAAAGAAAGAGACCGGAAGAATGCAAAGTACATATTTACCAGACTTTTCAATGATTCAGTAAGGTTCTGTGGTTCAAAAAGTAATCATTATGCAATAAAGGTCATAGTCAACTAAACCTGAGTTCGACTTCCCAAGTGACGGTCGACTGATGCTCTTGTGAACTCAAGATTGTTATAAAACTAACAGGTTATATTAGTGCAAACATTGTTCAGCAAAACAAAAACTTCGCTCTGAAATTCACGGTGTGAACAATGTTGGAATTCAACTTAGAAATGGAGGTAAATCTGCAAGCAACGTTGCATTCCTTGAGCTCTAAATAATACATTATACAAAAAAATTGTTATACGTATATACCTCGTTTACAATCGTCTGGTGCGGTCCTTCGTAAAGATTGTAATCCGCGAACTTCCAGTCACTTCTGTTCAGGGAGCATCTTCTATCGTACAGCTCAATGGGTCTTGTTGCTGTGCTGTAAACCTTGCTCAGTGCGGATGAGCTGTTCGACTCCAAACATGCCGTGCTGTTGTCAGCGCACATCCACGGTGGCTCGTACGCCGCAAACACCATGATAAGGGTTTGGTAGGTGATGGGTAAAAATATGAACAGAAACATGACTAAAATACGAATCTGGGAAGGACCAAACTGGCCAATGCGTCTTAAGACCGAATCCACGTCTAAAGTCATGTTGTTTTCAACGGGTAGCTTTCAGAGGAATAACTCTATGCAAGTGTCTGCTTGTGAACACAACCGCCTTTCTCTAGCAGAGGGAATGTAACACAATCGGGGCTTATTAGTCCCGTGCAACGGCTTTGGACAACACTTAATTAAGTACAACGTGAACTGAATCCAAAACAACTCTCCGGGAGATGCGTGTTTTGCGAATTTGCATCTAAGAAAATATCCAGTTCATAGCAAACTGTTAGCCAATCGCTGATTTGTGTTCACGTGAATAGGGACAAAGTTCACTCAGCGAGACCTCTATCAAAATGCCATTTAACAAACGTTCCAGTATACTCGTTTTTATCTCTGAAGATTGCTTTTTCTAGCCCAGGCTAATATTCTTATTTTTCTGCCGATTTTAGGCTGAAAATATTCTTGTGAATGATCTTAGACTATACCGTATGATATTTCCCTTGAAGTAATTTTGGAGCTACACTTCAGGCAATAAAGCTTATTAATGAAATACAATGAAATACCAGGTGAGCTTTCGCGCGAAAACTTGATATCTTCACAAGTGAAAATAACATGCTATTTTCACTTGTGATAAGATCGCCGTTGCTACGGTAACATAATAAATCGCCTTTCGCATGAAAAGTTAATGGTTTGTAATTTCATTGGCGTTGAGAAAAGTCATCAGTATCGAACATGCGATTACTTACTTACTTAATCCTCTTCGTTCCTAAGTGGAACATAGGTCCTCAACTAGCGCGCGCCACCTAACCCTATTTTGTGCAGTGCCTTTTGCCTCATTCCACGTAACATGCTTCGCCGCCAACTCTGCCATTCTCGTGCGTCTCCAGCTGTTTTGGGGTCTCCCTCTCTTTCGCTTCCCCTGTGGGTTCCACTCTAGTGCCCTCTTGACTACGTGTCCATCTGGTTTCCTCAGTGTGTGGCCGATTCAGCCCCAAGCTCTCTGTCTTATCTCTTCCTCTATCGGTCGTTGCCCTGTTTGACTCCAAAGGTCCTTGTTGCTGATTTTTCTAGGCCACCAAATCCGCAAGATGTTCCTCAGGCTCTTATTGATAAACACTTGCAACTTCTGCTCCAATCCCTTGGTCAGCCTCCAAGTTTCAGAACCATACAAGAGCACCGCCTTCACATTTGTCCCAAAGACTCTTAGCTTGGTCTTGGTTGTTAGTGCCGTGGATCGCCATGCGATTAGTGCGATTAGTGCTGTCTAAAACATGCGATTAGTGCTGTCTTTTTATTACTCTTAACATTATTTTTTTTGTTGTTGTTTTTGGCTAGTGTTGCCGTTTAGAGAAAGAAAGAAATGTATATGGTTTAGTTAAAAATATATAATTGTGTTGCATTTACACATTTTCAACACACAAAATTATATTTCCGTTAAAAATCTCAGCCTCGGGGTTTATTCTGAAAATATTCTTAAAATTTCGTAAATTTAAGCCTCGGTATTCTTGAAAAATATGTTCTTATAAAAAAAGAGTGTATAACAGTAGTCTGGGCTAGAGCAGACAGAGTGCAGATTACGAGGGCTTTCGAGAAATGACGAATTCTCCTACCATTTATTAGCCGGTTTATATGAATTTGTGTCAAAGCGAAAGAGAAATGTTTGATTAAAACTTTCCGACACAGAATTAGTAGCAAGATCTCAAGTGTTGTGTATTTTTAACGTAAGAAAGTCAAAAAGTCTTTCAAAAGAATCTGTAATTACTAAAACAAAACACCTTGTTTAAAATGCAGTCGCCCGCGGTCCGTGACGCCATACTAATTGTGAGGCACGCCACCTGAGAGTAAAACTTGCTCTAAGGATATTTTCCAACAACTGTGAAACTTTATTATAAGACAAATAAAAATCAGGAAGAAACACTCGCCAATCGTCTCCTGTTCCATTTTCTCTTCTTTCGTGCTTTCATGCTTCGTTTGCTTCGGTGCGTTAGTTACATCGGGGCTTTGCAAACAAAGCGCGGTTAAGTTGGTAAAGCCTTAGTTATTTGTAAATTTGTTTTTCACTGACACGGATATTTAACTGACCTTACGCCGGTCGCTAAGAAGTTGAAAATTCGCATAACATTATAGGTTCTGGTTTGGTTGGATCGAGCTCGACAAATTTCTTCCTCAATAGTGTATTGAACAAAATAATTTTACTGCCCTGTTGCGGTTAAGAGGGAATGTCTCTGCCACAAATATGCGATGGCTTGCACAATCATGCTTATGGCCCGTCATGCACCAGCGAACATTCGAGGGTGAGGACAGATTTAGCGTCTGCGTGGGAAGCTATTTGTAGAATAATATATGGCGAACGTAGCCAAAGCAACAACATAACACATAGATGAAAAATTTATTTTATAACACCCGGGGACAACCTTCTAGCGAAGAAACTGACAGAACGGGCAGATTTGTATCAAAAAACTATAGAAAGAATATAGAGAATCCAAAGTGGCGAAGCGAACTGATCGTGATAGGTATATTGTCCACACCCTCAGGGTCAAATCTATATACTGGTACGTGGTCTGTTTTCCAAGATTGTCGGATCGTTGCAAATCCCGGCAACTGCCGACTCGGTTGTTAGTCAGCGAGTTGGTAATCCCCACTTGTTACTGTCGTTGTTGATTTAGTTTCTGTCGTTGTTAAAAGGGTTTACACAATCCATCTTCAAGTACGCAATCTCAAAATCTAAGTGTTTGTCTTCTAAATCCATGCCTTTTATCACTCGATGTCTTGATGAACCACTATTTGAATGAGAAGAGAGAAGTGTTCGCCACCACGCAGAATGCACTCAGAAATCCTTCCAGGATTTACCCAGAGATCTTTTCGCAACAAGTTCGAACAAATCTTCATTCCTGTGCTGTCCAAGATCGGAAGATGGAAAACCAAGAAAAGTTGATGGTCATCAACCCTGACCCAGCAATCGATCTCAATCGGCTGCGGGAAAGCCGTAGGGGCTACTTCGACCAGGGCTTCTTCGTCCAAGTTTCTCTTCGAAGAGATCCTTGTACAGAATTACCCAGAACACCTCAAGAACATTATTAGGCAAACACGCACACAAACAGACCAAAGAAAAAAGGACCTTCAGTTGTAAAAGCCCACCCCCTTGGGATTACCGCCTTGTAGTCGTGGGGTGGCTTGCGTGCCTCTATGACCCCTAGAGCTATGCTAGTAGGAGTGCTAAACTCCTGGTAGGGTCACCCATCCCGGAAAGGTCGAAGAGTAGAGGGCAGACGAAGAGTGATCTTATGGTCCACCTGGTTGGGGGTTGGGGGTAAGGGTAGCAACCTTACCCCATAAACAAACTGTATGCTACAGAAACCGAAACCAGAATAGTAGATGTGGATCAGAGTGGGACAGGCCTTCTCTCAAGGACAAGAATGAAGCTAGTGGGTCAAACCCTTCTGGGCACCTAATTTGCTTCAACTGAAGTCCATTTCTAGGATTGGTTGTTGGAATTTGAGGACCCTATTCCAGGCAAGCACACTCGCCCAGCTGGCAAGCGAATTGCTGCAGGAGTTGGAAAGAGTGGGCTACCCTTGAGAGAGCCGAAACATTAGCAAAGACCCGTGTACGTTGGAGGGTACTGGTGGACGTCCTCTGCACCCCTTATGCACGCCCTGTGCACCCCGGGGGTGATAAAGGATCAATAAGTTGTAAAAGTCGGTTCACAAATACGACTGGGCTGACTGTGGTGGTGATTATTAGAGGATGAAAACGTTGCAAATTCCGCGGGTAGGAGTTAAGAAAGTACTTGTTTCACCACCACATCGGTCTTTCAGGGCCTAAAAAGACAGAAATGGAACAATGCATTTCAGAACACCTACACTGTCAAAAAGAGGTTCCTCGACGTTGTACCAAGGTAAATGTCTCAGTCTTGTCTGATGAATCTTCTGATGACAACAAATAAAACTCTGAAAATGACGTAGTTGCTGGGGAATTGAACAGTTGAAAAACCGATGAGACAACTGCAAGGAAAACTATGGGCTTGATTATCAGCCGCTGTTCGACGTAGACCGAACTCGAGTAAGCGGCTGAAATCGAGCCTAGGCAAACTACTGTATTAAGAGAAGTCAAAATCAGATGTTAAAACGAATTGTAGCTTTCATAGTAAGACCATATCACGATTCCTTTGTATACATTTATACAATTCAAGTTGACCCGTGTTAAAACCCGAGGGGTATTTCCTGTAATGGCCTATATACATCGGGAGGCTCCGCCCGAAAGGGATACCTTTTTCAGGCTTCAGGATTTTAAAAGACTTAAAAGGGTAGGGATTTCCCAAGTTGAAGTATATGAAAAGGTTGGGGCATCTGTCGTTTAAGTCCAACGTAAACATGAACCGAGTATAAAATAATTGTTTTTCGGTTAATATTTCCCCTGGTTATGCTTGATGTTCTCCGGTAATTTTGTGCATTAGCTTCATTCCTGTTTCTATCAAAATGGTATACAAAAGGCTAAGGGGTTGGACCTTGGGGTGAAGCTCCCCCGTATAAAACTTTGGTCGTCCACAAGATGGTAACGTTTTCTCGTTTTTCCGAAGTTTTGGAGGAACATTTACGACAATTGGAAGTATTACAAAATAATTCAATTCCCGAGAAGACTTAAACAAGACCAAACAAGGACACAGACAATGATATTTGAAAGAAATTTATTAAAATTCAACTTACACAATTACATTTCTAAAAGGTGAGATTGAATTCGGTCTTCGGGATCATCAAGTATCACCTCATATATAGATCTTGAGCTCATAATGTATTTATTTATTGCCCTAGAGAACGAGACTGTTATTTACAATTGGTTCAGTGGTGAACTTTCAACAGACTATGATACAGACCCACTCTCGGTCGGATTGTTAGTCGCGACGACTGCAGGCTGTACTTCTCGGGAACACTTGAACAACTCACCTAATCCTCTCCGCATGTCTTTACTTCGACCGAAATTCACCAATGGGTTAAGAAATCCATTAAGCAAGAGAAGGAAGACGTAAAAAGGCCTAAACGGTTTTAGTCTTTGTAAGCCTGCTATGTGCAATGCTAAAGGTAAAATGAGACCTGGTAGAAATGTCAGACACAATACCAATAGTATTAACGCAACAGTGTTAGCTAACCGTTTCTCCCTTTGTGACGCGACATTCATCTGTCCGCCGTTTCCAGGTTGATTTTTCTTCAAGAATATGCCGAGATAAGAAAACCCAATGATAAAGAAGCAAACAAAATAAATAACGAGAGAAATGTATGAGGCATTGGGAATAAACTCCAATTGAAAGAAAGATAGAAGCGCCATCAATATGCTAATTGTCCAGGCTACACATATCATCTTTATAGCACGTGACTTGGTCACGTGATGACGATACCACCAGGGCTTCCTGACTGCTAGGTAACGGTCTCTACTGATCACTGCAACATTAGTCAGCGTGGCGAGCAGGCACAGCACTGACATCGAATGTGATTCGCCGGACTGACCAATGGGGCACATGTGTTCATGGGTTAAAGTCGTGATATCTCTGAAAAGAGCATATGGTGCATATAGGAAGTCAGTGACCGCCAAGCTGCTCAGCATTAACATTGAAGGCTGCTGAAGCGATTTCTTTCGTGCCACAGTGATGATTACAAGCGAGTTGCTGACAAACGACATGAGAGCGATCAACATGCCAAGAGGCCGAACAAAGTAGTTGGTGAAGTCTCGCATCTGTTGCTGCTGGTTTTCTGGAAGGTTAGGCATCAGACATGCTTCATAAGGAAAGCCGCTTGAGGTATTGGCGACCATCTTCGGTTTTTCTCCCTGAAATGACAAGAGACTTCGTTCAAATGGGAAAAATGCGTTTGTTTTTTTTTGTAAATTTGATGTATGTACATACACTCTTTTTTATAAGAATATATATCAAAGGAAAACGAGGCTGAAATTTGCGAAATTTTAAGAATATTTTAAGAATAAACCCGAGATCGAGATTTTGAAAAAAAATGTAATTTTGTGAGTGAAAATTTGTAAATACAACACAATTATATCAAGCCGCAAAAAAATTCCACCTTTCTCTAAACGACAAAACTAGCCAAAAAAACAGCAAAATCGGCGACTAGCCGTATTGTATGTTCGACGCTAATAAAATTAAGTTTATTAGCTAGTCAATATCGGGCTTTATTGCCTGCAGTCTGGCTCCAATAGTACTTCAACACCATCAAAGTCATGATAGAACAGATACCTCTGACGTTGTGTCGACAAAAGAATATTTACAAGAATATTTTCATCCTAAAATCGGCAGAAAAATATAAATGTTCAGCCGGGGCCAGAAAAAAAAAAAACAATATTCTCATAGAAAAAGACAGTGTTCTTAAACTAAACGTGACTTGTTGCTTGAAACAAATACTGAGAAAGATTAAAAGAAAAATTCAAAACACTTGAGTTAGATTTTCACGACTCAAGCTATCCGTTGAGGCAGGCTCCTGATTTTTCCTTCATTTCTTAGATTTTAAAAGTTGATTTTTCACTCAAGTTGTAACTGACGATGACAGAAGTTACTAAGGAAGGACGTAGTTAAAACTGAAAAACGTTGTACTTATTTTAAAATTAATCGGCGGTTTCTCTGTTTACATGGTAACCAGTCATTTCGCCTAGTAGTCAGTTCGCCCTTTTATTAGTTTGCCCCAACTTTTTTCCGTTTTTTCACCGGGACTAAAACTTCAAAGAAAAATGTGCTTAAAATTTCTCTTTCCTTAAGCTAACCGACCGAAAAAGGCTGCATTGAGGGCATAATGAAACAACCTTCTACAAAACGTGTCTATTTCGCGTTCTTTAATCCATGGGCCACGGAGCTTGCAGTCCGGACGAACCAACTATCACAGTAAGGGCGAACGGGCTTGGAGCGAACTGGCTTCCCGGCGGAGCGAACACAATTCGTTCACAGTTCTTCTACCTTCCTTAACGTAACGTCAAGGACGCGGGAAAAATAAAAACTGGACGGGGAGATTGAACCAGCGCGAAAGTAAGGGAATGGAGGTGGGAAGAGAGAATTGCTATCCCCGCGTTCGATTTCTTAAGCCAGGCGGGGAAACAAAGAAACGGCCGTGCGCGGACTAGAAAACCCACTAGAAATGCGGTGCTTGGATTCAAACAGTGGATAAAGTCAGTAAGAATTTATACCTTAACACCCTTCTAGTGTGAAACTTCAATTTAAGGGACAACTCTTCCGCGGAGATTTCCGGCTGCCTAGGTTTCTGTTCATAGTATTTCTGCTAATAAAAAATGTTGATTACAGACTCTCAAAGACTGTGACACAAAGATGTTCATTACAAATGCAGGAAAGTATAAAAAGGCCTGAAGGACGACCATTTTCAGTATAAATATGTTTTTTACACATTGTTGAAATTTAGCAAACAAATTTAAAACTAGATAGCTTCTGATGGACATTCTGTCATAAAAAAGGAAACTTGCCTGATGAAATACAGGAGAAATGTACCTTGTCAAAGCGAGAAATCTGTTCCCTAGATTTGGCTTGAAAGGATTTCTCCAAATGACTATCAGTTATTGCTTTTCGAAGTCCTCGCTTACGCCCACTTGAGTGCGGTTTCCCTACCTACAAATTTTATTTGGACGAGCTACTTATATCGGCCTGCTATGTATTTTGCGGTACGAAAAAAGTGATATTTCACAAAAGCATATTTTTTCATTAGAGCAAATTTGAATCCAGAAAAAGTAATTTCGAGCGAATTAATTCTAAACCATAGCTTATTTATTCTTTTAAGTACCGAACCCTTTCAATGTGAAATTAAAAGTAATTCCTCGGTCTGTTGGTTGAATCCGATAGCGACAAAATGCCCCAAACATCAATAAGACCGGAATAAACCCATTAAATTTTCTTAATCCATTCAATAATTTTACACATGTTTGAAATTGATATCAAACGCGGAAACACTTTTGCGGCCCTTTTAGTTATTTTACTTTTCAAAAATAAAATTTCCGCGTGCACGTAAACAGTATCAATCCCACGTTACTTTACAAGAGTAAATATATGAGGCCTAAACTGATACCAGGACCTGCTGAGTGTAAATAAAAATTTTCTGATATTTCCATATGTACAATATATACGCTTGTATCAGATATGACCGGCTGGGAAAAAAGGGTGCGACACGGTAGTTTCTCAACAGAATAATCTCTTATGCAAATTGTGCATCAAAAATAATTAGGGACTTCTAATTTGTACATTAAGGTGACGTCATACGAGCCGATTCTTAATCCGTGTACAAAAGACAGCTTTTAACGCAACTTCCTTACGGCAACGGTCGGCAACCCTTCTGCAAATCTCCGCGCGGGTTTTTCACGCGTGGAAGTCTCTCGACGTGGACAATGTGCAGAATGGAGATTGTCGCCCATATCACTAGTTCTTTTTCCTGGGCATCTTCGCGCCTTTAGCGATGTGCCACAGTTTCGCTTTTTGTCTCGGGATCTCTGAGGTCCTTAACAGGTGCCACTTTTGGCCCTAACTCGGACCTCCATGGGTGTTTTTCACACGTGGAAATGTTTCGATGTGGACAGATTGTCGCCCATCTCATTTGTTCTTGTTCCTTTGCACCCTCGCGCGTCTAGCGATGTGCCACAGTCGCGATTGCAATCTCGGGATTTTTGAGATACTTAAAAAATGCCAGTTTTGACCCCCCTGCAGATCTTCACGCGGGCTTTTCACGCGTGGAAGTCTCCCGACGTGGAGTGTACGCGGAATGGAGATTGTCAACCATATCATTTCTTCTTCTTTCTGTGCATCTTCGCGTGTTTAGCGATGTGCGACAATTGCATTTTCGGTCGCGGGATCTTTGAGGTCCTTAACAGGTGCAACTTTTGGCCCTAACTCGGACCTCCACGCGTATTTTTCACGCGCTGAAATGTCTCTATATGGACAGTGCGTGGATAGGAGATTGTCGCTCATTTCATTTGGTTTTGTTCCTCTGCATCCTCGCGCGTTTAGCGATGGGTCACATACAGTTACGTTTTCGGTTTTGGGATCTTTGAGATCCTTAAAAGGTGTCAGTTTTGGCCCTCTTTCGGATCTCCACGCGTGTTTTTCACTCGAGAAAATCTCTCGACGTTGACATTGCGTGGATAGGAGATTGTCGCCCATCTCATTTGTTCTTGTTCCTTTGCATCCTCGCGCGTTCCGCGATGTGCCACAGTTGCGATTTCGGTCTCGGGATCTTTAAGCTCCTTCAAATTTATGTTACACGAGGCGATTTTTCACGCAACATTGTAAATTCGGGCAACCATGTTGCAAGTTTTTGAATCGCTGTCAAAAACCTGCAACACTTTGCCGCAACGAAATGTTGCTTTGAAAGTCTCCCTGTGCGCCATGTTATATGACATCGATTTTTAATGCAACACATGATGTTGCGTTAAAAATCGCCTCGTGTAACTTAACTGTTATTATTTAACGTTCCACTGTATACACGAGATAAAGAATTTTTACTCCTGAAAAACTTTCAACAAGAAAAGTATCCCAGAAAGTTGTGCTATGGACTCAAGAACACCATCCACGAAGATCTACTGGTTTAACTGTGGAATTTTGACGGTTTCAGCTTTCCTTTTTCCTGAAGTTCGAAGCAATGAATCTTTTCATGTTCCAGAGAATTAAGTAATACAGTTTTAAAAATATTCCAAAACACCGCCAATTGTTTTTAGAATAATGATATGGTTTTAAGAAAAATGAAACAAAGTATGAACGTAAGCCATTAGCGGCAAGGGCCATGAATATAAAAATGTTATTTACCGGATGGGCCATGGAAGGTCCGTATGATGGAAAACAGTGGCCGATGTTTAAAAATACTGCCCGAGGTCGTAGGCCGCAGGTAGGATTTTCAAGTTCGAGGTCACAGTTTTTCACCGCACGGGGAAACCACAACCCGGTAAATAACTTAGTTATATTTTCCTCTCTCTTTCAAATCAGTTTTATAATTGTTGACCTTTTCCACACACATCTCTCGAGTTTCCGTGACCGTAGGCAGAAATAGGAAAAGACCCGGACAGCGCTAAAGAACCAATCAGTTTGCATGATTCGTTACTATTCCCTCGTGAAAAAGATAATAATAACATGCAACTAACATAAAATTGCAGCCGGCTGTTGTTATTCCTCAGATGGGAAGCCGGCTTTGCAACATGTTACAAGTAAAGGATCGATAAAGGACCCTGTGTTTGTTGAGCTCCGTGAGCTTGCTGTACGCAAGTTTACCGGTGAAAACTTTTATACCTGGATGGTATGTCTGCTTTCATCCAAAATGTATTTCAAAATTATTTTTTGTTTATTTCTTTTAATTGAAATTTTGTTACAATATTAACATAATTATTAGTATATTATTAGTAAACGATTATTGGTGTTCTAATGTTCAAATGGCGCGATTTGATTGGCTAAACTTCTCGTGTGTGTTTAACAATAAGATCATCAGCTCGCGATTTCTATCACGTGATAGTCGACGAGTACGCAGCCCAGTCAACTATCACGTACAGACATTGAGACCGAATAATCTAATCGTTTTAGGATAAATCTACTATACGTTCAAAACTTTATCTAAATCCTCCTCACAGACACTTCGAAAAAGCAAAGAAGCAGCCGTCAAAACAAGCGCACACTTCTACGCTACTCACTACCTACAACAGAATAGATAGTGAGTAGCGCAGCCAATCAGAAAACAGCATTCCAAATATAGAACGCTAGTAGATTTATTTTAACAGTGTATAGTGGCTGGAGGTCGGCTACTGAAATGGTACTGCATTTTCTTCGTTTTTTTCTTAAGTTTCGCAGGAACATGCATAACAATTTTAATTGGAAGTATTACACGATTATTCTAGAGGACTAAAAGAAAGTATATATTATTGACATTTCAAGGAAATTTTGTCAGAATTCAACTAAAACAATGGCATTATCCGCCCTCGATTTCAATTGGGTAATAGTGGATTCGGGTGCAGTTGCGCCCTGAGAAAGGTTGTTAGACGCGACGAAGGACTGCACGTCCCGGGAGCAGTTGAACAACTCGCTTAGCCCTCTCCGCATGTCTTTACTTCGACCGAAATTCACCAATGGGTTAAGAAATCCATTGAGTAGGAGAAGGAGGGTGTAAAAAGGTTCAAAAGCACTAACATATCTTATGCCTACTAAGTGCAATGCCAAAGGTGAAATGAGACCTGGTAGAAATGTTATAAACAATACCAATAGGATTAACCCAACAGTGTTGGCCAATCGCTTTTCTCTTTCTAAAACACCATTCACTTGAAATGCATCTCTAGGCTGATTTTTCTTTAACACTATGCCGAGATAAGAAAGTCCAATAACGAAGAAGCAAACGAAATAAAACACAGAAGAAATGATTACACCTCTGGGAATAAACTCGAATTGAAACTTGCTTCTTAAGTAAGTTAGAAGCGCAATCATTATGCTGATTAACCAGGCTACACATATCATCCTCATAGCACGTAGCTTAGTCACGTGATGACGATACGACCAGGGCTTTCTGATTGCCAAGTAACGATCTCTGCTGATCAATGCCACGTTAGCAAGAGTGGCAAGGACGCACAGCAGCGACATCACAGGTACCTCGACAGAGTTTAGGCACATATGCTCATGTGCTAAAGTTTTGATATTTCTAAAAAGAGACTGTAATGAATATAACAAATCAGTGACGGCCAAGCTGCTCAGCATCAACATTGAAGGCTGCTGAAGCGATTTCTTTCGTGCTACAGTGATGATTACAAGCGAGTTGCTGACAAACGACATGAGAGCGATCAACGCGCCAAGAGGCCGAACAAAGTAGTTGGTGAAGTCTCGCATCTGTTGCTGCAGGTTTTCTGGAAGGTTAGGAATCAGACATGTTTCATGAGGAAATGTGGTATTGGTAATCATCCTTTTCTTCTTCCTGAAATAGAGACGGAATTCTCAGTTTTAAACAAGGAAAACCGTGTTTCTTGATTTTGATGTATATACACACCAAAACCCGACATGGCTTTTGTTTGAATCAAAGATCAAAAATTTATAGTTAAATTTTCAAGACATAATAATTGGGCGTGGCGTGCTCCTCAAAATATCATTTGTCCTTAATTTCTTATATTTTCTCTAACATATTGTCATCAGGGTCAAACTAAATGACAAACTGCGCGAGACTGATAAAGAGCGAACACAATGGAACAGCCGAGAAGAGAAGTGCCAGCTCCGCGTTGCGCGCAACTACGGCAACTCGGGTTTCTGTAAGGCTGTAAAATATTGTCCTGGAAACACGCAAAGACAGACATTACAAAAGCACAAATGCATAACAAAATCATGAAAAGGCTTCAAGAGTGATTTTTTTTTACATTAAAACTACCAAACTAACCAAATAACGTATTCTTGAGATTTAGCAGAAGAGTTATTTCAAAATTTTGACTCCCATTGGATCATAAGCAAGGAAACTTACCTGCTAAACTACAGAAGAAATGCACCTTGTCAAAGTGAGAAATTTCTCTTCCCTGGATTCGCTGGCTTGTAAGTCCTCAGTTCTCTAATTGACTATATTTATTGCTTTTCAAAATCCCAGTGAAAGCCCGCTTAACTGCGTTTTCTGAGCAACAATGCTATAAAGTTCTCCTAAACCATTAACCCACGTTTGAAATTGAAAATAAAGGCCAAGATACTTTTCCACTAAGCCGTTGCTTAAAATTACTAATATGCCAACTGTACGCTAGCTTGACGTCAACTTCACCCACGTCAGCGCAGTAAATATTGGCTTTAAAGACCTCTGACGACATTTATTTAAGTTAGCATTAAATCCGGAATTACCAATTTTAAGGAAATTTAAGCCAACTTTAATCCTGTATAAATTTCTATATTCGTGTTGAGAATGATACAGTTTTAAATTATTATAGACGATCAACGTCCGCGATTGGAGCTTCCTGAAATTTAATGTATCTAACAGAAAATTGTCGCACCGTGTTTTTATTTTTTAGATGGGTTGCCTTTTTGAAGGTGTTTCGGAAAACGACCGCATTTTATTTTTGAATATTTTGGGACAGTTTTCGTAAAAAGTGGTAGGGAACGAAAATGAAAAGAATTATATATTCAATAGAAATGGGCAACTTGAAAAAAATGATTAACTGAAATCATGTGAATTGTTTCCGACAACAAATCCAAAAGTTGCAAATTACACTAACGCTAATCCATCGTGTGTGTGTTTAAATGATCACATTACGACCGTGTCTTAACTTCTTATACCGAATCATACCTTTTTGCCACGCTTCGGCGGCATATATTGGGCGAGTGGTTCGTATTTCAGCGAGATAAAGTCGAGCCAAAACACACATGGCTAAACCTGAGGCTGAAATTGTGAAAAGAATATAATTTCGATACAGATACAGATCTAGACACCAAACACTTGTAATTGATACCCAAAACGTCATAAGCTATAATTAAGAATATTACAAGAATATTTTCAGCCTAAAATCGGCAGAGAAATAGGAATATTCAGCCTGGGCCGGAAAAACAATATTCTTATTAAAAAGAAAGAGTGTATGCCGTCGAAGCGTAGCAAAGAAGTATGATCAGGTATTTAGCGTAATAATAATAACAACAATAATAATAATAATAATAATAATAATAATAATCACTTTATTTAAGTGTCGATGTGTTTAGCACTAATGTGCTAATTGGGGACACTGTAAATAAATAAACAAATATTTCAAATATAACATAAACTATTAAGAATCCCAACTGGTGGGAGGCTGACCAGTTGGCTATTTACACAACGCGGTCGAGGAGTTGAACTCGGGACTACCGAGAACAAATCCAGATAGCGGTAGGACGGAGGATTTGAACCAGGGACCTCCAGATTTCAAATCCAGCGCCCTAAACCACACGGCCACGCCACCGTGCCCAAATTCGGCCAAGTGACCATATTGCGGTACCCATACAGGTCAGTGACTTGATATCGTAGGATGTTAGGACGTTTGACGCGGCCTCTGATTGGTAAATTGTGGATTCAGGCACAGTAATGGTTCAATAGACCAATTTTGATATATTAAAATTCAGCCTGAAACAATATAGTCTCCTCCGCAGCCGTTTTCTGGGAAGTCACGCAACGCTCCCCCCAAAGAAACGGCTGCTCACATCCGAACCACATTCTTTTACTTTTGTGTTCGCAGTTTGTTTGCGCTCTGTTGAACAGACCAATCACATAATAGCAAAGTGTGAATGACGTAAGCTTTTGCGCGAAAAGGTCTGCGGTGCGAACAAGCGAGGGATTTCTGGCTTTTGTTTCACGCCGCACGTCGCCAAAAATAGGCGGTGTTCGCAGGCTACGATCATGACGGACGCAAAAAAATGTAAATGAAAGCCCTAAGTACAAGTGCTTCATGTGCTCATCGCTATGTTCAGCTAATGAGAGAATATATATTTTCTCGAAATGTCAAATTGTAAGCGTTAATCAAGGGCTAAACGCTTCCACCAGATTGTAATCAGGGGGAAAGAGCGGCTTTCAGAAATCGCTGTCAACAAATCGAGCGAAGCTACTTGATTTCCTGGTGTCTTCCTTCTCAACAATAATTTTTTGAGTTGAAAGTATCTAATAATTAGCTTGAACCTTGAAGAGTCTTCAGCTACATAGAAAGCTCGTTCAAGCGTCGCCAGTATTTTTCGGCGTCCCTAAACAAAAGCCCGAAATCTGTATGTTCATTTGTGACATCTCCCACGACGGGATACAAAGATAAAAGACATACTCTGATTGGACAAGTTTCAAAGGGCGAATTTGGCGCGAAAACGTTCTTGAAAATGGAACAGAAGCGGTGATTGGCTAATTTCGTGAAAGGAATGTTGTTCGGATGTGAGCAGCCGTTTCTTCGGGGGGAGCGTTGCGTGACATCCCAAAAAACGGCTGCGGAGGAGACTAGAAACAATAGACCTCAGTACGATTAGGCTTGGCGGATTGTGCTTGCATAATTTTTGGCATAATTGGAGCAAAAAAGCATAATGTTTTAAATGAGCACTGCCACGGCATAATTAGCAAATTTTAGCACTTTTTGGAGCATAAATTCATAAAATTTAGTAAATATGGTGTGTTTTCTACAGAAATAAATTAAATTTAGGTAGTATGTTCTTGCAATGCGTGTTTTAGCTACGCTAATAGTGGTATTGACTTTGTTCTGACATGCTTAGTTACTAGGCCTCCTTTGGCGAATTCTGCGTGCGCGGTTAACCTTTTGGAGGAGTCTGGTACCCTGGTTTCCCATCCGGCTTCTCCAACATGGAGAAGCCATGACAGACTATCACCAGGCCAGCGTAATGTTGTAGTACAATAAGCGCTGATGTTGACTTGTGTATGCTATTCTTATCCATGTTTATTCAAGCAATTATTGGTGCTGAAAGAACTCAGAACTGTCAAGACAAGTTGATTTACTTTGTGGCTTGAGGCATTTTACAAACGGTTCAGAGATGCGAGCAGGTAATTTGGACAGCTGACGGCCGAGACAAACTGCCATAAAACGCAAATAAATTTACAAAAACAGTTTATTTGAAAAACATCATAATTTGGTGTCGTTATTGCGCGCCTCTATGTACAGAATCTACGTCATTTTGTGAGCATAATTTGGGAATTCTGGCACAATTTTGGCATAATTTGACAAAATTTCGAGCACTGCTCAGTAGTAGCATAATATGCCACTTTTAGGAGCACAATCCGCCAAGGCCTAAGTACGATCAAAATTGGTCTATTATTAAATATCCAGGAGAACTTCTGGAGGTCAACATTGCAAAGAAAGCGAATGTCTCCTCTCCTCGTTTTAGGTTATTTTGAAGCTACATTTTTAACTGAATAGTTTCATCACAGGAAACGTTGTGTGGTCACAGACGTTTACTCAGTAACAAGTCAAATCTTTATGCAAAGTCAGATTCTTAAAAGTTCATTTTTTTCGCCGGAAACCATATTTTCGCCGGTAACCTAGTAAAACCATACAATTATGCAGCGAATTAGTTTTGGTGATTATAAATTTATAGCAACCCTATTTTTTCCGATGACATTTAGCCTACGAGCAGGCTCACGTTGGAGCACAGACGCGCGCGGCGTAGCCGTTAGAACGAAATCGAGCGGCGAAGCCGCGAGACGAGTAAGTGACTCTCCTAGCGCTTCTTCACCAGACTCCTTCCCGCCGGATTGCTTTGCTCTGCGCTCGCACGCGTGACTCAAAGATAAGCCTGCTCGCAGGCTAGATGATATTCTGGAAGCGAATTTTTGTTGGCAACCATCAACAAGACGAAAGATTTCTTCTTAAATCATAGGCATGGGACAGCTGCTCTCTAGTTACGTCATGTAATGATGTTATGATCAGTTTAGAATTGTTAATCATCGCAACCAAAGCCCAGTTTTAATTCTTAGATTAACGGAGGATCGATAAATTCTATGTTAGCTGTTAGAAAATGAAGTTTCGGATTTTCGTGCGACACGTAGGATGGACGATGTCGAGACAAAAAAATTGCACTACGGATTGGCTTTAAGGCCCCATTTATATGGTCTTGGTTACCCGAGACATGACCCTCCCCCCCCCCCCCCCACACACACACACACACACCACACACACACCCCTCCTCGCCAAGGTACCCTAGCCGAGGTATCTTTTCACTTATTTCTTTGCAAATTCAACCAACCGTTTACAAGAGGATCGCGAACCCGTCTCGGGGGTGAGACAACTCGGGTTGGGCGAGTTGTTTCGCCTCGGCAGGTAGGGTAATCCTGGCAGGCGGGACAACTTTTCTTCAAGCATTTTTTTTTTTTTTGCTTTTCTATAGACTCCCTCATCACTTGTTTTGTATCAACAAAAATAGTAATATTAGGCGATTTATAGTATATATTGTAATAGGTGATGGAAACAATAAAATTGAAAGTTGAAAAAGTTGAAAAAGTTGAAAGTTCATTTAAACACTTTGGCTCGCCTAACTGAGACAATTCTCGTTGTGGCGAGTGTCACGAAATGTCTAAATCTAGGATTTACAGCAGAAATTCATACCAAAAAAGTGAAAATTATCTCGGCAAAACCCACTTTGATCAGTCGAATGACCGAAGATTTTTCAATAAGGGTTATGAATAACCTTGACTCGGCCTATAGAGAAAACGTTTTCACATATAAACGCTCGATAAAGTTGCCTCAGAGGGAGGGTTGTCTCGGGTACCCGAGATCATAATAACTGGGGGGGGCCGTCCACGTTGCGTTTAATTTACACGTACACCCGTCATTTTTTACGGTGTTGAGTGGAGGATCTCTAGGGTGGTAGGGGGAGGGGGTTAGTGGCCGGAGGCCCTCGGCCTCGCATTTCCAGCGAAAGAGTGACAAGAAGAAACTACCCTCTTCACTTTACGATATTACTTTATGAAAGGAAAGTATATTACAGCAGCAAAATTTATCTTTGGCCAAAGTAATGAGCGACATTTCAAACAGGATCATTACAAATCTGTTAATTATAAAGAATAAATAAACTTAGTAAATAAAGTATAACTGCCAGACACAGTTTGTTATGTAAAAATACGGTTCGCTTCTTTAGCATTTTTCATTTGCACCCAGGTATATGCGTGACTTAAGCAAACGAGATTACCATCAGCAGATCAAGCGGCTTCATTGTTTAAAGTGCCTTAAGATACATGTGTTTTTCTATTGAACAAGGAAGAAATTTGTTTTGCAAATGTTGCGCTCCTTGTACTAATTAATTATATTGGAATACAGTGTTCCGAGATAGACAGTTTGGAGCCATTCGCGGGAAATAGCGGTTTCTGCGGCGACAGAGTCTCGTTGTTGGTTATTAACGAGTAGATTACGAGTCCAAAACGCACAGCATGGCTCCGTCTGCAAATTCTAATAAGTTCCCCACAAAATAACAACATTACAAGGTTTTATGTCCTCTTTAGCTTTTTTAGAACGTGAAAGAGAGTAACTTTTAATTGGATTTGGCAAGATTATTGTTTTTAGTGTAAGTTGATTGGGTTGTAGAAAAAAAATCTAAACATGATGACTTCGTAGTTGTGCTTTTAATGACATTTTTTCGCAAGAAATATGCATACTGACCTTCTGCTAAGAAGGCAAAATGCCTTTGGGTATTTTCGTCGAAATGCAAAAACAAACAACGGCATTGTATTCTAAAAACACTTTATTGCACATATTAATTAAAAATTCCCGAGGGAGTTTCAGCCGGCTTTCGAGATCTGTAAGAATTCGAAACGTTATAAATTATGAATAATTAGGCATCGCCTCAGAGGGAAAATAACTAGAAAACACTAAGATTATTTTCTTCTTGAATTAACATCTTTTTTTTTTCTTTTTATTTATCTTTGCACTTAAAAGATGCCTGCACAATCAGGATATCTGGAAGATTGAATTATTTCAATAAGAAACCTTTGCCGCCCGCTTGCCCAAAGTGATATTTTAAATTCAATTGAAAAAAAGTCATTCAAGTAGAACATTTTTTATTTTTTTTTTAGTTTGAAGGAAGTGTAACATAATTCTTGGAATGTAAATAATTTTTCCTCAATTACAGTTCGTTTTAATTTAACTAAGTATTTTTCCGCAGATTTGTAACTAGACAACTGCAACTCAGTCAGAACTTCACAAAAAACATTGTTTATTATTTCATGCTCTCGTGGGTAAACTGTCAAATCAAAATGGGTGTTCATTTTACATAATTAACACCAACTGCCACAATGCAGGCACTTAATTAAATTACAAGATTAATATCGCGTGCCATTAACTTTTCGTTTTGATTGGAGCGAGCCAGTAGAATGTCCGATCGGAACAATAGCGTTATGTTCACTCAGATAACGCATTCATTCGCGGATCGATTCGCCCGTCATAGCACTGGTTTGATTTCACAGTTGTTCTGTGAACGTTCAAATCTTACGGCACAATGCAGATTACAGCGAGCAGCCAAAACAAATGTTTATTGAAAGATAGCAGAGCACATTCACTGGATTAGATGTAGCAGAGTTAGTTTTAAGGTGATTGCAGAACTCTTTCACAGACTAATCCGTCGAGATATCAACAGTTTGAGGCCGTCGCTGCTGGACATCTCGGAGAGATTTTTCAACTTGTGTCGAAAGAGGGCAGCGATGCGATGCGCGTCGTCACACGCGTGAGAAGGTTACGATTCTCTCGGAAAGTGTGTTGGGCTGTTATTCCTGCTGCCTGGTTCGTCTTCTTCATAACTCTCTCTCTCTACAATGACCGTGAAGTCGCTGGTAAGTCCATCTTAGTTCGCACAGAAAACTTTTCGCAAATCACAGTCGCAGGTCGTGATATCGACTCCGCAGGCATGCCGTGAACAAATGTTTCCATAACCGTATAAAATCGCGCTTGTATACAAACACTGAATACGTAGAATATCGTTGTTTGGGTATTTTCTTCTTCAAGCTGTCGTTTGTATGGTAGAGGGACCAAATATGTACTTCAATATTGATCTGTGTTATATTGTTCGACCAAGATGTGAGCGAATTCACGGTGGAAATTGTGAATTCTTTTATTTCGTCCGTTTATGAAGTAACTCTTGCTTTTTAGGGAATATCTGCGGGTGACCGAATCGCGAGTAATTGTGGTTGTGTTAAGATAGTTTTCTAATTTTCGCGGCAGTCCAGCCGACTGTAAACAGCCTAATGAGAGGGCTCGTGCGAGAATCTTGCGCCACACGTTTTGTTGTCGCCGAACACGAGTGTTTGTAATGTCCTTTGTCAGCGATTGTAAGCTTGCAAATCATGCTTTAGTAGCTTAATTTTATGACACTGGGCTAAGATTAGACCAGATTTTCAATCTTTATTTCATGAAGTTCATTGTTGTACTTAGTTCTGCCCTCGTGTACGTTCTAGAAGGTGGCTAAATTCAGTTCATGTTTTGTCGTAGTTGTTTCAACCGGACGAAGCATATTTCACTTTCGGAACCGCGGTTTTAGCTTACGTTTTCTGTTCTCAAACCATCTGTGGATTATGGGATTTCTGTTCTTTATTGCCTGCCCGCTATAAAAGTTAGAAGATTATTTGAACAAAATCTTCGCTTTATACAAATATAAACGAGAAAGTGGGAACGTATTTGCCTCAGAGCCGCAACATTTTGACAGCTGCGCTGCAGTTGTGTGGCTATAACAAAGATACGGCACCTCTCTGGTGTCAAGAAGTTTATAAATCCAGGCCAGTGATTGTCGAGCATTTTTAATCAATTTGCGATCTATCCAGGTGTTTTGCAAATTAGGTAAGATCGAGCAATTGTCGGCCTCCTGTGTGTTTGAAGAACGCCAGGGAATTATCGATATTTGCCCCAGTTTATGGTGTTATTTTCAAGAGTTTAATTTTGCTTGTTGATCGGAACCTGTGAGGATGGCCGTCTAAATTTCCTCTGAGGATAAGTGGTCGTGATAGTAATTTGCATTTTATGGTAAACCTGTTGCGATTTTGGAAATTCAAGGGCTTTCTTTCTGTGATCGTCCGATTTTTTATCTTTCAAGAGAGCTCCGAAGTGCCAACTTTCTTATACACCAATGGATTTTAAATGAAATCCTTTCAAAACAAGCGAGAAACCGCCTGTAATCGTTGTAAAACCTTAGCGCAATAACAGACTGCTTATATAAGAGATGTTTTTGTAGGGAAAAAAAAGCTGTCGTTTTGTAGAGCAAAGATACATAAATATTTTTTTGCATTCTGCGGTAAATAATTTCGGGAGATCATTTTTTTTTTTTTTAACGTAGATTAATTTGGGAGGTTTTTTCCGGTGGAAAATACAACGAGTAGTCAGTACCATTCAGTAACAAGAAAACGGCCTAAGTTGTTGGTTAGCTCCCTTATCTTTAAAAGAAACTTGTTGTTTACACAAGACTGCTTGATTTACTCTACTAATTTCTGCCGTGTGTTTTTAGCTGAATTTTAAAAATCTCCCGCAAAACTATTCATGACCGAAGCAGCTTGATTCAAACGAAAACGTGAACATCAGCTGCAACTTTTCGCCGGCGAGCGAAAGAGAGATCAGCTTCTTACAACTTGCGGCGTTTTTGGAAAGATTGTGTCCCCGATAATAAGATTTGGCACCTTAATGTTCCATTGTAAACGAATGATAAACTATCAAGCCTTTAGCTTGAAGAGCATCAATTTGTGAAACTTGATAAGCGCAGGAACTCATTAGGAAACGTGTCTGCGTTCAGATGTTTTAGTTAAGCCTGTTTTCGATTACGGCTTGAGTTGAAATACATGTATGACAAAAGGCACTTCATCTCTCTTTGTAATCGCAGTAAATATTTCCTTTACATGTCTTCAAAAGTGGAGGTGTTTTAACTCTTTCCTGTATATTATAATACTGTTCTCGCCTTTCATACCAGCTACAGCACGCATATTTTAAGAGCTTGAATTGCGCCATCTCAGAAACGCGTGCTTCTCCTCTCGTGCAGGTTCAAGTTCAAGCCGGTTTTTGAAAACAGAGAGGAATACTTTACAAATTTCCTCGCTGATTGGAAACAAACGTGTGTTTGTGTAATTGTATTTGTCGGCAAGCTTTCCCAACAGCACAGCAACTGCAAATCCATCGTTAATGTGTTCCTAAAATAGTTGTTGTTTCAGAGATAGCCTTTTGACTGCAGGAATTGAAACCTAATGGAAACGGCGGTTTCTTTGGGTGTCAGTGCAGTAAAAGTGTATCGATATCAGTGTAGATAAGCTACTATTTAATACAAATATCAGTGTAATCGGTAGCAGTGTGATTGGCTATGTCGTAAAATGTCCATTTCTGTATGTCAAGGAAAATTAAACGTTATCGGAGTCTGATATCACACTCTATCAGTCTACAATTTTTGCACTCCAGATTGAATTGAGCCGGGATTCTTTTGGTGTCATGGTAATCTTACTTTCTCAGCTAAAGGAGAAAATTAAAACGTAGGATTAATCAATTCTGAACTGTTCAATTAAGAAAGATCTGATGGGTGTTTTCTTGTTTGTCTGTAAATCACACATACTCTTCATTGCTCAAATTTTTAACTTTTTGATCTTTTGTACAGACGAACGATCGATCGATCATAAGTTCTTTGTCTGTGATGATGTTATTTTCTAATGGACGAAAAGATTTGTTTGGAACCATGCAAAAACGTTGTGAGCGTGCTTGGGTTTTGTCGCTGTCACAGATAAAACGGTAGTGCACGTCGGGATACAGTTGTTCTTTGGCACTTCAAACGCCCGAAAAATTTTGTAGAACTGTCTAGAACAAATTGAAAAACAGTTTAATAATGTACACACTTGTCAGAGATGAATATTTTCTTTTACGTCCAGCAGCAAATGGCATCGCAATCAGTAACTGCAAACAGCGATCAAAATACGTGTTATTGATGGAAAGGTAGTCTCAACGTTCTTAATTAACCTGCGAAAGCGTTAATGAAGGTTTCTGTCACTTGTTTCCGTTCACTCTTGACTTCTGGCCACCCGCCCAGCTAAAGGAAATTAAAAGCACGATCGAAAATACGAAATGGTTTCTTTTCACTTGCCGGGCGGGGATGTTCATGCCCTCTGAAAGTAACTCTTGAAACTTCCTAATTTTGTGGAAGATGCTCGGAACGTGTTGGCAGTTTCAACTGTTTGATCATGTTACAACTAAGCATTCTTCATGTGTCAGCGCTCTCTTTCCAGAAGGCTATTTCCTTCGTGTCAAAACGAACCTTCATGAACTATTCATATGAAAACGCATTTTTGTATGAACCGTTTTTCCTGAGGACTTGGTCGTTTTGAAATGGCTTTATGAGTTGGTGGTTTGATATTTGTGTTAACACTGAATTAAGGGATTTTTTTGCCTTACTAAATGTCATCGAGTGTTCAAATTCTATGTTGGTCCTTCCCGTTCCCTAAGCTAACTTCGCGGACTTGTGGTTTCCGTGGTGAGCAAGAGAAATTTAAAAAAAAACCCACTTGTTTCAGTCACTTGAGCCTCAAGCTGCTAGAAAACGTGTCAGACCCCTACTATTGTAAAAGGAGAGTTCATATCTTGATTTCTTAAACTCATTAATAATTCATCAAGTTGAAACCGTGAAAGAGGTTTGCATACCCGGTCTTAATTAGCATAGATTTTGACGATTTTACTTTTCCCTTTACTCCTTAGTTTTTTGTTTCGATTGAGAAGATATATCAAACACTCGAGACAGTGTTTCATCGGCTATCCAAACACCTCGAATTTCGTCAAAAATACTCTGCTGCGCGTCGTATTTTCAACTCTCTTCTCGGTGTTTGGATATCCCTATGAAACTCTGTCTCTCGTGTTTGATATATTACTTCAAGCCATTATAATAAACAAGAAACTTTCATAATGAATTCGTATAAAGCTCGGTCAGGTGAAGATACTGAAGAAGGTGGTTCCAACGTCTAAGCCTGTGGATGAAACCCTAGTGTGTGACCATCCAAAGGAAAGCTATTGAGCAGTACTTTCATGTGGCACTGTTTATTATGTTGTACAAGGTTGTCCAAATTTTTAAATCTGTAGACAAAACCCTAGTGTGTGACCATTCAAATGAAAGCTATTAAGTAAAACTTTCGTTTCGTATTGTTTATAATGTTGTACGTTCAACTTTTGACTCTTCAGATGAAACCCTACTGCATATAAGTGTGAGCTTTTGAGCATTTCTTGTTGTTTAGTGTCGTTTTTCCAGCAGCTACGACAACAAAAAATTGTTATGCGGCGTTAAAAGCCGGTTTAAAGTCAGCTACCCTTCTTCTTTGGGGCTCCTGGATTGATGCGCCTTGGCGACAAAGAATTTACTGCATTTTGCAGCTGTTTTACTCATTTTTTATGTCTAGTTTTCTGTATCGTAGGTGCAGCAAACGTGAGCTGTGATATCCTAACGATGTCAGTTGGCAATTTGCAACTGAGAGCATATGATTGTGGAAAAAAATGCAGCTCTTATAATATAAATAATAATTTTACAGTTATACTCATTACGTGTAGCGAACGTGGTGCGAAATACAGAATTTCTCTGTTGACATTGAATGTTCTGTCAAATAACTTGGAACTGTAAATAAATTGAAATGAAAATTCTGTGAAGAAAACGGAGAGTTTGGTTTAGTTTGACGGTCAAAATCTGCGGAATGAATTGTAATGGTGAACCCTTATGAATACCTTTAATATGATCAATAAAATATTTTGACTGGTATGTTTAGTTTAGGGATTTTGAATATTTCAGAAGTCAAATGTTGCGGAAAATATTTGATATAGAATTCTCGCACAAACACTGTAATTTGCTCCTAAGTTTCAAAATGGCGGCCGCACCTTTCGAGGTTGTGTAAAATAAATGCATTTGTTCTTCTTTTGCAGACAACGTTATTGCCACGGAGTTGACAAAAGCTGGTTGGAAGACCACGTCTCCAAATGAACTTCCTTTCGACGAATCGACTTTTTCGTCGACACGACTTGGCAACAGGACATTCCAAGTTCAGAAGAAAATATTGTTAGTTTATAAATCTTGGATAAAAGAACGCTCGAAGCTCTCTCACTATGTAGCACGGTTTTTGGACGGCCTTCGTGCGCCGTACGTTGTAAGTGAAGTTGACGATAGGCCGTTTTTGGATTTAAAAGAAGATCTAAAACCGGATGTAACTGTTGGACGTTATTCACTTGTAATTTTCGTAGACATCAAAACTTACCTAGAACTCAAACCCAATGTGCAGCAAATAGTAAGACTCTACTGCAAGAAATTTGCTACAGGCCTTCTGTTTTTCATCTCAAATCATGTAGGAGCGATACCAGAGTTTGGCATTGAGGTTATAAAACCGCAGAAGGAAAAACAAACGTTAGATGTTGAGGTAAATGAAACCTCGAAGCTTTTACGAATAACTCGAAGAGGCGGCTCTGTCTTAAAGCCTTACGTACAGAAAGGGCAGGGAACTAGGTGGAGTTTTCTTCGATATGACCCTTCAGTAACTCCCTACGAAACAGTTGAGTATGTTGTTAATCGTAACAAGAGACGAGAACGAGACCTGGAAATCGCAGTGACCGACCAAGCCACGGTATTGCTGGATGATGGGCGAAAAGACGGTGTTAAAAAAGTGTTTTTCGGCGGAGGTTTTCCGTTTTTCCTACACACAATGTTGTTTATGGACAGCCTGGAGTATTTATCCCCAGTTAGTCCTACTGTGTTTTCGCTTGAGAGATATCTACAGATTGACGTTGACGATATTTTCATCTCCAAGACTGGGATAAGGATGAAAAAACGAGACGTTCTGGTAAGTTATATTCCCGTACTGTGCACCTGGCCACAAACTAATAAATTTTATAAGTTGGAGTGGGTTTTTTGATGAAACATAGTCTGCGCGCAAGGAAAAACAACCCCTGCGAGACTAATTTCTCGCTCTCACAACCACCATTGAAAAACAAATTACTTTAATCTTTTTACCTTTTTATTTTAGCAAGTATTAAATGTAGCTGCTCAAAAACAGTTCGATGTTTTAAACTAGCTAAGAAAGAGAAAATTCCTAACGAAGTTAACGATGACCCAGTTTGCTGAGCATATTGGCAAACTCCAAATCTGATGAAATAGACAGGTATCCGCACTATTTCATAGAGTATTTCTGTCGTGGGCTTATTGGTTAAAAGTTGTAGTGTAAGAAAACGAATCAGTATTTAATAGCTCAGTCAAATGCTTGCATGCTAGGTGTTTGGAAGTTGAAATTTCTAAGACCATTAGAAGGCTACTTTACTAAACACACCGGCCAATAGATAAGTTTTATCGATATGTTTTATGTTTCATGTAATATATCAAACACTCGAGACAGTGTTTCATCGGGATATACAACACCGAGAAGACAGTTGAAAATACGACGCACAGCAGAGTATTATTGACGAAATTCGAGGTGTCTGGATAGCCGATGAAACACTGTCTCGAGTGTTTGATATATCTTCTCAATCGAAACAAAAACTAAGGAGTAAACGGAGAAGTGAAATCGTCAAAAATCCATGCTAATTAAGACCGGGTATCCAAACGGTGATTTTCTTCGTTTTAACTTGATTAATTATTAATGAGTTTGAGGGGAAAAATATCAGCCATTGGGATATGTTAAAACAGTTAGACTTCTAGTTCTGGCCCTGAGAAATGGAATTTAGTCTTGTTTGTATTCTATTTTGGTCTGTTTCTGGGTGAACTATTGACAAAGGTGCCTCTATGTATTATTAAGTGGTAAGATAAGAAAATTATGAAACAAAAAACTTCGAAGCCGGTTTTAAAATAAGCTTTTAAAATTTTAAAAGATTATTGCTTTTAAAAAGTGAGGGCATTTGTTTGCAGACTCCCTATTTTAGTATATTTTTAGACTTTCGTGGAGTTAATTTCCCAATAAGCGCAGATGAACTCTAACAAGATTTTCGTAAATAGCGTTGTTTAAAGAGCTTCATTGTTTTCGTTTTGATTTAAAAGAGGATGTTTGTGGTTTTGGCAATATAATTATCAGGAGAAATCGTATTAACATCCTTAAGTTTGGCGCCATGAAATACGAAATTGCATCTTAAGTATCAAAAACGTGTAATTCAGTTGTATTTTTGGCCACCCATATTTTTACCTGGATCCAGTAAGTGTCTTGTTCTCTTTATTCATATTTTCAACGATAAGTTGGTAATCTCTAATACCTCTTGTTATCGCGACATTTCACTGTTTTAATCACTTGGATGGTTTAGAAGGTCGCGGGATCGAATATTTCTGAGATTTTTCATTATTTTTTTTTTAGTTCATCGTCTAGCCGTTGCATTTCTTCACACCATCAATCATTTTAACAACTTTTAATAACATTGGTTTTGATTAATTTAAGAGAGGAGAAAGGTTACGATGCCTGGAATTCTTGCTTGTTTTTGTGGCTCTCAGACCTCAGAGAATTTCGCGCAATTTCCGTTTCAGTCGAATTTGCGATTCAAGAAAACATCTCTTACGTAATTGAGCGAGAGGAAATAGTTCACAGTTTTGAGAAGGAAAAGTTCAGGAACAGCAAACTTAAACAGTTTGAGCTTTTTCTGTTATTTTTACGATGCGACATCCGTGACGAAGGCGGTTTAGAACTGATTCAAACTTCCGATTCAAACTGGGCGCGTTTTCCAAATTTAACTTAGTACTTCTTTCGCGGCTTACGTAACGCAGTATTCAGAAAGAATCGAAAAGCGAATTGGCCATCTGTAGCTGCCCCTCGATACCAAAGAAGCCAACAAAAATGCGAGGCTTAGCGAGCATCGAATCTATGACCTATCGCAGGATTCGCGTTAAAAAAATTGTGACCGTGATTTCTTTTTGACAAAATCCAGAATAAACGGGATTAAGGGCACCAATATAACCCCATTCCGATTTTCCGATGGGAACCAGTAGGAGTGGCAATTTCTAAAGGCATTGGTTCGGATTTTGTTCCTACTTAACAAATGCGACATTTTGTTTTAAAACCCATTCAAGGCATCTGTTCAAAGGGTTTCTTTTAAAGATCTACAACGAATTTCTCTTCACGATGTCAATACATTGCCTAACAGAGAATATTAAATAACATCATTAACTGGGGAGTAATTTCGTGATGCCCTTTAGAACTGTTCTTGAGTGAATTTTTCGAGAATTGATAAGGAGCCGTAGACTGGAAGATTTAACCTAATTCGAGTATTAGAGCGGTTAAATCTATCTAAAAATATTGTGCCAGTTAGACTTTGATCATTTTTTCAAATATCGCCCCCAAGCAGCTGTAACCTCTTCCCTACATAATGAACGAAGAAGATTTCTGAACGATCAAACCGTTAAATTGAATTTGTGCCGGCCCAAAAAGTGTTGCGTTTGTTTGTTTCAAATCCGTTTTTAGCTTATCCAGTTGGACCCATAATCCAGCACTTTCCTGTTTTTTTTTTTTTTTTTTTCTCACCGCTCTCTATTTCTCGTCTAATCCAATTTTTAGAGCAACAGATATATCACAAAACTCCTAGAATATCCTGACCTAACCTCAAGCAGTATAACAAGATTTGTTAGACAGATTAAAGAATATCTTATTGCTCGTTCGTGGTCAAGATAAACACATCTTATTCGACGGTTTAGGATATAATACGTGCGGATATTGTACTCGTTACTCGTATTTTTCCCCGCCCCGATCGAATAAGGGATTTACTAGTCCACTATGTTGCCTTTTTCTATTATTTCGGCTTCTAGTTCGTTAAATACATCCTTTATCATCCGAAAATCGTAGCGATCCGGATAAGGCCCGTGCGAATACGACTCTACAGTCAATACATATATCTTATTAGATGTTTTGGTGTGTAGTATCGCTGTATATTTATACGAGTTGTGCCGTATTTTGACGAGCCCTACGGGCTCGTCAAAATACAAACAACGAGTAAAAATATGCAGCGATACTACACACCAAAAACATCTAATAGGAGATTTATTATCCAACTGCTGTAGTCAATAATTTATCAATGAAAGAGGGAGAGTGACAGTTTTGCGTGCGCGCGGCGACCTGTACGGCAAACAGGTTTTCTACTGTATAATATCGCTGTATATTTGTACTGTTGTTTGGACGGTATTCGCTGCAGTTGGATAATAAAAGTTAATATTTTTTCCGTTCTTTTGACCTTATATGGTAAAATAGCACCTTAGTGGAATAATAAAACGTTATTAATCATAGTAAGTCACCGAGAGTTCGTCTCGGCTTTGATGTCTGTTGAGGAATTGTAAACAAAGTTAATTGCATTAAAATTTTATGGCGCTAAAACCAAGAAGGTCAACAATGATAATCAATGTTGCAATGATCCATAAAAACAAGTCTCTATTGTAAACACACGGTCAACTTTTCCGACCACACACACCCAGCCAGAGGAGAAAAAGATACAAAGCAGTTTTATGTTGTGCAGGGGGATTACAGTAGTTTTTGGTTGTCTATAATCGCGTTCGTTTTAATCTCGTTTCGTATTGTGTCGTGTCTGTCGATATTATTTCGAGTGGAGTTTGGGTAGCTTATTGGTATCAGTTACTTGAGTCCTGGTTTTCTTGTTTTTCTCTTTGTCACGGTAGCGCGGGTTCTACGGAATAAACTATCGGATAGGTCGAACAACCTTCCAACTAGAATACTAATGTTGGGAGCTTTTCAAGCGGAGGTCTTGATAAGCTCATGTCAACAGCTGAACCATACGTATGTTCACGTGCGAGGTTTTTGATTGGGTTACAGAAAGTCGCAGATAAGGATTATCCAACGTCTTGCAAAAACGGTTTTGGAGTAGTCTGAAGTTGAATTAGAAAAGCTACGCACCCATTCGGAGTGTACCCGGTGGCTCCAGATGAAAGTCGATTGCCATTTTTAGTGCAGAGTGCACTATTTGGATGGTTATGGGGGTTGCCTGGCACTAAGGAACTAAACCACTATGGCGCTAAGGTGTAAACTTTAATGTTTGTTTAATTAATTAATTTCAATTAATTAATTAGTCTAGAGGCAAGGAAGTAGTGGGAGTAGGGTGGGAAAGGTACATGTGTACTCTACGTAAAACACATTCCATCGCCGTCGCTTAACTTTGAACATCGCAAAGCTATATATTTGTTTCAGGTAACCCCTTGCTCTCCTTGTGGTACCATTCTCCTTAGAACAAAACTAATTTGCCCTAAACGCATGTGTAGATTAGTTAGGGTTCGTGGCTTCTATATTAGGTGAAGGATACATTGCATACGGAATCACGCACAAATGTTGAGTGGTTTTCCTTATGGTAGAGCTCAACATGTAAGACGCATGCGTTCTAGCATTGTTAGTGTTATACACTATCTTTACACACAGTATTTTATATATCGTGTCATGTGACCAAGGACGGCAGTTATTTTTCAGGTAGCGCCAATTGTCCCTTTTTATTGCAAAAGTGAAACGTTACTGTGGCTGCGTAGCTTTTAGAATTACAAACAGGTCGGTTCAACAAATATCATCTGCTGTTTTCAATCTACAATAGTGTGCTTGTCAGGGTTCAAATATATTGCTTCTCCTTAGCGACTTGTTTATTTCTTGCCTTAATTGTGTCTGTAAGAGAGATCAAAAAGTTCTCAAGTTAAAGGCTTTAATACTCCGCAAATTGTAAATTTGTAACAAAAGAAACCAGGAAAATGCTCAAATATTGCTGCGGACGCCGTGGCACCTAATGAAAGTTCAAATTAATTTAATCAGTCTTTGAGGAGACTCATTCATATCGGCCAAGTAGCGCTGTTTATCTTCAACACTTTTCGTTGAAAAGCTTCTCAGCCATCAATATCGTTGTGTGTTAATTTTGAATTGTTTTATTGTTAACAACAAAGGTGGCAACAGAAAAAGAAAGTGGTATTTCGTGACTATCTGATAATTAAATTAGTTCTTGTTCATCGGTAAAAATTTGCATTTTTAGTAAAACATCGTCTCTGTTCCGTTTCTTCATCACTACATCAGATATTTAATTTTCTTTCATTTAACTCCAAAAAACAAGGACATCTTCCGTATGTTTTGGAGAAAACAGGGGTTTCATATTACATGGCTTTGCGAGGAAAACAAAAGTATCAAGTTACAAAGTTGGCGTGAAGAGCTAAATTGTCACGTTTGCTGCTTCAGCGTATTGTTGAATTTAAAATGAACGAAAATCAACTTAAAGCACCAGTAGTAATTAATTTGTGCGTAATGTTTGGACCTTGAATGAAAATACAACCTTGAAACATACACACTGCAAAGGGGAAAAGCCGTAGCAGACTACCAAGGTAGACACAAACCGGAAGTGAACCGAGCAGGGGTGAGTACTTATGGGACTACTGTATCAGAGCTATCAATTGCGCTCTGCACTATCTGAGATTGTCTCACTAGTTTTCCAAATTTCAAGTGTGAACCGACTTCGTGGAAAGAAAGAAAAAAGAAAAAAAAACAGAGAAAACGAATTGAACAAAAACAGTGGACAAACCACGGAAGAAGTGTGTCTCACTTGATGTTGCTATAGAAACACTGGAACCAATGAACATGAATGAATATGAACCAATAGATATCGAAAGTGTGTACTTCGTCTTTTGATAATTAACCATGTCGATTCAAACTTTCATTCTGTCGCGTAAACATTTAAGTATTATTTTTTATACAAGTCTTCTAGAGAAACCATTTAATTTTACTTGAAACTTTCCTCTTCAATTTCTGGAATGAAGCAATTTGAAGTCTTCTTTTAAAATATTTGTCCTGTTCAGGTTTGTCCCGTTAGTTTCTCTGCCACACCCCAGTATATTTTTCCCCTCCCTGGGATTAACCCCCTCGGTCAATTATGACCCGGGTTAAATCCCCACCACCGAATGAAAACCACTCCTAAAATTGTAAAACTAGTAATAAACACTGATCAATTACAGTGAAACTCCGCGTGTAAGAACCTACATTTTTTTTGAAAGTCTTGCAAAATAGGTTCTTGTATTTTGGGACAGTTTTTGGCAATTTAGACTAAGTAGGTTCTTAATTAGGTTCTTAATTTCTGTGAAGGAGATATAGTTGTTGATTACCAGAAAAATAGTAAATAGACTTGTGTTTGGTCCTTGAATGCTCAGTATTTATTCACAACTGTATTAGGTATGCAAGTGAATATATGAAAGATCATATATTTGAAATGCTGAGAGAGATATGAAGACATGATTGATTATCCAGTACGGGCCTGAATTTTTTTCAGGCTTAAATTTCACAGCTGCTTAAGTTGTGTATACAACTGCGATGATCAATCATGTCTTCATATTTTGTATCAGGTATCTTCCTGTAATATAAATGTGCAATCTCAGAGACACACTCCATGGTTGAAATGTTCATCATAATTATTTTAACTGTAACCCACATATAAGAACCTGCTTTATCTTGCTTGGCTAAACAGATTCTTATATTTTTGAGTATTAAAATGGCAAATTTCTGCCAGCAGGTTCGTAGGGCAGATACAAACGAGGGGTTTTGCTTCAGGGGCACGCTCCGGGAGCAAAGTTCCTCCGTGTGTACCAACGATTTCATGGGCGTAATTCATTCTCGGGAGCAGAATTTCCACCCTGCAAAATGCTCCACAACATGAAACCGGTTAAATATTTGGGAGAAAGATCCCGGGGCAAATTGAACAAACTTGGAAACGCTCCCTCGTGTGTATCATAATGTGGAGCAAGCTCCCACACTATGCTCACCAGTGTGTAGTAGTCGTGAAAATTCACCCTGGAACATGCTCCTTGAGCAAAACCCCTCGTGTGTATCGGCCTTTAAACCACTAGGTTCTTACCCGCGGGTTTGTTCCGTAATTTCTTTTTCTTTTTTATCTAGGAGATGATATCAGTTCAGGATAGACTGTCGCAAAAGGTGCCCGGATTCAAGTTCAATCTTGGTTTCTCGGGTCGCAGCTTCAAACAAGGAGACGACGAAGAGAACGACGGAGATGACGCCCTGTTAGAGCATGCGCATAAATTCACCTGGTTTGGTCACTTGTATGATCACGAGCAGCCTCACAAACACACGTATGAAGAGATTGTGAGATCCCTCACTAAGAATGAGGAGTTTGCAAAGGTATGACAATTGATTTTTGGCGTTGTCAGCTAAAAGTACGTATTCTGAAATAATAACATTTATTATTATCTCTCTCAGTTAGTACGCGCGCTGTGATTGGTCAATTTAGCGGGTCTCATGCTACTGTACAGCCTGCTAAAATTTAAAGTTGATTTTTTCCAAAACGTTTCGTGTTTTATGGCCAAGTACTTTACAGAAAGTAAAAGTTTAAAACTTTCTTGTATTTTAAATTGTGTATTTAAACGTGCTAACGACTTAACCACGATTTCAAATTGACTCGTTTTGCTTTCAACGTGCGTCAGAAATTTGAAGCCGTTCCGCGTAAATAGAAATCATTCCCGAAATCGTCGGACACACAGTAGAGATAAAATAAATATCTTACTAACCTCGTCTTCTCGGTCCGCTCTGTAAGTTACGGACCGAGTTATGGCCCTAGCGCTTGGGGCCATAAATCGAGGAGGAAAAACGAGGATCATAAGAACCACAAATGTGATCTGTTTTTCGCTTTTTCTTAGATGTTAACCTATAACACTGTTGTTGTTGCCCAGTAAACGCCGTCGTTTTCCTGCGATAAACTTTATGGGATCTTGCTTTTGTAGAAACACGGCATTCCCATGGACTTGTCGTACATGGTTGCTCCACATCACTCAGGCGTGTATCCTGTGCATGAACCTCTTTACGATGCGTGGTCGAAAGTGAGGCAAGTTCGTGTGACTTCGACTGAAGAGTATCCGCACTTGAAACCCGCTTGGTTCAGACGGGGATTCATCTACAAAGGAGTAAAGGTAATGTGGATAGAACCACATGAAAGTACTGCTTAGTAGCTTTCATTTGAATGGTCACACACTAAGGTGTTATCCACTGACTTAAAAGTTAGAACCACCTTGTACAGAATAATAAACAGTACCACATGAAAGTACTGCTCAATAGCTTTCATTTGAATGGTCACACACTAGGGTTTCATCCACAGACTTAAAATTTAGAACCACGTTGTACAGCATAATAAACAGTACCACATGAAAGTACTGCTCAATAGCTTTCATTTGAATGGTCACACACGAGGGTTTCGTAATTCCACCAACCCAAAGTTTAGAACGAAGGTATCTTATTTGAGGCATGCTCTGGAACTGTCAGATCTTATTTCCAGTGAACGTTTATCATTTCAGGTTCTCCCGCGTCAAACGTGTGGCCTGTTTACGACAACTAACTTCTTTTCTGAGATCAAGGGAGGGAAGAAGGCGCTGGATAAAAGTATCGAGGGCGGGGAACTGTTTGAAACCCTTCTGCGAAATCCCGTAAGTCGATGTTATGTACACAACACTTTTTCAATCACTGTAAACTACAGCAAGCGTCATTGATAAGTTTTAATTTCACAATAGAGCGAGTTTCTTATAGAACGACAAGCTTGCTTTAGTTTTGATTTGAGATCGCTTTGTTTTGTTAGTTTAGAGTTAAGTGAATTCCTTCAGAGCAAATTTAGCCAAGTTCACGTTTTGCAGTTTGAGAATGTCAAGGTATAATGACACTAAGCACCCTTTCTCCAAAGAGCGCCCTCCCTTAAGCTGCCAAAATTTAGTACACGCGCGCTTCTATAAGGTAATCACATCTGCAGAGCTATCCGGTAAGAAGTATTGTATTCCATTCACTTTGCAACTGGAATTTCTAAATTTTGGGGTTGTATGGTAAACTTCCTTCTGCCTGCCTTCGTCTTCAACAGGTTATGATTGTGATGACTCACATGACAAACTATGGCAACGACCAGTTAGCACTTTACACCATCAGCCGGCTTGTCAACTTTGTTCACCGCTGGACTAACTTCGACGTAAAATACGCGTCGCCGATTGAACTCGCGGATATCTACTTCAATTTATTTCCAAAAGATAAAGTTCCAGTGTGGTTGGTAAGTCGGGTGAACTCATCTTTGTTGTCAAAGGATCTACGTCACGGTTTGCTCATCTCGAAAACCCCGTTGTTCGGTTTGTAATCCGTGTTAATCTTCTCCGTCCTTAACCATCCTTGTTCCTTTATGGGTTGCTATTATCTCCTACCTGCTCTTCTAACTTAGTCAACTACCATTTTCAGGTTTCCTTCAATATTTTAAATGTAATTTTGTGCGTGGCCAAAATAACTCAAAATACCGTGACATAGTTCCTTCCAGGCAGGGACTATTGGCTTGATATGTGACCAAATTCTCGCAGCTAAACGTAAGAGAAATCTATGGAAATTATTAAGGAGAATTGACAATGTGTCATTCCCTTTCTTTAGAGCCCTTGTGACGACAGTCGCCATCTTCAAATCTGGCCCAGTCAGAAGTCTTGTAACAGGCTCCCATCGTTCCTAGTGATCGGGCCTCCTTTTGGAGGCCTGGACGTGCTCGTAACACTTCTCAACCTTCATCCGGATTTCTTGCTTGCAGTCACCTCAAACAACGGGACCCGGGGAACTAGCTTCTTCAGCAGTGATAACTACATGAAAGGCTTGGATTGGTGAGGAGATAGAAATTATAACCCTTTAGAGTAGAACCTTACACAGTTAAATTAAACTGGACCGCGGTGCGTGAATTCACGGCCTTATGCGCCTACTGGTACAAAGACCGGTGATGATGACGATCATGATGAGTGACGATGACGACGCCGACGACGCCGACGACGACGAAGAAGAAACCAGGGCCGAGTTGTTCAAAGTCCGATTAAGTTAACCCAGGGTTAGCGAGAATTTTGATTTGAGTTTGGTAATTTTTCGGTGAGGTTTTCTGCTTATATTGTTTGTCCTTCAGTTGTGAGCTTAAGCAATCTCAAACCACACAAAACATAAGTAGTGAAAAACGTTTTTATACAAGAAAAATGACTGCTTCGGTTAACTCTTAAACCTGGGTTAGCGTTAACCGGCTTTCGAAAAACCCGGCCCAGATCGGTTTAGAGACACGCTACGTGTTTTGCGGTCGCCTATATTTGCAATTAAGTTGGACTTGCTATGAATAAAAACGCTAACTTCGAGGTGTTTAGAAAAGTGATCAAGCACTGTGTTAAGTGTTTGATATATCTTCTCAATCGAAACTTAAACTAAGTAGACAACGGAGAAATAAAATCGTTAAAATGTTTGTTAATTAACATCATATATCCACTGTGACGTTCATGATTTCCTTTGTTTAAATTTGGTGAATTGGTCTCCAAACTAGGTACATGGAATTTTTTCCGCGCCCGACGAGAGTAGAGCAGATGTCTTATGAAGTGAGCGATGAATACTTCACTAACCGCGAGTCTCCGTACAGTGCGAGCAATCTCCTCAAGTCCGCGAAAATCCTGATAGTCCTTGAAGATCCTGTAAAAAGGGCTTTTTATCACTATCAGGTAGGTATCCTGTACATTGAGTGGTTATGGCTGCCGTAAATCAAACATCAAGATAAAGGACAATGGCATTTGGCAATCCCACAAAACGTGGGCTGAACCATCAGCGGCTGATGGCATGCGCGGGAAAACAGTAACCGATGATGAGCGCGGGAAAATTCCCATAACGTTGGCAAGCGCGGGGAAATTCCCATCACTTTAGCAAACGCGGGAAATTCGCGTGACGATGACAAGCACGTGACAGCACCTGACCGATGGCAAACTTTGCAATATCCTTGCAACTTTGGAAAGCGTGGAAAAATGCGCGTGGGCCAAATCATCTCTAAGGGCCTGATTACATGGCGAATTTCAGCCCGGGCTGAAATTTCAACCCGGCTAAGGGGGCTGAAATTTTGTTGCGATTACATGACGAATTTCAGCCCTGGCTGAAATATTAGCCTCGGTGCCAAATATGAAATTGTGTGCAAAAAGTCTCAGGAGAATCAAAATGGCGCCGAGAACACGAATCGTGAAAATGGGCGCATTGCTTCTCTTGTCGTTTGACCTTTTGCTGGCGCTCAATTTTTAACTTTTTGGAATAGTAGCACCCTACAATGATGATGGAACTGAACGAAACCTGTCTTTGGCTACATATCTCTCAGCCAGAAAGACGTGCTAGCATAGAAAGAAAATATGTCCTCAAGCTTGCCAAGTTCATGGCTTGCCTGACAGCCTCGTGCTGTTTAACCTTGTCTCGATGTTCTTATATTCCATCTGAACTTTGAAATTAGAGAGATTCTCTATTTTATCGCCTTTATTCCACTGAAATCGCTTCTACTGCGTAGCGGCAGCCATCTAGTTTCCTGCTTTTCTGCCCGGACTGAAATTCCGTTTCGATTACATGGGAATTTTTCCGATTTTTCAGCCCGTTTTCCCGGGCTAGGATTTTCAGCCCGGGCTGAATCCTTCTTCATGTAATCACCAATTTGATTTCATGAGAATTTGTTTCAGAAGCCGGGCAGAAATTTCAGCCCGGCTAACCAGGCTGAAATTTCAGCCCGGACTGAAATTCGCCATGTAATCAGGCTCTGACACAGCTCAAAACTTAAGTTTAAAACAGGAACTTACCTCTCCAGGAAGTTGTCGAAAATAATTGCTTTATAGCACGGTTTTATGCGAGAATTTGACATTGAATAGACAACTGCTAACGCACCAGAGAGAGTCTAGATCTAATGTACTTTTTTTTTTTCTGTTGTAGTACCTAAAAACTCTTCAAGATTCACAGCTTCCTAGCTTTGACGATCTCGTCAAATCCAATGGTGATCCAAGCCTGTCCAACGTTAGGCGAACTATTCTGGAGGCTGGGCACTACTCTGAACACATCGCTCGGTGGATGAGACACTACAATGCCAAACAGGTTAGTCCTGTTTTGAAACCCGTCAGTGAGATGCGTGGTGTAAGAAGTTGTTGGTCTTGGCGTCTCTTCGGACTGTCTAGTATTTATTAAAGTAGGATTGTACTCCAACATAAGCATCCTCTGAGACCCAGGGGCAGCTAGTCGGGACAACGCGATATTTTTGGGCGAAAGTTTACAAAATATCGCGTCGTCCCGAAAATATTGCTTCGGCCCCAAGGTCCCCCAGGTTGCAACATAAGCCCTTTTTCTTCAAATACCGTGGCAGTGCTGTTATTCTACAAAATTTCCAAGAACAGCTGTTACTCTTGAAGTATCAACAGTATCGCATGTCTCTTACGGGAAAATATTGTGAGCCGTAAAATAACTTAGTCTGCATAGCAATATGATTCGTTGCAAACGACAAAACGCGCCCCGAGTTTCCATGCGACAGAATCTTAATGTAATAAGAATATTAACTCTCCTTACCAGTTACCATACGATTCTTGTAATACTACTTTGGGGATTTAGCGATACGTCAAGGAAATCTGTCTTGGTTCATTAAGTTTATTCTCGTTACCTGCCTCCTTGAAAATGCAAGAATATGGTAAGCAGAAATCAGAATTTGGTCATTCTTGGCGACAGTGAAAAGTTAACGTCACAAATTGTTCTTCCACAGATGTCCATTGTGAGCGTCGATGATTTGGTTTCCAGGCCCATCACGGTCATGAATACAATTCAAGAAGCTGTTCATGTAGAAACCCGCGTGGAGTACTCGCATCTTCTAAGGTATGTTAGAGCGTCCATTTCGCTATTCCTACTTGAGGTATCTTAGGTGAATGGACTTGTTTTTTTCGTTGATAGATTGAGACTACTGAAGTGCATTTACCTGTGCTTTTTTTCCTCAGTGTTCCCCAGGGTGGAAACACTCACTGAAGATATTAAAAGGGTACACCTTGTTCACTCAGTGTTTTTTTGTTTTTGTTTTTTGTTTTTTGTTTTTTTTAACAGATACGATGAACAGAGCGGCCTTTATTGTCCTAAATCCTCCACTTACGTGACGGAATGCCTTGGATTTAAGGAATCTAGACCAGTTCATATGAGCCGGCAGACTGAACAGTACCTTCAGCGGTATTACTCTAGGCATAATCAGAATCTACTGCGCATGAACCAGAAGATCGAATTTCCTCTGCCCAAGTGGATTCACGGGTGAATAGAGAGATTGGGGGATCGCAGGAGCTTATGGAAGTGGCTTCTACTTCGCAAACAGTAATAAAATGCTGGTTTGATCGATATTTTATTACTATGGACAAGAGCACAAGAACACTCCGCTATCAGGGTGCATTACGATAAAAGCAATCTCGAAGATGTCTGAAATGCAGTCTGAAACACCTGGCGAATGTTTACGTCACTGGACACTTAGCTTTTACTTTGGCCTTCTCCATGGCCCCAGTCGAGCCAAACTCGATTTTGTGACAAAACAAAATAACGCTCTTTCATAATGGTTTGTTGTGTTCAGGTTGCAACTGCCCTGAAAACTAATGCAATCTAAGACAAATGTTTTGGAAAGACTTTTGCATCTGATGCGATTTTCCGTTTTCGTGGAATTCTTTTTTTTCTACAAATCAGTGCATACATACCCATCAAAATGTCCATATTTCATCCCGTTTATATTTTATTGTTTGCATTTTTGTATTTTTATTATTTACAACTTATGTTTTTGTTATTTACTGCCATACACACCCGGTGTCGCTGCTACTCAATTGATTCCATTCATTTTTGTTGGTTTTCCCGTTTGCTTGACCAATCAGAAACGGAGTTATTTTGAGTGTGGTCACGCGCCAGTTGCTAACTCTTTGATTGGTTGAAAACTCAGAGGAAATTAACAGAAAGATATGAAAAATAAACAACCGAATTTCTAAAGAAATATGAATAACTAAATAAAAAAACTTAAGAAGTTCCTCGTAAATGTATATATATTTTTGACCACGTGGAAAAAAGAGATAGTGGTTATCAAGTCGTAACGCTATGGCTTTCCTCTGTGAACAAGAAAAATATCGCGGTACAAAATGTTCCGTCTATTTTAAAGATCAATACAACGAAGGAGTATATATTGATTTTATATATGTAAAGTTTATACAAATGTTTAAAAGCTATATAAGAATATAAAGAGAAATAAAAAATATATATATTGTATCAACTCTGATAATGTGTAGAAAATTCTATGCTGCCATTTTCCACGATTTTCTGCGACAGCGTTTGTTTTTCTGAGGGAAATGAAATTCTGTGATAAAAAAAAAAAAAACGTTAACTAGTACAGTCAGAGACTATTTTCGTTTCATTTGATCGATTATGCTCTTCTGAAACAGTATGGCACCTTCCCTTGTGTTAAAAATAACTTGATATGTAAATGTACGCATTTGCAAAGTGACACTTCAGGGCTGCTCTTTAATTTTGAAAATTAATAGCCCTTGAATTGACAATTTATTAACTACATCTCGTGTACAAAGTCTCGTAAAACCCGGTTATTTCAAAAAGAAGGGAAGTCTTTATTTGTAAAAGTAATTAGGCAAGACAATCGAATATTTTGTTCGAGAGAAGTCTTTTCCGACGAAAACCGCACCGCGAAAAAACCCGCAAACAAAAACATAAACCGCAGAGGTGAGATTAATTAGAAATAACCCTTTTCCCTGCATATTTCCGTTTAGTTCAGTTTTGAAAATAATCGTTGATAAGTTTTTCCGTTTCGAATCTGAAACAGGGAAACTGAAAATTGGATGGTTTTATAAACTTAATGACTTCCCCTGTTTAAAATACAGGCGCCAAAGTTGTTTTTTATGCGAAATAATGAATGAAAAGTTTGACTTCTCGTTGCCAACGTGTGTCTACGTGTCGTCTTTATTTAAAAGCTCAAACAAAATGTCATACAACTCTTAAAAGCCCCCTGCTGTTTTATTTGGAGAAGATTTTGGACGAATGTAATATCGCCGAGAAAATGCGTCTTGTGTCAGCAGTCATCTTATTCAAATCGTAATGTTTAGGGAGGGGAGTGTGCGGAATGCACATTTTCGTTTGATTGTTTTGTGTCAGTTTTGAGAAATACCCAGCATTATGACAGTATTACAAATTTTGACTTAATCTTTGTCAATCACTAAAGGGCAGTGACAACTAGTCGATATATTTTACTAGTTGTATGGAAGCAATGACAATTTTGCCACTATACGCACCCCTGGGGATTTTCCGACGAGCTGTTGACGTCCGCACATGCGGTGTTTGCTTTCTGTAGTAGAATGTAGCTGGGCTGTTGTTGTGCGTTGGCACTGCGGATTCATGTGTTTCAACAATGAGGATTTGGAGATTTCGCAGTGGATCCATACTACGAAAGTTCCTTATTGGATTGGTGTTGTTGACTGTAGTTTCATGTTGGATTTTAGTGTATCATGCTTCGAACGACTTGAAACCTGTGAAACGAACCCCTGTTTTCGCAGAGGAGAAATGCTATCAGCCGAGATTTGCAAGCAGTTCAGGATCGCGAGAATTTCAAGAATTAGGGCACAACGCAACGCGCAAATTGGAGAAAAGAATCCTAGTTGCAATTCGACAGACTTCGGTTACTTTCCGATCAGAAATAGCTCATGCGTTGGAGGCGAACCGTCTATCTCACCAATTCGTTTACCTCGAAGTTGGCGACAAAACATTCTTTCCAGAGCTGACGCACGAAGGAATCGGACGTTTTTCTGCTGTTATATTTGAGAGTATCAAGTTCTACGTATCACTGGGGAAAACAAATAGACAACTTATTGACCAGTACTCCCGTCAATTTGCTATTGGAATTGTGTTAATGACAGAACAAGAAAACTACGGGCCTAATGTCCACACATTTGATGAATTACACTTAGGAATCAAGACGGGTTTAAGCGACCTCCAAAATGTCGAACTCAATCCTTCGGCATGCCTTTTAAGACTCACTAGAGCGGGTGGGATTATTGAAAAATCTCCCAAAGTAAAATGGAACACGTTTTTTCCTAATCACAGCACTTATGAAGCCGTCGAGTTCGCAATGCAAGAGATCACAACTACTTCATTGCGCACGAGTAAACAAAATCGAGCTTCAGACAAATTCGAAAACGCTGTGTTTGAAGAGAAGGTCACATCAACAAAACACATCATAGTTATAACTGACCTAGGACATCTCGATGGCATACGGCGTGTGTACTTTGGAGGTGGTCTGTCTTTTTGGCTGCACAAATTATTGTTTATTGACGCCCTGGCTTTTCTGTCAAGAGGACAATTTGCTCACTCACTCGAGCGACGAATTTTAGTCGATATTGATGACATATTCGTTGGCAAAACAGGCACTCGTATGACGAAAGAAGATGTGCAGGTATGCTTTAATTTTGTCTTTAAGTTAATTATCGTTATATTTCCCACGTTTGCTTGTTTGCCCCGCAAAGGAAAAAAGATTTTAATTTTTTTATTTCCACGGCAATTTTCAATGAGCCTCGATACATCTTTTTAATTGACTGTTCTGTTATGTTAATTTAAGTGAGGGCATTATACCACACTGCTCAGTTCTCCATAGCAGTAAAAATACTCCTGAGCCTTTCCAGGTTGCATAGACAACAGTATTTTTTTAAATGAGTGAATTAGCTAGGAAAACGTCGCATTTGAATAATAGGCGTACTTTCAACAGTTTGTTTTGAAATAGTTTCTTCGATTTTGTGTATGTTATTATCCATGCATTATTTATTTAAAGTGCCTATAAAATAATATCGCTTTTCTCTGAAAATTTTCACAGATTAGAGTAGAGCCATGTATATGTTTAACACTCACTTGAGAGCAATTACAATATAATTACTTTTGCAAGTTGACCTAACCTCTTCAGTCGCTAAGGTTTAGGGTACTTTTAATATTTTTGCCTTTTAACATGTAGTGAGGTTTATGTCATATTTCCTTCAACCACCTACTGGCATGTTTCAGTAATAAAAACAGCATGTTTCTTTTATTCCTGTGTGCGCTTTCAAAAAAACAATGGATTAACCTCAAAATTACATAATTTCAAATCTTATGTATAATCATGCCAAGCTTCCACTTCCATGGCAATAGTCACTGGTCACCTTGTGGTGTGTTACATGTATTTACACATAAAAGCCCTGTCCAAATGAGAAATGTTTGGCAATCAAACGTGATCAAACATTGTTTGGTCACCAAACAAATTTTCCTATTTGGTTTCCCATTTTGTGTGGTCACCAAGTTAAATGTTTGATCGTGTTTGATCGCCAAAACACATTTCCCATTTGGGCCGGCTAGGACTTAAAAAAGAACAGTTTTATCATGGAGAAACTTTTATTCAATGTAGTATCTTTTGGATGAACTGGCTTCAAACCAGCAGAATTGTGTCACAGATCATATGTGACTGTGTCAAAACAGGGTGTTGTTTTACAGACTCTTTTTAAAGATGGTCTGAATCCCTTCAATAAGAACAAACAGCATTTGAGGTGTAACCATTATTGTTCCTTCAGGCGTTGATCTCTGTACAAAAGAAAATCCGTGAGAGAGTACCAGGCTTTCACTTCAACCTTGGTTTCTCTGGAGGCCATTTCTTGGCAGGGAATGACAAAGAAGATGAGGGTGATCGAGACCTGGTCAAGAATGCTGACAAGTTCTGGTGGTTCAGTCACATGTGGCTTCATCAACAGCCGCATAACAGGAAGACTTTGGAATTGATGGTGGACGATCTCAAGAAGAACTTAGACTTTGCAAAGGTGTGGATTAAAAAAGCTTATAATCCCTCTTAGTTGCTACAAATGTATACATGTAGCTTAATGCCCTAGTATTCCAGGAGTCTTTCGAAAAATCAGTGGACTAAATATCTTACTTTCCCAGACAAATTGTTGGATTGTCTTGGACATAAAGGGGAAATGCTTTAATTTCCTAGTCTCAGACATATTTTGGCCAAGTTTTGAGTTTTTAGAATGGTGGTCCGGTGGTTAGTACAATGGACTCCACATTGATCAGTCCCTAGCTGGGGTCATTACGTACTGTTCTTGAGCGAGACACTTTAATCTCATACATGTAGTACCTTTCTCCACCCAGGTGTACATGTATGTACATATGTATAAATGGGTGCTGACAATGGGTGATTCCAGGAAATATCCATACCTATACCAGGGATGACTTTTTGGAATTCCAACGGCAAGGGAGATTCTTTGAACTGGAAATCGAAAGGCATGGGGGGGGGGGGGGGGGGGGGCTGCTAACAATTGGAATTCCAAGGGTATTGGGGGATTTTCTGGAGGGAACAGACAAGAGTGTGAAAGTCTAAATGAACTGACAACACTGCTGACTACCGCAGAAAGCAAGATAAAAGACAAGCATCGATCGATCATGCATGTGTTCACGTTCACTTACAGAAGACAAGCGATAAAATCTGGGTTGTACATTGGGCTCCAGAGGCCTTAAAGTTAATGAATATCTTATCAGAAAATTGTTCGCAATGAACACTGACCTGCCTTGTTTGTTTACTATGCACCAATGATACATATTCAAAAAGAAACTGCTTTAATTAAAGGACCCTAGTCAGCCTCGGCCATTTTTGATGGCATCAAAATTATTGATACCATGGAATAGCCCTTGACTCACTTGTATTTTTCTTGGTATACACTCAAGCCTTCTTAATTTTGTCATACAATCAATACAGTGCATGATGGGAAGGTTGTATGCAATACCATCAAGTACATGTATACAACAGCATTCTTGTATTCTGAATGGCTGTATGACTGCTTATGGAATGGTGTAAATTTCATTTATACTAAACATGTGCTTCATCTTCTTACATTATATCTAGGAACATAACATTCCAGTAAATACTAGTTATGCCGTTGCTCCTCACCACTCTGGGGTTTACCCACCTCACGACATTCTCTATGAGGCCTGGAAGAAAGTTTACAACTTGAGAGTGACGTCAACGGAGGAGTACCCTCATTTGTACCCTGCCAGGTTTCGTAGAGGCTTTGTGTACAAGAATATCAAGGTACAGTGTATGAACAGTATCAAACTTTTTTCCTTAATTTATTGAACTGTGTAGAGTGGTTTTCAATTGTCAATCACAAAAGACACAGACAATTCAATGGACCATGGAAACTCAAAGTAAATACATGCTTTGTGAAGCGCTAGAAGATGTGTGCCAGCAAGTCATGATTGGTTTTGGTTTTACTTCTGATTGGTTAAAAAAGCGGCACCACTTTTTTTTTAAGCGAGTTGTGTAGCATAGTAATGGAAAAGCAGTTACTTTTCAACACCCAAGTGAAAATCACTTGAAATGCCAGGGTGTGTGTATTTGAACACATCAAGTACCCAAGTGTTAAGCCCAGGGTGCTAGGCCCATCGTCAACATGTGCAAGAGGTACAAAGACATTTTACTATACAATATTATTTGCGTGGATTTTAATGTGATTCTTTCAATTTTCCGTTTTAGGTTCTTCCTCGTCAAACATGTGGTCTTTATACTCACACTCTGTACCTCAAAGAGTATCCTAAAGGAGAGAAGTGGTTACAAGACACCATCCACGGGGGTCAGCTTTTCCAAGTTGTTGTTGACAATCCTGTAAGTTAAAATTTGTACATTGTTCATAAGTACTACAAAAACTAGTCTTTCCAAAAGTTAAAACCCTGTCTTTCACTGAAGCCACCTTAAAAGTTGGTTCCATCTAATTGAACACCTCTTGAAATAAGCAAAGAAACATTCTTTAGTTATATTTTGTGAGAAACAGTGCCCTACTAAATATAGTTAGCACATAGGTTTGAGCCCTGGCTGGGACATTATGTTGTGTTCTTGGGCAACATATTTTACTCCCACTGTGCTTCTCCCCACCCGGGTGTACTGATGAGTACGAGAGTGTATAACAGTGGACGCAGCCCTGTGATGGACTAGCATTCCATTCAGGGGGGAGTAGATATGCTCCTAGTCACTTAATTCTACAGAAACTGAAATAAGCCTTGGCTTTATTGTCTCTTGGCCACACCCAGCCTTACCCAGACCTTTGGAGTATTTTGGTTATGGTGCTGTTTGACCAACCCATGTGGGGCATCCTTGTCAACTTTCCAGGGCTATCCGGTAGTCTTTCAAATACAGGGCAAATCTTGTGGTCTTCTGTAGGGACCACCTAAAGGAAATGCCTAATGTATAAATTTTCACATTTAGTTTGGCCAATTTAAGGGAATGTTTGGAGATAGTTGACTTTTGAATCAGCAGAACTTAATTGAGAAGAGAAAATCAAACAATCTCTTAGATTTTTCACTATGTTGGCATCTCTGGTAGGCTAATACTCCAGGTAGCTTTATGCTACAGAAATTGGTGTTTACTGTTGGCGTGATAAGCCATCATTGTTTATAGTCACTGACTTTAATCTTGTGTATTTTACCTTGTTTACAGATCTCCATCTTTATGACACACCTCTCAAACTATGGCTCTGATCGCTTAGCGTTACTTGTGTTTGACAGCTTGATCAAGTACCTTCAGTGCTGGACCAATCTGAAATTGAGCACTGAGCACCCTACAGCCCTCGCTGAGAGGTACTTTGCAATGTTCCCAGGCGACATAGAACCGGTTTGGCAGGTATTGTCTTCATGTATGTTTTTGATAGCCATACACATATTTTGCCTTGACATACTACAGGGCAGGAAAAAAACCAGGTCTGATTGCCTAGGACAAGTAAATTTTGCTCTTGGGTAAGTGAACACGGAGGTTTGGTGGTCCAGTGGGCAAGTGAAATTAGCCTCAGTAGTCTTGTTGGTGTTAATTTCCGATCAAAAACAATTTCAAAACTTAAGACTGTAAAATGAGCAAAACATTGAGTTGAAAGCATGGATTAATTTAAGATCCAAGCATACAGTACCTTACTCACATTCATCCTCTGATATAGTCTGTCACTGATAAGGCATGAACATTGTTCACCCATTGGGCAAGTAATATTTTAATGGGGACAACTGAAAACTGAAATGTACTGGCCCACTGGGTAACTGGATTTCAAAATTTATTTCTGCCCAGTGCTAGTGTCCCAGTGTTCTGTAGTTACCTGGGTTGTTCTCATGGAGTACTGCCACTCACAGGTTATAGTGAGTCTGGCCATGGAAACCAACTGCATTAATTGGCTAGTACAACTGTAGATAGGCTAGTACAACTAGTGGCTAGTACAACTGTAGATAGGTGAAATTTAAGGTAATTTCTGAATACAAGCGAAATGGCCCATCAGGCCACAGCTTAACCCAGCTTCTGTTGCATTGAGCAACTAGGAATATTTTTACTCACTCCTGGATGGGATCCTAGTCCATCGTAGGGTTATCCCGAGCATTACATTTACCAAGGTGTACCCATTTGTACACCGTGGTAGAGAGAGGTATTTTGATAGTAAAGTGTCTTGCCAAAGAACAAAACAGGCCAGGCCAGGACTCCAACCCCAACTGCTCAATCCAGAGTCAAGCTCACTAACCATGAGATCACCATTCCTCTTTAGTGGGTAGTGTATTTTATAGCTACATGTATATCCAAAATCTATATTCTATAGCTTCAATCCGGATCTGGAATCTGTTTTTATTTTTTGACAGAATCCTTGTTTGGATCCACGACACAAGGAAATCTGGTCATTGGGAAAGAACTGCAATAAGCTGCCATCATTTCTTGTAGTTGGTCCTCAAAAGACAGGTACAACGGCTTTGTACACATTCTTGAAGATGCATCCAGATATCATGAGCAATGAACAGAGTGTTAGCACCTATGAAGAGGTCCAGTTCTTCAATGGGCACAATTACATCAGGGGTTTGGACTGGTGAGTGCTCAGATGTTTCTAATCTTAGCTGTTAGAGGGAAATAGTTATGAAACCTGGCAAAGTTCTTTGTTGTATGTTTTTGTTCGCTTTTTTGGCCCTGACTGTGCACAAAACACAATACATGTAGTTGTTTACTTTGGACTGAGGAACTACAGTGTAACCTAAACATTTTGGGTACGTAATTTATGCATGGTGCATGAGCGCAAAAAGATTGTGCACAGTCACGGACCTTCCAGCATAAATCTAGCTATCTTTGTTGGCTCCTTTTGGTGTTTGTCAGGCATCATAACCATTCCCTTCTGTAACTATGTTCTAAAGTAGTTTTGTTATTATGACACGTCAAATTGCAAGTGCTGCTTAAAAGACAAGTTAGTGAGAGAGAACCTGTTTGCAACCTCTTCACAGCAACAGAAGGAAAATTCTTTTTATCAATCTGCACTCCAACAGGGGTTTCATTTAGGGCCAGGCACTGGGCAAATTGACCAGCTGTCAGGATGATTTTGCCCACCTGGCTTTATCATCTAGAGGAACGTTTTTCTTATAAAGGAGTTCCCCAATCAGTTAAAAATGGTTTTACCGGTCTGTGAAAACCAATTGCCCTCTTGCTGAAAACATTAATGAAACCCCTGCCCCCTTAGTTACTAGAAGATAGTTATTATATCTCTGTACCACCAAATTCCAAATTCTCAAAATGAACATTAACGACATTGTATAGTTTCAGTAAAGAGAAGTGATATTTTTGTCATGACTCCTTGTGTTAGGTACATGGATTTCTTTCCTGATGTGAGTAACTACAGCGACATGGTCTTGTTTGAGAAGAGTGCTAACTACTTTGACGCCAGAAAGACGCCGATGAGAGCTCACGCTCTGCTGCCAGAAGCCAAAATCATCACAATCTTGTTAAACCCGATGAAGAGAGCGTATTCATGGTATCAGGTACATGGCTCAAGTTGATAGCTTTTGTGACTCATTTTCAATGCCCTTTCTTTACTGCTTGGGGTGGGGGGTTCACCTGATCAGAAGAAGATTTGTCTCAATCATATTTTTTCCTTTCTTTTGAGTCAAACCCATGGTACTTTTGTTTGGTGTTTGTTATTAAGTTTCACAATGTAGCCCTTAATTTTAAGTCTGTGGATGAAACCCTAGTGTGTGACTATTCAAATGAAAGCTATTGAGCAGTACTTTCATTTGGTATTGTTTATCGTTCAGGCAGGGTGGTTCGGTAAAACCTTTTGAGCAGTTTTGCCGCACATTTATATAATGGTGGAGCTCCTGCCAAGCGGAGCACCTTTCTCATATAGGGAAGAAAAGCAAACCCCTGCATAGATTTTCTCATGGTTATCATGGCTAGCGATATTGCTCTTAGCTGCGTATGCATGACGACTAAGGTGGCGGAGTCGCCCAAGATGGCTGTCATACTCCAGTTAATAGGTTGACAGAGACCTGCAGCCTTGGTTTCTAGTGTACAGTGTACTTCTTTGATATTGGACATCCATGTTATGGTCAATTAACACCTGTCGAAACATGAAATATGCTGACCAGTATCACGTGACCATATCATGGGCTCAAGTTGAGAGCTCATTGAGATCACATGTTTTTTTAAAGTTGACCACTGAGCAAGTGGTGGTTTTTGATTGGATCGCAGGCTCGTGTCAGGTTAACTTGTAGTAATCAAGGCCAGGTTGTTCAGAAGCCAGTTAACCGTAACCCAGGTTTAAAAGTTATCCAAAGTATAAATTTTTCTTTTATACAAATGTTTTTCAGTGCTTTTTTTGCAGTTTGAGATTGTTCAAACACAAAACAGAAGGCCAAACAGTATAAACAGAAAACCTTACTGTAATGTTGCAAAACTCAAATCAAAATTCTCACTTATCCTGGGATAGCTTCATGAGGCTTTGAACAACCCAGCCCAGGAGTTCGGCTTTGTGCCTTGGCTAAATGTACATGTACATGTATATATTACATTGTGTCTTTCACATAGCATATGAAGAGTCATGGTGTTCCTGCTGCCCTGAACCCATTCTACAAAGTTTTGACAGGTGCCAACTCCTCAGAAGATAAAGATATTAAAGGCCTTGGCCAGCGATGTTTGTTACCTGGATTATATGCACAACATTTGGAGAGATGGTTGATGTATTACCCTTCCTCCAAGGTTTGTAAAATGTGTGCAATGATGTTCATTAAAAATAATATGGCACTAGACACTTAGTCAGGAGTTACCTTAAAAGTGGATCATTTTCAGCCCTAGTTTCACATTTTTAGATTCTTATTCTTGACGGTGAGAAGCTGAGGACAGATCCCGCTGCAGTGATGCTGGAGGTGCAGAAATTCCTTGGTGTGAATGTTTATGACTATAACAAGAGATTAAGGTGAACTGTCAACTGTGCAATGTAAAGGCGTGGTAAATGGTAAATACAAGACTTTGGGAGAAGGCAAGAGTAGTGTTTTTCTTTGAAAGCCCAAGACATTGTGACTTTTTAAATTGTAAAACCCAGCTAGATTTCAAATCCTTTTATAAAACGAGAATTCCTTTTAAAAAACGAGATTCTGAGACCCGTGAAATTAAGCAAAAATTTTGCAAGACCCATGGTTTTTGAAAGACTATTCACCTCTTGATTTGGAAATTTAAGGTTTGGCCTATGTAATGTTGAAAATTCAAATTTTGCTATTCATGATTTGGCTTGCCAAATATTGGAAATTTAAGATTTGGGCTGCCAAATATTGAAAGTGCAAGTTTTGAAAACTCAAGATTTGGCCTGCTAAATATTGAATATTCAGGGTTTGGAAATTCAAGATTTGTAAATTCAAGATTTAGCCAACCAAAATTTTGAAATATTCAATTTCAAATTTTGAAATTCAATTTCTGGCTTGCCAAATATTGAAAATTCAAGATGTGGAAATTCAAGATATTTGAATTCAAGATTTGGCCTGACAAAATTAATATTGAAAGTTCAAGATTTAGAGGTGATGAATGCAAGACTTTGCGAGAAGGCAAGACTTCTTTGCTAATATTTACCAATTTGGGTACAGTAAATTACAACATACCTAACACTGGTGATAAAGGAAGACGTGAAAACATGGAGATGTATTCTACTGAGAAGAGAAGTGTTTCCAAGTAATAATCTATTAGGCCTTCAATGCCCGCAAAGAAACAGGTAATGTTGAGGTGCAGATTGTCCTTCATGCTTGTCTTTCTTCCTCTTCAGATTTGACAAGCGCAAAGGATTTTATTGTCAAGTCACATCTCAAGGTGGTACCCAGTGCCTTGGCAAGGGCAAAGGGCGGCATTACACACCCATGGATAAAAAGTCTCAAAAATTCTTGGAAGACTACTACAAGGAACCAAACAAAAATCTTGTGGATTTACTGCAACAGTTAAATAAGCCTTTACCAGACTGGCTTAAGCTGAGTAGATGATCAATGTAGGAAATTAATATGAAAGACATGTGTTGTGTCATGTAAGCAGGAAATGCAAAAATTAATTCAAGATATAACATTTCAATGTTTTCTGACCTATTTTTCAAGCCAAGAGAAGTGTAAAAGCAAAACCAAACTCTAAACTGCATTCTTCAAAGACGAAATTTTAATACATAATTTTATTTATAACATGATTATTTGCATGTATCGACCACCCAAATTCCCTTAGACCAAAACTATGGAATTTCAGTATCAAATATTATATCATTTAACAGTGTTCAGAGTCCAGTTGAATGTCACTGAAATGTCTGTTAATGTCTTGGACATTTCACAATTTATCTTTCTTGTTTTGCTCTTGCCTGGGGGGGGGGGGGGGGAACTCCCATATAAAAAGTATGGGAGCGCTCACGAGTCGGAAATTTTGAAAAGACCCCCTAAGAGGTATCAAGATTCTGTTTTGTGGGCGTGGCTTGAAATGTTTTTCATCCCTAAGAGGTACCAATTCTAAAACAACATATTACCTGTCATTTTTGTGGCTCAATACCGTAAAAGGTACTGCAAAAGCTCCGGTTGTGGACCTTTTGAGGCTGAATACCCCAAGAGGTACCAAAACTACTTTTTTTACCTCTAAAATGTACGACAAGCACCCCATCCTTTTTATGTGTAAGTCTCCTCTGGGCTCTTGCTCTGGACTTGAATGTAAAGTTGTAAAGTTGGCATTCGAATATTTTCTTGCTTTAATTTTTGTATTATCTTTACACTTTGATGAATATTATAATGATTAGGTTTACAATATATTACAGACAACGATTTTCAATTGTATAGGGTTTTTGTACAAGGAAAATAGTGTATAGAGTTCAATAATAATTGTATTGTATATTATATTAAACTTATTGTAATTCTATTATATATGCATGCATATGAATATTGTTAGATATCTTATCACGTTTAGACAATTGTTCTTCTTACTCTGATAATGAAAGGTTTCTTACACTGACAACGTGTTCCTGACTTCAAAAACAATGTTTTATTTTTGTTTCATTCCCTTTTTCAAGACATCTTACAGGCAAGTTATTTTTAAAATTTATTTATTGCATGACCCATGTATTGCATGAACAATTATTACAGAGAGTACCTCTATATTTGAGAAGTTTAATGTTTTGTGACAATTATTATGGTAACTATTTTACAGCATTTCATTGTTAATCTACAGCGGGCTAATGGGAAAAAGATGAGCCAATTACATGGAAAACTGACGAGTAAAATAAAACCGTTTTATTATAAGACTGAAAAAAGTACTTCATTGTGATTTGCTGGGAGCAGGCCAATTTATTGTTAATTCTTAATTTTCACTGCGGTCCAAATTAATGTGCATGTGTTCACAATGTTCTCTTTCATATAATAAATGAGTAATCT